>NC_047509.1:31774212-32079908 GCF_902827115.2 Pseudochaenichthys georgianus | reverse complement strand
ACTGTGTTTCGTACCCCTAAACCTCCAGGGTGTACACGTTTAATACTGCCAACTTCTAATTGTGGGAAATACGAAAACGTCTTATAAAGAGACGTGCCATATATTGCGAAACACACAATAGCCAGCATGTGTAGTTCTGGGGGGAGGGGAGGGAAGCTGGAGCCGGGGGCTGGACCCGTCCAATTCCAGTTTTGGAAAGTCTGCCGTGGTTCCATTCCATTTCAAAGAGCTGTTTGACAGCGTAACCTCGTCGCACTGCCACTCCAACGTCCAATCACAGGGCTTGATGACTAATCACGGGTTTGTAAAGCAAGGCGGATGTTGTAGTCCCAAACGATAGCTGGGGATTCTGGGTAGTGTAGTGTTCGGAAACTGTAGTGTCTAAACTCCTAAAAAACTATTTGTTTCTCTGACTCGAAGGTTAAAAACACAAAAGCATTGTACACCATTTAAACCAATCAATATTGTGTAATTAACAAGGATAAACTGATGTTTTTTAGTGGATGAGTAATGCAGATATCACTGTGTAATCATTTGACAGTGAGGGGAATATATCCGGTTTTATTATGAAAACTTCGAGACCGGAAATACTGTTTTCACCCACGCTAACTTTACATGGAAGCTGCCGCATATACACGTTATCCTGGCGAGACCTCAAATCATCTTCGTAATATCTATCAAACTATAGATCCTACACTTCCACTGGACGTGGATTATAAAAGTACAATATACACTTCTCGCTAGAAATCTAATCAAAAAGCATTTTAATGGCCAAACTGTTCTACAATTTAGGATTTTCCAGAGAGGGTTATTTGTAAATAAACGGGAGCATGTTGTTTCTTACACGACCACTAGAGGTGATACACTTTAAAACGTGGCTATGGGTCGTAATCTGGTGCTTAAACAATCGACCTATTTGGTCGTTTTTTGTAGGAGGACAGGCTGGTATCCTTATACCTAGAAAATCCGTTGTATGTTTGACAAGTGATGGAAGTTATTCAGTGGTAGGAAAATGATTACTTATTAGTCTGACTTTAGTCGTTCAACACTATAAATAAAGACTGATTACAGTTTGGGGATTGAAGGTTCAAATGTAGGCTACATTGAATATATATCTGGTAAATTTGTAAATGTAATCCACAGCCAGAGAGGGGAGAGGTACTAAATTACAAGTAAAAGTCCTGCAATCAAATGTTACTTAAGTAATGGCAGAAAAGTATTAGCATCACAATATAGGCTACTTAAAGTTCCAAAAGTAAAAGCACTCATTGTGCAGATTGGCCCATTTCAGAACAGAACAAATATGATATATTTTATAATTATTGATCGATTAAAGTGTTATCAAAGCTGGTAAAGGTGCAGCTAGTTTGAAGGACTTTGTATACTCCAGGGTAGCTTGTAAATGTACTCCAGTTGGAACTAAAGACTTATTTTAAGAGTTGATTATATTTCACATTATTAATCAAATCCGTAAAGTAAAGTAAAGTAAAGGTATTAATACATTTAGTGGAGTAAAAGTACACCATTTACCTCTGAATTGTAGTGGAGTAGAAGTACAAAGTAGCATCACATTGAAATACTCAAGTAAAGTACAATAACCTCAACATTGTACTTAAGTACAGTACTTGAGTAAATGTACTTAGTTATTTACATTTATGTATTGGGTCACTGGCATGCTTAAATGAACGTTGCTTCACTTCTGCTTTACATGACAACTTAAATAAACTTCAGTGAAAAAGTCCTATTTTTGGTGTTGATCTGTGGGACTTGGGGACAATAACACACGTATAGAATATGGCACCTGAGAATGTCCAATAGTAAATGTAAGTGCATTTCCATCAGGCCTATCTGCCAAGGCCCCCTCTTTAGAGACACTTTCATTTCACTTCCCATGATGAATGACTTCAGCCCACCTTTAGGAGAGATTTGATAAATTAGACAAGTCCTGATGAGTTACTTACAGCAACTCAAATCAGCAGCAATAAATAAAAACAGCAGGTTTATGGAAAATATCATAATGTCTACTGTAGTGGAAATTTGTATTATATCCTTATGCTTAAACCAAATGCTTCTCATAAATGTCATGTGCTGTTGTCTTCTTCTTCTTCTCTACTTTGGGTTTATTCCCAAGCGCTTCAAGGCCCAGCTACTGGGAGACTCATACACAGTCACACCGCCACTCACTGCTCTGAGAACCGTTATGCTATCTACCGCTCAAGGCCAGAAGGTGTCTAATAACAATGTGACTGTGTGAAGACAGATTTCTCACGTTCCCACTCATTTCCTATATAACCTTTGCTTTTTCATTGTAACTACGCACACTCTGGCAGACTATTCTATGCTCTGTCAGACATGTGTCTATTTATTATTGTATCATGTATTTGAAGCTTCAAATAAATACTAGAAAGACAAGCTCTGTCTGATTCACCATTTATTTGTTTTGATCACTTTGACTTGTACTCTCCAGCCGTGTTGGGTCCTAGATTTCCATAACAAATGGCGTTGTCGGCAGGATCTCTGCAAGTTTGATTGGGGACATCTCCGGACGCTGGTGGGTGCGCGCTCCAGGATCCTCGGATCCTCCTCTACCTCGACAGAAACTGTACGGGACGAGAGGACCAGCGCCGGGGTGGAACTGATTGACTTCACGAGATCCAACGAACTCAAAGGGCTTTCAATACTCGGTGAGATGTACAGAGTCTAAATTGTTTAAAGTTAAACGTAATTAAACTCGACATGACATTTATGAGAGGGACTGCTCGAAGTAGGATATTTGGGATATCTGGATCATCGACGGATGAAAAAATAGTGTTTTGGTAACACAGGTGTTTTGGTAACACTTAAAGACTTTATTATGGGAGCAAAGCAAGTGTTTTGGTAACACTTAAAGACTTTGTTATGGGAGCAAAGCATAGGGGGTTTGTACACCCCCCTGAGGGTCCAATTGTGGATGTCATGCGAGCAAAATATGGTGAAGACAGTCTGTCTAAATTAAATATATGGACGGAAATGTTCGGATTTCCTAAGGGAGGTTTTTTGAGTAAATTAAAAATCAAGAACCTAAAGAATAAATTACAAGAGTATGAAGATGGAATGAAGGGTACAAATAAAGTTAAAGTAAAAGACTTATAGAAAACTGGACACTCACAGAAAGTGTTTATAATACTGGGGAGTAAAAATAAAGGCAGTTGGCCTTGGGCATTAAATAAAATATTATGGTTGAAGATGAATGTGAAGAAAAGAAGGAAAATACATTATTTCCAAAGACATGTAAACCCCAGACATCTCTGTGTTCCTTCCATTGCAAGCCTGAATGACCGCTCCTCGACTCTGGTATCCCTTCCCTCCTCCGGCGTACAACCCTGGCAATCCGGTTGGAACACCTCAACCACCTCCACCGCCACTACAAGCCCCAGCCATGCAGTCAGCGTCAACTCCAAGCTCGTCCACCCCCATCGGGGCCCAAGTAGATGGGGACAACAGCGGGATAAACAAACCCGATGCCCTAGGAGACCAAGCAGTGTTTGGGAATCACACCTCAGTAATGCCTTTCTCAACGGACTCACAGCGCAAGCTAAACAAAATGCTGGCCGCTCACAATACCGAGGGAGAGGCAGAGGAGGTTTTCCGAGACAGAGGACGAGAAGCAAGACCTTCATTTGACGAAAGATGTTTCAAGTGTTGAACATTGGATTATGGGACTGCTCACAGAACACTGGCAGTGGAGGCAGAGGGGGACAGCAAGGAAGAGGCCCAATCGAGCGAGACGGAAATTCAGCCAGCAGGCATCTAACCAGGGAAGTGACACACACACACACACACACACACCACACACACACACACCACACACACACACACACACACACACACACACACACACACACACACACACACACACACACACAAACACCACACACACACACACACACACACACACACACACCACACACACACACACACACACACACACACACACACACACACACACACACACACACACACACACACACACACACACACACACCACGCATCACAGATTGCTATTGAGAATTTGAAGAATGTAGAGAACATGTCTGTGGTTAAAGAGGGTACATATTTGAATATTGACAGTGACTGTTTGCATTTAAGAAATGTCCCACACTGACTTTGGCAGTCATGGGTGTTGGTTTTGGTTGATTCTGGGGCTACACATTCTGTGGTAAAAAAAGGGTAGATTTGCCTGAATGCAAATTTAGTGATAGATTTATTCATGTGCTGGGTAACTGTAAAGGAGAAGTTTCTGTACAACTTCAGAGTAAAGATAACGGTGATGACAGTCATCCATTCCCACATCAGTAAAAAAACAGTTATTTTATCATCTGTTTGCCCAATACATTTACTGGGCAGAGATCTGATTCTCCGGTTCGGCTTGGACCTCATTTTTCCACAAATGAGGGTCTTAAAGTCCGACAGCCATCTCCTACGATGGTTCAAAAAAGTGTCATTTGATGATAAATAACTGGTGAATGTGTATCAATGGGCTGCTGACATATCCTGATTCTCAGGCGTTGTTGCGTTTGACTGATCAACGTGTTTTTCCACCTGCTGTGTGGAGGCTTCTCATTTGCATTGTACTGCTAACGTTGTTGATGATGCATGTAGATACTATGATGAGAGTTTTCTGCAATGTTTGAATGATGAGATCATGCTTAAAACAATGTATTGGAATTCGCTGGGTAGCGCTATCTCTGTTAGACTCACACACCTCTCTGCTTAAACAAGGGGTCATTATTCCGTGTAACGATTCCAGTGTTTCCTGTCAAAAAGATCAGAGACAAACCTCCTGACGAGTGGAGATTTGTCCAGGATTTACGATGTAAATGCAGCTGTGCATGCACGCTCGTCCGGAATCCTTATCTGATTACTCCAAAAGTTCCAGCCTCTGCAACATATTTACTGCCATAGATGTCTCAAATGCATTTTTTTCAGTGTTCCGGTACACAAAGACAGTCAATTTTTGTTCACATTTGAATATAATGGTAAACCTTACACATTCACTACGTTTGTGTTAAGGCTAAAGGCTAAATGGTAAAAAACTCCAATATGTACAAAGAACAGTTACATTTTTGGGTCATGTCATTTCAAGAGAGGGGAAAACGCTTTCAGATAAGCGTATTGCATCATTGGCTGCTCTGCCAAAACCTGTCACTAAGCGACAGATGATGTCATTCTTGCGTATGTGTTCAGAACACACAGCTGTTGTTATGCTTGCTGTGACGTTACATTAGTCCGTTCTCTGCTTGTAATTATGCCGTTACAAGCTTCAAAGTTGTATTTATCATCTGAATTTGCCGAAACAAGTTTAATATTCTGAAAGCCAATACTTTGTTTATTCGAAAACAGAGGAAAACAAACTGTCTTTTATATAACAGGGAAGTTATACAAGTAAAACTACACGTTGCTTTAATCCCATGTAATTGTAGAATGAACACAGTCTTCCTTTGAAGATGTATAAGTCAGGTGTCTTGAGTTGTCAAAATTACCTACAAATCATTGTACACATTAGTACATATTATTATTATTATTTTCCACTTGTTACCATTGTAAGTCTATTTTTATGCAGCTCTGTGTGATTTTGTACTTACAATTCAGACTAATACACTACCAGAAGTGGAAGAAGTACTCAGATATTGTACTTGAGTAAAGGAATAAGTACTCAGATCTTGTAGTGAAATTATAAGTACTCAGATCTTGTACTTGAGTAAAAGTAGAAGTACCAGAGTGTTACAGTAACAGTCCTGCATTCAAAAGGTTCCTCAAGTAAAAGTAGAAACGTATTATCAGAATATAGTGAAGGTAAAGACAGTAAAAGTAGTCGTTGTGCAGATTGGTCCATTTCAGAATAATATATATGATATGTTTTATAATGATTGATCATGCAAGTGTTCTCAAAACTGGTAAAGGTGCAGCTAGTTTGAATGGCTTTGTATTCTGCAGGGTAGCTGGTGGATTTACTCCAGGTGGAACTAAAGTCTGATTTAACACTTGATTATATTTCACATCATTCATCCAGATCTGTGAAGTAACTAAAGGGATTAAATACATGTAGTGAAGGAAAAGTATACCATGTACCTCTGACATATGTTCACTGCCAACCTAAAAGGACCTCAAAAATAGTAATCAATAATGTATTGAAAAGTTATTTGCTGATTGGTTTTTATATCGGCTCAGATAGGTTATATGGGAGGCCCAGTCTACGTACACTCTAAAAACAAATGCCTTGGCTTAACAAAGAAAATCAAGGCAATAGGTTGCATCGATGGTTATTGAGTTAAGACAACTTCTATTGAAATGTTGTTAAAGCAACAAAGTTATTTGAGAAAGGGGAGAAGGCTTTTCCTCTACAATCAGAGGTGTTTTCAATTACCACTTACTTAATAATTGGTAGCATAAACACAAGTTTTTAAGTTGATTACTCCGAAAGTTCCAACTTGTTTTACCGTATAATTTAAATGTAATATTATTTGTATGTACTTAATTACCACATGTTGAACATGAACACATGTTTTTAAGTTGACAACCATTTATAAATTAAGTTGCTCCAAATAATATTGTATTCAATAGGGTTTTTCTATTAGCTTTTTCATGTGTTTGCCTTTAAAGAAAGAAATTAATTGATTCCACAACCAAAATATTAGGCAATTCACTTTTTATTTTTGAACTGCAGGTGTTTATTTCAACACATGATGTTTCAAAAGGAGAGACTTCATTTAGTTTGAACATTACCTGAAGACGGTTGACGAACTTCTCATGGTGTGCAAACCTAGACCGGACTTAAAAGACGTTCCTCTGATCAACGCTGACCTCATTTTGTATGTTGATGGGTCTGTCTCTCGCGACCAAGGGGGCACTAATCGGGTGGGTTTTTCTGTTGTTTCAGATTCTGCTGTACTCCGTTCTGGACCGTTTCCATGTCACCTATCAGCACAGGCAGCAGAGCTCATTGCACTAACTGAAGCCTGCACGTTTGCAGAAGGCAAAACCGTGACTATTTACACTGACTCACGATATGCTTTCGGGGTAGTACACGATTTTGGGGCTATTTGGAAGTGTAGACAATTTCTGAAATCTGATGGCAAACCAGTACTTAACCATGTACTGGTTGCAGGCTTACTAGACACCATTCTGCTCCCATCTGAGGTTGCAGTCTGTAAATGTGCCGCATACGCAAGCAGTACAGACCCAGTTTCCCTAGGAAATGCGTCTGCTGACTCAGCCGCAAAGGCAGCTGCTCTGACTCCTCTCGCACCTCACGCACACTCATTTGTTAAAAACCCCTGTCTCCTCCTTCACTGACAAAATGTCATCACTGACTTCCATGCAGCAGCTAGCTACGCCAGTTGAGAAGACTCAATGGAAGGCTGCTGGTGCTGTTTTTGACCTAACCTCCAGCATCTGGGTGGGTCCAAATTCATTTCGCTAAGTTGACACATGGGTTGGATCATGTGTCAAAAGGAGGGATGTTAGTCTATTAATCAGGAGTGGTTCACAAGGGGGTTCACAGTAACAGCTCAAAAGCACTGTGAAGCATGCCTAATTTGCATTATGCAAAATTCTGGTAGACCAGTAAAGGTTACAGGACACGGAGCACATCCACCTCCCACCAGGCCATTTGAGCACCTAATTCTGGATTTCATTTAGCTTAGCCCATCAGAGGATAAGAAGCACTGTCTGGTGGTGTTCGACATGTGGTCCAAATGGGTTTGAAGCTTTCCCAGTAAAAGCACAGACAGCAAATGCTTGTGGCAAAGGCACTACTGAGGGAAATAATTCCTAGATGGGGACTACCAGACAAAATTTCTAGTGACAACGGTTCACATTTTGCTAATGGGGCCATTACGCAGATAGGAGAATACATGGGCATGGACATCAGAAAGCATTGTGCTTATTTGGGGTGGAAAGAGAGAACGGCACAATCAAAAACAAACTAGCAAAATGCTGTGCAGACACAGGTCTGTCATGGACACAAGCTCTGCCCATTGTGCTGATGTACATGCGGATGCGGAAAAGAACACGGAGTCAACTCAGCCCATTTGAAATCCTTTTTGGGGCTCCTCCACAGATTGGACTCAAGGCTCCAGGATGTCCTCTTCCCTCCACAACTTTGTGTGAGGATGCTATGTTGTCATATTGTGTTAACCTATCATCCACTTTAGCAGACATCCGACGTCAGGTAGCCGCAGCCTTGCCTACCCCTGCCACTGGTCCGCTTCACCGCCTTCAACCCGGCGACTTCGTGCTGATCAAGGATTTCCGGAGAAAGAGCTGGAAATCCAATCGTTGGCAAGGTCCCTACCAGGTGCTTCTCGTCACCCAGACAGCGGTCAAGGTCACCGAGAGAGCTACGTGGGGTCCACGCCAGCCACTGCAAGGTCGTAGTCACAGGAAAGGAGAAACGATAGAAGCAAACGACAACAAGTGACGTGTCCAAGTCACCAACAGATGACAACAAGTGACGTGTCCAAGTCACCAACAGAGATGACAACAGAGATGACAACAAGTGACGTGTCCAAGTCACCACCAGATGACAACAAGTGACGTGTCCAAGTCACCAACAGAGATGACAACAGAGATGACAACAAGTGACGTGTCCTAGTCACCACCAGATGACAACAAGTGACGTGTCCAAGTCACCAACAGAGATGACAACAGAGATGACAACAAGTGACGTGTCCTAGTCACCACCAGCACCACACTTGCACTACATACACCAAAACACACTACACACAAGGTGTCACGAGCGAGTGCCAGCTGAGCAGTTCCATATGCTCTCTGGTTCCTCGTTTGTGTTATCGGTGTGCGGAGTCTGACTGTCGGTGTCACGAAATTGACCGAGAGAATACACTCACACACACCATGGAACATTTCCCCCTCGTGATGAGGGCTCGCCTGGAGAGACGACAACGCAACCGTGAGCAATGTGAATACTACTGGAGAGCCTGGACAATCATAGAATGGTTCCTCTGCATACTTGCCATGATAGTTGTGTTAGGACTAGTCCTATATGTTATGTATCCATGGTCAGCATACAGCATGTCAGCCAAAATCGAGGTATCTAAGAGGTACATGGGGAAAGCAGGGCGAACCACATTTATTTTATTTTGTTGTCTGTATGTATGTATCCGGCGCCGACCCGTGTGGCACATTTTACATAGACATCGCGCCCAAAACTCAGACCCCGAAAAGCGTAAGCAACCTTTGACGCCACTGTTGACATCCATAGGTACATCTACATTTAATCTATACATAGGCGATAATGACCATAGCAACATTGATGTGGGTCAGACCAGTAATGGGATCACCGGTAACGTCTGGTGGCACACTCTGAGATCATTCTTGCAGGCCGCAGGACAAAATGGGTCATGTTATGCATGCACCCTTTTCCCCCAGGACTCATCAAAGTCCGTGCCAGTTCGTCCGCGCTCTCTAACCCAGGTTGAACACCTCTGCACGTTTATGGCTCTGACAAGGCCCATCAAGGGTGAAGACCACGTAACCGAGTGGCGTTATGCTAGGCAGCTTCCCCCACCATGCAGTAATCGGTCTAACTCCTCTTTACGTGCATCCACGTTTGATACCACATACGCAAAGTACCAACCCGTCAGCCATGTGCACCCTAGTCATTTGAGAGGGATGAAACACAGCCTCTGCATCCAGAGAGTGTACCACAAAACGTCTCTTACACCACCTTATTTTTCCCTAGGAACTACTACTGGTTGTACTCGTATCCTACGGAACACGTGCAGTTACGGTGCTTACAAAATCTCGTATTGTCGCATATCCAGTGCCCCTGAAAGAATCCTTTCTAACGTAGCATTCCCTGATGTTAAACATATTTCCCTCCAACTGGCCTGGCCCAGTGATGCTGGGTTTAGCGCGCCACAAGATTACATTTGGTTGTGCGGCGACTATCAAGTTCTGGCTCCCCTCTGGATAGGTACATGCACTCTAGTGGATTTGAATCCAGCAGTCACTGTACTCACGTCCTTAATGTACACGACACATCATTACCCAGAGTTCCAACACACCGACCACCACAAGGTAAAAAGAGATCTGACGTCCGCTGGAGCTAAATTCATGGGTGGCCTGTTCCCATGGTGGGGTACAGTAAACAATGCCCATAAAATAGAGACGACGCAAGGCTTCCAGGCATTGCCCCCATTCATAATAGCCTCTAGGAACATGCTCATGCAGCACCAATTTGCTCTTGACCTTTTGTTCGCCTCAAAGGGTGGCCTGTGTCATGTGATCGGTGACTCCTGTTGCACTTACATTCCCGACGCCACCAAGAACATCACTGACACCGTGCTGCATCTCAACGACCTGTTAGCCGACATGAAAGCGATCATTTTTGGCCTATTAATCAGTTGTACCTGTTTGATTATCCCAATACTGAACAAGTGCGTTTCCAGCATGGTATCCTCAGCTTTCGTTCAGTATACTGCTATTCCATTACACGACAATCCTTTGCGCCACAGTGAGATAGACCAGCTAGAATCAGAAGAGTCTGATTCCGACACTACAATATAATCATGTGTGTATCTCCTCTCTTATGCTTACATTATATTGGAGTCTGTCCTCCACAAAAACAGCCAGTTTTCTATGATATATTTGTGATGTGTTTACTTAAACCAGCGATGGAGTGTATTCATTGATGTGTTATATCAGTCTATCCTGTCATTTGTTTTTTTTTATTGATCAAATATGATCAAAAGGGGAGAATGTAGTGGACATTTTTATTATATCCTTATATGCTTAAACCAAATGCTTCTCATAAATGTCATGTGCTGTTTTCTTCTTCTTCTTCTTCTTCTTCTCTACTTTGGGTTTATTCCCAAGCGCTTCAAGGCCACAGCTACTGGGAGCAGGGCTCGAGCTTAAGGACGTCCCGTCGTCGAAAAAAAAAGTGTCGGGGAGGATAAAAAATAATTTTGGGACGAATTTGGGACGAGAGTTAAAATAAAAATATCCTGCTAACTCTACTACAAACGGCGATGAAAATGAAACCGATTGCACGTTTTGTGTAGCACACAGTTATTAAACCTCCTTGTCAACATAAACACACACGCACAAAACATTTAGCAACCCGCGAAATACACACACATGTAGCCACTGCTGTGCCGCTGGCTGTCAGCCAGCCTGGGCGGCTGGCTGGCTGGCTGGCTGTGCCCGCGAATTCCTGGTCCGCAAATTCGCGCTCTCTATGGTCTAGCCAGATTAATATAATATGGCTCTGGGTCTAGCTATGTACTGAGTGTGTGTATTTCGCGGGTTGAGTGATGTACAATGGCATCCCGTGGAGGAATTCTGAAATGTTTTACCGTTACATCACAAAAACGCACAGCAGAACCAGACCCTGGAGCGCCGGCCTCTTTACTTACTTACTCCTCTTCATCCCCTATGAGTAATAAGGCTGAGAAGAGAACCCTCCATCGTATTTAGTCCTTAGCAATATGCTGCCTCTCCCCATGTAGGGATGGGTACCGAGCCCCGGTATTAAACGGGCCCCGGGACGGAATTATTAATGACAGTGGTAACGTTAAACTCCGACGTTATCAGACTTTTTATCGGTACAGGAGACATTTAAAAAATATATGTCATATGTATTATTGCTACATACACATTATATCGCAGTTTTAGTTTCACCGACTCCGTTTCTAATATGCAATAATCCAGATGAGATCTCTCTCTGTCCCGTCTATGTGCGAGGGGGCGGGGCCGTTCGTAAAGGTCTCCTGACTGTGTTACAGACTGTCATCCTGGTTAGTGGTTACTATAGGTTCTGTCTTCAGGACACAGTGTTGGATTTTTTTTGATAATTGGATGGGACTTGATTGGATTCAATATTAGAGTAATTTTCTCGTTTGTGTGTTTGTTTAAATATATTTGGCCTTTGTGTATGTGATTGAATGATTTACTAAAATAAAAAGGTTGATGAATTATCATCTAATGATTTGTATGATGTTTTATTTATGTTAAAGGTCACTTTGAATGATTTTAACTAATGATAATGTAGAAAAAAAAAAAAAATTCGGGACGGTCCACATTAATTTCGGGACGGCTTGGATTGTATTTCGGGACGGTTCCGGGAGGATGGGGAAAAAAGTTAGTCGAGAGCCCTGGTTTGCGCTCTGTAATCTTTTCTTCTCTTTACAATTCTAAAGTGCGTGCAGTCAAAGCTAATGTGATACAGTCTGTCTGAAAAAAATCGAAATGCTATTTTCCAGTCTTTTAATCATCTCTTTGTTACAAATATAAAAAGTGAAACACATAAAGACACGGTTAATACTTTAGTGAAATATAAATGTATTGGAATTGTTTATGTATATGGTGAGCGATGACGTGTGTCACATTTAATGTCACTTTTCTTTTGCGTGTATTGTGCATAAAAATACACTCGGCATAAATGTAACCATACTAGCCACATGTTGACATTAATGGTCAGTGTGCCGGATATGACCATCACAGACCAAACAATAATATAGCATGAGCTGATGACTCATAATGATAATCATAATGTGAGGCTGACCCTGTAAATGAATAATACTTCCCACTTCCCGGGACAAATGACTTGGCAAGAAAACACAGAGAGCACTACAGTCAGGGCGGAAGATATTTTGAAATAGAACGTGAGTGTTTGCGAATGTGGGCCAAAAAGATAAATTAGTGACCTGAGCTTACAGTAAACTATAATGTTGACCTTATTATAATTGTGATTCAATATTTATTAGTTTATTTATTAGTTTATAATCCATTGTTTTGAAGTCCTTGACATTCTGTTCTCTTAGGAATAAGTGACTGGATCCAATTCTAAGGTGAAGTCTCATAAAGTATTATTACTAGGGCTGTCAGTCGATTAAAAATATTTAATCGCGATTAATCGCATGATGTCCATAGTTAATCGCGATTAATCGCACGTTTTTTATCTGTTCTAAATGTACCTTAGAGGAATATTTTTCAAGTTTTTAATACTCTTATCAACATATGAGTGGACAAATATGCGTTATGCAAATGTTTATTATCATTTGAACAATGACAAATATTCTCATGAATATTAAACACAACAACCTCTGAATATTACAAATATTTGCCTCAATTCAATCTGGAACCTCTCTGTCTCTCATACAATAATGCAATACAAAGTGTGTGTGTGTTCGTTCGTTGGAGCTATGTGCAACTCAAGGCATATGCTCGAACGGGAGCTGCCTGGACGCTGCAATCATGTTACGCGCACTATCCGTGCTGAGTGTGCTGACTTTTCGTACAATGTCCCACTGTCTGGCTGCCTGCATAAAGTCAAGTGCTCGGCGCAGTTGTTGGCGAAATGTCGCTCCTCTGTTTTCATTTAAACAGCTCCTTATATCCGTTAGCGCAGCTAGCTAGCACCAGATGCTAACAACAACAATACACGTAAGGTCTCTCTCTCGCTTGAGCCACACACCCTCCCGGTCCTCCCGATGGCCAGTCGGTGCCTGCTGGTGAGCGTGGAAGTGTGGTCTGCCGCAAGCAGGCAGCAGGAGCGGGGCTGTCAGCATCAGCTTGCAGATGGTATTTTAAACTCGATGCGCTCTGAAACTACGGGGTGGCCGAGGAAAAAAATACACATGCGTTAATCCGCGCGCGCGGACATAGCGCATTAGTGTGTGTGAGAGAGGGAGAGAGGGGGGGGGGGGGGGGAGAGAGAGAGAGGGACCGGTGCCAGCAGCAGGGACCGTGTTGTTAGCATCTGGTTAGCTACCTGCACTAACGGACATACGGAGCTGTTGCTGTTGGTTCCACAACAAGCTGGAGGAGAGCTCTCCTCTCAGACTGAGAGACTCAGGTGAGCTAAAGGACTCTCTGAGTGTTTAGATAGTTAATTTTAGTCTAAGTTATCTCAGTGGGTCTCAAACGGTTTGGTCACAAATTATTCAAAAGATTATTTCCGCAGCACACCTTCATATGATCATTATAGTTATAAAACAAATAAGAGAATAAAGGAAAAACAGTTATGAAACACTATATGGCAGTAAAACAAGAATACAGTTTGAAAGGGGAGTGATTTGTAAAATATCCATAAAGAAAAAGAACATCTGCTTACAGTTGTGTTTCATCTGGGTGTTGAGAGATGTATCCATAGATCTCTTAATGTTGCTCTCAAAGTGCACCAGATTGATGCTTTTAACTTCAATATTTAAAAAAAATCTAGAGCCTCCCTAGAGGAGGTGAGGTCCGCTCCCCACTCGTAAAAAAAAAGCACTTTACCCCTGCCTATATGCCCAACACACTCTCACTCCCTAAGCGTCCAGGAGCGACGTTTGGTCAGTGTCCATGGCGTCTAATTGTGACGCTCCTAGGCTCCTTCAGCGTCATAAAGGGACGCAAATAGCTTTCAACTGATTGCAATGTATTCCCATCTGCGTCGGGATTTGACGCTAAAGCAAACAGATATTGTTCTAAACTGTATTAAAGTAAACAGGTATTATCTTGAACTGTATTGAAATGAACATGTATTATTTGGGACTGTTTTTAAGTAATCCTATATATATAAACCTTCTTACATACACTTTCCCAGACACCCTGACACACACACACACACACACACACACACACACACACACACACACACACACACACACACACACACACACACACACACACACACACACACACACACACACACACACACACACACACACACACACACACACACACACACACACACACACACACACACACACACACACACACACACACACACACACACACAATACACTCCCTGACCAAGATACCAACACACATACACTTTCCCAGACACCCTGACACACACACACTCCCTGACCAAGATATCAACACACACACACATACACTTCCTCTTTACCAAACGCACACACATGTCCTTTTCAAGGTTCTTTTTGGGGCCAATATGATACTAATATATCTGTGTACAATGTTTGATTGTTTGAGAAAGAATAGTTTGTGTGAAACCTTCCCTGGGAAATTAATAGTTTATGTGAAACCTTCCCTGGGAAATTAAAGTACAGTCCGGTGGAAGATAAGCAGTGACTCTCCGCCCCAAAATGTCCATATATACTGTTGTTTATTCATGCACGGTGCCCCCTGTTGCTGACTGGCCGGTCCCGATACCTGTACCGCACGGCAGTGGAGCGGGGAGCCCGGAGTGCTCTGTTACAGGGCACTCTGTATTTTCGTATTGTGTCTTTTTACCATTAAAATCAGATTATTGTTATAACTTTTATGCCGGTGTTTTGAACTCCTTTTCTTATTAATCTGACCAGGCTCATCTAACGGACGGCGCGGAGCAGAGCTGGGCTTTAAGCCACCACAACTGTGTCTGCTCTAGGGCTGCAACAAACGACTAATTTGATAGTCGATTAATCTATCGATTAATGAAACGATTAATCGACTATTCGGACTATTACGCCTTGCACAATTTCTCAAGCGCTCTTATTTAGCCATCAACTTTTAGATTTAGCTTGAGGTTGTTTTAGGCATGTGGAAACTAACAATGAAGACAATAAAGGTAAATACTTGATTACAAAATACATATTATTAAATTAACTAAACAAATTGTTTACAAAATGAACATGGCTTTTCATTTAAATTAAATAAATAATATTTCCCATCAAAAGAAACAACAGTGTTTTAGCAAATAATAAATAATGTGATGACAGAACTGTAAACAGAATAGCTGAAACTTTAACAAACTAAATAACTCAGTTTCCTCTAATCATTAACCCATGTTTGTATAATGGAGTTAACTCCATGTGGTGCTGCTAGCATACATAACACCTGACGTGAACACGTTACTCGTGGACGGGGCTACAGAGCTGCTAGAAAGACAGTTGAACCCGGTGCATTCCTCCGTCTGGATGTGGAGCACTTTTGCTAAATGTTTAGATAAATTGATCGTGTTACCGCCCTTACATGCTAAACTCTTATTGCACTTTTGGCAACGAGCATCGAGACGGGTAAAGTTTAACAACACCTCGGAGCGGCGTTCCCTCCGCCACCTCCGCAGTGTGTTGCTGCATGTAGCAGCCGCGTGTGTGTAAACGGCCCCGCCCCCTCCCACACAGACCAGGGAGAGAGATCTCGTCTGATCGAAAATACATCATAGACGCATTTGTTTGTCTTTTTGCATATTAGAAACGAGCTGGCCACACTAAGACTGCGATATAATGTTTTTGTATCAATAATACATGACATATATTTTTTAAATGTCCCCAGTACCGATAACGTTGTAGCTTAACGGCGCGTAAAACGCACGTGATGACGTCACCAACTAATCGACGACTGAATTAGTTGGCAACTAATTTGGTAATCGATTTTAATCGATTAAGTCGATTAGTTGTTGCACCCCTAGTCTGCTCCTACAACGCTCATGGAAGCACCGCATTCGTTTATGTCGGCTGCCCTTAAAGGCAATGTGAGCGTCCATTCCCATTGGATAACGGAGAATTGTACACCCGGAAGTAAGTATTCCTCTTACTGTCGATTGATTTTACAGTGATATCTGCACTACTCATCGACTAAAAAACACCAGATTATCCTTGTTAATTACACAACATTGATTGGTTTAAATTGTGTGCAATGCTTTTGTATTTTTCCCCTTCGATTTCGGAGAAACAAATATTTGTTCTGAGTAAAGGATGGCAGAAGACACTACACTACCCAGAATCCCCAGCTATCGTTTGGACTACACCATGTGCTCTGTTTGACAAACCCCGTTTTTTTCACCATTCATTCCAATGGCTGGCGTCTATGTCACATGATCTTCAAATGTCTCCCTGCAGAAAAAGAAAACATGGCCGAACTTCGTTTTATTCTCGGTGGAAAATGCCTATTTTAAAGTTAGTTTGGCCATTGAAATGCGTTTTGATGTCATTTGATGCGAGAAATATGAGTTGTTATTTCAGATTATGTGCGCAGTGGATGTACATGATCTTTAGTTTGCTAGTTATTACGAAGATTACTTCAGGAAATTGCGACGTTATGTTGTGTAACTGTTTAATGGTGTTATCTTTATTGCTACCCCCTTCCCCATCAATGTATAGTGTTGGTCCACAGCGCAAACATATTAGTTTAACAAAATCCGTATCTAAAGATAGCCTACGTTATTTTCCCCTGTGCAATTCCAGTCTCACATCTCACAGCACATCGTCATTAACAAATACCGGAAACAGACCGAAAACATTTTTAAAAATAATAATAATACTTTATTCCGAGTGTGCTTGCTTTTCTCTTTGAAAGTCATCACATAACGGCATTGTAATACACGGTTCGGCTGCATTACATATTACATATCTGCCGTAGTTCTGTATTTATAGAGCCCTGATGAGAAGACTTCTAGACAAACATGAGGAACTGCCGCCAACACTGGAAACGTGACGTGGATCATAAATATATCAGCCATTAAACAACATCTTACATTTCTTTTCACACAATACGTCTCCTTGCAGTATCAATACTAATTCGGCTCACTTTTATATTTGATCCAATTGGTAGATTGGCTGTATTTACACCATAAAGGTGCACAGCTGATATAAAGGCACACCTAGTGGTTAAAGCATGTTATTGAATTTCATTATTTTTATTATTAGATATTAATACGATCCCTATAAAGTATATTCATTACTCGTTATTCTCTACTAATAGTTCATTAAAGACTGTATATAATGACTATTTTGCACATCCCTTTCAAGATTTTCTAAGGTTTATTGACATATCATATAGGCCTACACAACTGTGGTGTAGTTCTGCATTGAATGAAAAACTTGGGTCGCAGGTTCCTCAATAGTGCATTACAAGACATCTATCAATATTTGTGCATACCTCCAGCAATGTTAACTATGTTGAAGCACTTATTTTAACTGATATTATACATAATGTATTATACTCTTATAAGATGTATGTAGATATTTAATCTCCGGCCTTGTCAGGTATTGAACAATCAATAAATAAAGAACACAGAATTGTTGAATATAAAACACAGAATTTGTGTGATTATACTAAATGATTTTCAAATAAACACAACTGCATATTTAACTGCTACACATGCTGATATAACGCAAATGGCTGATCGATGGCTACTGCCATATTTGCAAAATGTGCCTCTGAACCTTGACAAGTGCATGTTTCAGGCTTATCAATTAATGTAATGTAATGTTATCACAGGGGTCACAAACATAAGACCAGCTGTTAAATAAAGCTCTTCTGACCTTAGCTGGCATGTGGATATATATATTAATACTGCCCATAATGGACACAAGCAATTTTCACCCATTTATTAATTATATGTTTTAAATGTGAGTGTTTCCTGTCCCCTAAACCTCCAGGGATGTACACAGTTTAATACTGGCAACTTCTTATTATGGGAAATACGAAAACGTCTTTTAAAACTACAACTCCCAGTAGAGACGTGCCATAGAGAACATGTTGCAAAACACAATAGCCAGCATGTGTAGTTCTGGGGACGGGGTGGGGGAGGGGGGGACGCGGTGGACCCGTTGAAATCCAGTTTTGGACAGTCTGCCGTGGTTCCATCCCATTTCAAGTGCTGTTCGAGAATCGGCTTAACCCTCGGAGCACCCTCTCCAATCACAGAGCTTGAGGACTATCACAGGGTTTGTCAAACAGAGCACATGGTGTAGTCCAAACGATAGCTGGGGATTCTGGGTAGTGTAGTGTCTTCTGCCATCCTTTACTCAGAACAAATATTTGTTTCTCCGAATCGAAGGGGAAAAATACAAAAGCATTGCACACAATTTAAGCCAATCAATGTTGTGTAATTAACAAGGATAATCTGGTGTTTTTTTAGTCGATGAGTAGTGCAGATATCACTGTAAAATCAATCGACAGTAAGAGGAATACTTACATCCGGGTGTACAATTCTCCGTTATCCAATGGGAATGGACGCTCATATTACCTTTAAGGGCAGCCGACACAAACGAATGCCGTGCTTCCATGAGCGTCAAATCCCGACGCAGATGGGAATACATTGCAATCAGTTGAAAGCTATTTGCGTCCCTTTATGACGCTGAAGGAGCCTAGGAGAGTCACAATTGAACGCCACGGACACTGACCAAACGTCGCTCCTGGACGCTTAGGGAGTGAGAGTGTGTTGATATGCCATGAGCTGATTATCGAGCCTTCATTGTAACAGTCGCGGGTGTACTGTGTGTTTGCGTGTGGGGATTCCTTTTGTGCGTGCTCTCTAGTGCCCGTAATAGTGTTCACTGGAGTCCAGCACCTCAGCACCCCCACTCAAAATACCTTCCCGCGCCTCTGCAGTCACCCCAAAACTAAACTCTTCATTCTACTAAAATGCATTTCAGCCTTTCAAATCTCACCCATGGCATTTAATGGATGTGGGCTTTTTTATTTAAGTTCAACAGTGACCTTCTTCCCAAGCTTGTTGACGGTAAAGAGAAGATGCAGACAGTGAGTATTTTGGGTGCTTGCTACAAGAACCAATATGCCCATTTCGAGGTTTAGAAAATATAGAAAAAACACTCCCTGGCCAGAGGCTGTAACATTAGAAGATAATGATGCTGATGATTTCTGAGATGTACTACAGTATATGTACTTCAAAGTGTCTGGTTATCTCATCACCCCAGAAGCCCTGCAAAAGCTAAAATGCTTCAGCTAGCTTATTTTTTTTAGTGTTTCATGAATTGAATGAGAATTGGAATATGTAATCTACTGAAAAGGACATAGGATTGCTCAGAATAGACAAGCCAAACACTTGTAAAGTTCAACAATGACCTTATCTCCACTCTGGCACACTGCTTGTTGACAGTCAATAGAGGACAAAGACAGGAAGTGTATGCTGGGTGCTAACTAGAACCCATTCTACCGGTCTTCAAAATCCACAAAAATACTTTCTTGTCAGAGCTTGTCACATTGGAAAAACTGATGTAATTCTGCCGATGGTTGCTGAAAAGCAGGTGGGCGTTGGAAGGTGGAAAGAGGCACCTTGAAGTGTCTATGCTCTCCGATTTTCCTGCATCAGCTAACAAGTCTTCCTACAGCTACAGTAGCTTCAGTGTTTCAACCATTATCACGGTAAACCCACTGTTACGCATTATATTCACTATTAGTATTTAAATTACATCTAAAACTGTCTTAGTAAATAATCATGAACATAAAAACATGTCATCTAGTGAAAAGGAGATACACATTGTTAGTATTTTCATTTAATTTCAAACCTTTATTTATCCAGGTGTATCCCATTGAGATCATTGATCTCTTTTTCAAGGGAAACCTGCTAGTATGTTCGGCTAGAACCAAAGAATGTTTTTCTCTTTGTTACCTTTGATTGAGCAATTAAAACCATTTTGGGCCGCTGCCTCTGTACGCACCAGCATCTTACTGCTTGAAGAATCGCAAAGAAAGATTTGCATTCATCATCTGTCAACCAAATGTAACCAAAAAGTATTGACCATTCAACAGTGCAAGTGGAAGGGCAAAAATGTAAAGACAACAATGGCCTATTTCTGTCCTGTGGGATGGAAACACCTCTGTCCAATATGAGACACTAAACCTTCAGCTGAAACCTGGGGGATTTTGTAGCAAGAATAAGAGTCTACAGCAGTGGCGGCTGGTGGAAAATATTTTTGGTGGGGCTGTTGATATAGTGAGTAAAACATTTTTTTTTGGGAGACATGACCCCTTAAATTAGGACTTCTGGTGATGTAATAGCGCGTTTCCAGTGCAGCGCGGAGCTCGCTTTAATGCTGCGTTCAGACCGGACGCGATGCGAATATTCGCTTCGCTCTAAATGCTCCTATCGCATCGCTCTAGTTGCTCGAGTTTCACCGCGGCTGCCAGCTGTGTTTACTCGCATCATTCAAACAAGACGCGCTGCCTACAACAAAATGAACATATTTTACCGTGATTAAATTGTAATACACGTTTCTAAATGATGCCGAAGTAACAACATACTGATACCGGTTAGTAAAAACCATGATTTAATGCTTTGACAAGTCTGCAGACAGACGGCAGGCGAAAAACCTTTTAGAATGCTTGTTTTCTGAATGGAGATTGGGTCGACCAGGCTAAGCTAACGTTGTATATGCTCACTCCACACTCATAACAACGGCCTACAGACATAAATAAACCAGCGACTGTATTCGCCATGACACAGACAGTGCCGAGCCGTGCGGGGCACGTTTTTGGTTGCGTTTCCACTTGGCCTAGTACCGGCTAGCTGGTCCTAATTCACAGTTTTTCTGGCCCCATAACATCGTGGTTCTTGGGCCAGGAACAACCAGGCTGAGTCGGGCTGAGTATGCTAAACTAGAGAGAGAATCGCTGGCAAGGGGGCTACAACTACAACAAGATGAACATATTTTACCGTGATTTAATTGTCATACACGTTTCAAAATGATGCCGAAGTAAAAACATACTGATACCGGTTAGTAAAAACCATGAATTAATGCTTTGACAAATCTGCAGACAGACGGCAGGCGAAGAACCCTTTTAAAATGCGTGTTTTCTAAATGGAGCTTGGCTAAGCTAACGTTATATATGCTCCGACCGTCCACACTCACAACAACGGCCTATACAGACATAAATAAACCAGCGACTGTATTCTCCATGACACAGACAGTCTGTGGTTTGTACTTGTTTAACTTTTGTCTAGTTTCTGAACAGATCGTATCTGTCCCCGGCTGTTTGAATAGCAAGCATGGAAAACAGAAAACAGCATTTACCTGTTTGCATCCAGCTAGCCAAGCCTTTGCGGTGTACCAGCTATGTGAGAAGCCTCGTTGATACGTTTTGTCTTTTCACGAGCTTGCTGCGATATATACAAATCGGGTTGGTCCGGTCCAAGGTCTTTAAGCAACAGTTTATCTCCCAAACTTCTCCTTTCGAAAGGATTGGAGATTAGCTCTTGAACGGAATTGGGCGGGGACTCCACCTGCACATGAAGCCATCCTCATCAATTTTCAGTGTTGCCAACTCCATAGTAAGGAAAGTAGCTATTGGCTGTCCGAAAAGTCGCCAGAAGTCCCTAAATGACGTCATCGTCTAACTTGCATATCATGTAATGGCGGTAAAATAACGTTCCACCCGGTTCCACCCCCTTCAAGGATCAAAACTTAAAGTAAATCCAGACGACAGTAGATCAGAAATGTCTCTATTAGAAAAAGTAGAAATAGTTTTAGTAGTTTTTAGTAGAAATATCCCTTACAATAAAGGCAGTATGCTAGAATCCACTTCAAGACAATGGTACTTGCGTACCATGCTGCGAATGGATCTGGCCCCTCCTACATCCAGGACATGGTTAAACTGTACACCCCAGCACGTGCACTCCGCTCTGCATCAACCAAACGGCTCGCTGCACCCTCGCTGCGAGGGGACCAAAGTTCCCATCAGCAAAAACACGTGGGTTTGCTATCCTGGCTCCAAAATGGTGGAATGAGCTCCCCATTGAAATCAGGACCGCAGAAAGCTTACACACTAGGGGTGTAACGGTTCACAAACATTTCGGTTCGGTACGTACCTCGGTTTTTAGGTCACAGTTCGGTTCGGTACGTTTTCGGTACAGCAGAAAAAATTATCACAAAACATAACATATTTTTTTAAAATTATTATTAAACTGTGAATAATGTATTCACTCAAATAAATACAAAATATAATAAAATAAACATTAAGGTGCAGCTTTTCGATGAACTGAAATAATCTGTATTTGAACTTTACTGTACTAGTACTCACAAAACATAAACTATTAGTTTTTGGTTTTTAATTATTATTAAACTATGAATATTCACTCAAATAAATATAAAATATAATAAAATTAACATTAAGGTGCAGCTTTTCGATGAACTGAAATAATCTGTATTTGAACTGTACTGTACCTAAGCAGCCAGTTTGACATTATGACTTGCTTGTCATTGTATTTTCATGTTTTTTTAAAGAAAAATGTACTTGTCCACATTGCTTGCCGAAAGGGCAGATCTGCTGGCACTAGCAATGTCTCCTGCTGTGGAGAACACCCTCTCGCTAGGGACAGAGGTAGCAGATACAGCCAGTTAGCGCTTTGCTAACATGGCAACATAAGGATATTTGCCGTTTGTAATAGCTTTGGCTCGGTCTGAAGTTTTTGCGAGTGGTGGAGGCTTAAATGCTAATAGGAGTTGGGTTTGCACTTCAGTCTTTTGGTACCGGTGATATTCACGTTCGGGTGATGCCTTTTCAAATGAGTGTGCAAGATTGATGTATTGCCAGCCGCGTAACCAATTTTAGTTGAACAACGCCGACAAACAGCTTTGGTTTGGTCCACCTGTCTTTGTCCGTCATCCTTGTACGTAACTGCGAAACCAAAATGTTCCCAAACCGGAGACTTCAATGATGCTGGAGGATTTTCGAGCTCAACTTTATCTGCGTTCGCCATTTCGACAGTTCCTCAAATTACTGACTACATTTGAACGCATCCCTCCGACCAGCTCGTCCAATGAAATGACTTGCTCGCTCTATGACGCGTTGATCACAATGGGAGCAAATTACTCTGAATGCTGCGACGCAGCACCTGAGATTACTTCCAAGAAGTTGTTCACGTTCTCAATTTTTTACGTTTAACGTTATATGCGTTCGGTACACTTCGGTACACACGTGTACCGAACCGTACCGAACCGTACACGTACCCGTACCGAATAATTTCGGTACGGGTACGTGTACCGTTACACCCCTATTACACACCTTCCGGCGCAGACTGAAAACTCATCTCTTTCGACTCCACTTCGAGCAATAGAACTATTAACAAAGCACTTATATACTAATAAAGGACTGGCTTACCTAAAGCCAGTTGAGTAACACTTGAAATGTTTTTGCTCTATGAAACCTGATGTACTTATATGATTCTGTTTTCTTCAAGTTTGTATTTTGTTGGTCGAACGCACTTATTGTAAGTCGCTTTAGATAAAAGCGTCAGCTAAATGTAATGTAATGTAATGTAGTATGCCCGTGTGTCATCTCCAATAAATGTCTTCAACCATCCTTTAAACTCAGGGTTTGATACCCACTCCTTTCTGTACTTTTGTGAATACAGTTTAGACTGTGACATGATGACTTACGTGGATGTTTAGCTTGTCACAGAGAGGCACACACACAGTGGACGAGGTGATTAACTGACTGAAGCTGTCTCGACGCGGGAGAGTGTGGCTGTCTCCTCTCTGCTCTGACTGCAGCTGAGCTGCTGCGGAAGGCAACTGTGAGTCTGCGCGCCTGTGAGTACTATGGGAGGGCTGAGGGGCTCACGGCAGCTCGTTAACTGCAGAACAATACATGAGTCTCCAAACACCAGAAAAGTCCCTAATAACACCATTACAAGTCGTTAGTCGTTTTTGACAAAAATAAGTAGCCGGAGGGTTTGGAAAGCCGCCAAATTTAACGACAAAGTCGCCAAGTTGGCAACACTGTCAACTACTGCGTCACCTTGGTCACTCACGAGTCTAAAAAACAACTCACGTCAACGCACGTAAGCAACGTGGGCGCCAACGTGAGTGCCCTCGTGTCCAAAATATTTGACGGCGCTGATTGGCTGAAATTATGTTTCGGCGGCACAGTTTACTATTGAGACTTTTGCAACGTGCTGGTTGTTGCTGTTTGGCTCGGGGGCTCCTTGCACGGCGCTCGGTAATGATAAACTAATGCCACAGGCAAGGCCAGGCAGGAAACATGTGACTTATCAGTAACTTTAGACATCGTAACACAATTTTAAACGAGATTTTATTGTAGATTATACATTTTACTGATACCAATTGTATGATATTTACCTTGTTCATTAAAAATATAAAATATATATATATATATATATTTTGTTGTTGTATGTGGGAAGAGGTGGGGCGGCTAGCGCCCCTATGGGCCGGCCGCCACTGGTCTACAGTCATGTTAGCAGCTTTACATTTAGGCCCCATTTACACGAGGACGAAACGGGTACGTTTGCGTTTACGCACCGAATTCGTTTTCAAAAAACTCTTCCGTTCACACCAGGAGTTCACACGCATTCGGCTCAATTAACGTGTCCGTTCACACGAGACCGCTCGACCCGCTGGAAACGCTGTAGTACATATGCCTGGCCTGTAAGTGGCGCTGCTGCCGCCACAAAATACACCCCAAAAGCAGAGAAGAATGCCCCGGAGCATGGTTGCCCTTCTGTTTATTGTCTGTGGTGGACGGCGTGTGCTCCTGCTGTTTTGTTCGCAGATCTACCCACCTTGGGACCCGTTATCGTTTTCTGCGTTTCCATGTGGGCCTCGTGTAGCCGAACCGTCTATCTGATAATGAACTGTAGCAGATACGACCGTTATCGTCTTCGAGATGTATCTTTTGGTGAGCATAAATGTCAGTACAAAACAAAAGGCCAACCCTTCCAATGGTTGAGATATGTCAATCTGGACGAAACATTTACGTACAAATTATTTAAGCAAAACCTTGTGTGCCAAATAAACTCAAAATGTCTTCAGAATCTTTAAAAATATTGCCATTCTAAAGACAGCCACACTTGTAGGCTACTGATCAGTTATTGAACACATCAAATAAGGCTTGGAAAATACTGACCAACCTTACTAAATATTACAGATACAACACAAGGCTTATCATCAAACCAGTGTGGACAAACCGTACTTCACATTTCGTCTATAACCTGGACATAAGATTGTATGTTGTACCCTGAAAAACGACATGGTTTTGCCCTTGAAAATATCTCCTTGTTGAGTAGAGTGGTGAAACAGTCAATATTGTGTCATTTTATGGCCTGCCTACACACACACCTTCCATGCTCACGTGCAGCCCTCCCCAACAAGATAACTTACCGTAGCTTATTACTCTCAGCCTGTCAGCCACTAAATCTTTGCCATGCTTGCTATAAAGCCAAGTTCATGGATTCCAGGAAGGGGAATAAAAAAGGATTGTATTGTATATCTTATCCTTCCTCAAAGCACTCACAACTCTATGCTCAATAAATTACTTTGCTGATATGATAGGGCAGGGCATTTGGGTTTGGGTTACTAAATAACAGAGTCAGTTAGGCAGCTGTTATTGCAGAGATGCTAGTGCTAATGGCCCGGAGCCATTAGTCATTTCCATAAAATAAAATTAGTAGTCAAATAAAAAGTCTAACTCACATCCTTGGTGTTAGGTAAGAGAGAAAGAGCCTTTTCTTCTGGATGTACGTTTGTTATTTTCATGTTTATCTCCTGAATTAAATATGAATTAATGATTATACAAGTCTGAAATGCAGTTGTAAAAAAAAAAAGTTATTTTCTCTGCTTGGTGGAACATGACACATTGCCTTCTGAAGCAATTCTGAGAGTCTTCTAAATACAAATGCAATCAATAAGAGTTCACTATTTTGGATGAACCCCTGTGATTCACCCTCTAGGAACAGAACGGCTAGTCTGATGTAACAGGCACACCAGCAACACTGTAGCAAACAACAGACTATTGGGTGGTGACTCTGTGGGAAGACACTCCTGTATAACCACCTGCTCCCTTATCACTCACTAAATGGAAATGAATCCTTTATATGTATTGTTCAGCTTAAGCATACAGGTGGATGCAAAAACAGCGTAGTTTGTGTGTCTTTTGTGTTTAATATCCAGTATATGACCTGCTGCCTCATTCAGTTTGCATTTGAGCAAAACAAAAAAAACAGATGGGGGATATTGTCGACAAAAAGAAATGTATCTGTCAATTGAAAAATGTATTACTCTATATGTGTTTGTTTACTGGACTGAAAGGAAAGAACGGAAAATAAAAGAGATCAACATAGAAAGACACAAGGAGGGGTGTCAGAGGGCGTGAATGTGTATTCTACTTGATTTCTTCAGGGCTTCTTCTTTCCCCCTTCCTCCTCCCCCCACCTCAAGGCAGAGATTTACATAAAGTGCTAAAAGGGGAGCTGACAGAGCAGGGCAGGTGATACTGGGCAACGGACGCTGAGCAAGGAGGACCCAGAGCTCACACTGAACACAGACTCTGAGCACACACCCACACACATATACACACACCTGTGACTCCAGCAGAGTTTGCAGACCAGTACAGAGGAGGACTTTGGAAGAGCGCACAATTACAAACCCCTAATTTCCTGCTGGCCTCTCGGAAGACGGTTGACTTTGACTGCAGCAAAATGCATTTTCGAGTGCAAAGGGATTGAGCTGAGCCAGAGATCAAACAGGGATCATCTGAAATCTTCTTCATAAAACAGGTAAACTGAACCTTTGCTCTAAGAAAAAAGGACCTTTAAGAAATGTGAGAGAGATGTTCCTAAAAACACAAGATTATTAAATTCATCTTAAATAATAAAGGAGATTTCCTTACCATTTTTTTTTCTATTTAATGAGAAAATACAAATGCAGGTGCAGGTGCATCATGATATGATCTAACTGAAGCCCAGTAGTAGCAGTAGTAGTAGCAGCTGCAACATTCATAATGACATTTACTAAGTATTTTTCTGTATATTCAGTAAGGATTATCAAGTATCCGTTTCCTGCATTGTCTGTGGTGTTTACACATGTGCTATCTGTACATGCTGCAGGTGTTTTTTTGCCTGAGCAAACAGCCTCACGTTCAGTTGAACTGTCTGCAGCAATCCACCCACTCCACCCCCAGTTTAAATGGCAGGTAGATCAGGTTTCATTTACCTTTCAAACTGAGAACAGGTAGGGCAGCATTGTGGATGACGGTTGAGCTGAAGATACACATTGCTAAGCCAGACACAAAGGGGCTGAAAAAAGAAAACAACAGCATTTTACATGAAGCTTGAATAGAAGGCTTCAGTTTGAATTATGTCTCGTCATAAACAAGCAGTGATGTGTATACAAATGGGTCACTGGGACAGAGAAAAAGATGGGCCACTGATAGCGAGGAAGCTGTAAACATAATCACAAAACCAAACACTGTACAAAGACAGTAAAGGGACCCTCCCATGTTTCTAGTTAGTTGATATGGGTTAAGTAAGGACGTAGTTAATAGTTGACTCTGGTGTACACTGCAGGGGCCTTTAGTTGTTTAGTTTTAGTTAGCTTTTGGATTACTTTCCCCCCATTTGGACTCTGGACAGTTAAAACAAAAATGTAGCTTTTTCTAATAACGGTTTGGTGTTGTTCATAGTATGTAACTTTAGCAAAACAGAATCAAGAGAGGCTTCATATGCTTTCTGGATAAAAGTAAATGCTAAGACATACAGAAGCACAAGTTTAAAAACAACTGTCAAGTCAAGGAACTGATTCAAGCTCATGTTTGCTAACCTGGGCTAACGTTAGCTACTTCAAGCTAATGGTTATATAAAAGACCAAGTAAAGCTGTGGCAGCGTATTGCTTTGAGCAAGGTGTGTTAAATATTTCCCGTCAGGCTTAAATAGATTTGTGTTTGGTCAGTGTGTGCCCAATTGTGTGTGTGTGTGTGTGTGTATCTGTCTTTTTGTCCGCAGCTAATCTTTAATAATATTGGACCAATCAGTTAATATGTGTTGTGCTCTATATGACTGTATGCTCAAGGCCTTTTCGTGGTTGTGGTGATTAACATTATATTAAAGACTATTTTATTTGGCGGCCTTAGTAGGAAAAAAGGACAATTCCGTAATTTGGCTAAGCTAAAGACAAAGCCTGTTGCAGGCCACATTTTGCCCTTTGTCGCAACTAAAATACTGACATTCATACTGACGCCCCTGCTCAGAACTGCCAAGTCGTGATTTCTGAAAATGAAGGAAAATAATTCATCAATGTAGGGACAAAATGTAACAAATAATCAGCTGGATAGTCACAACTACCTTCCACATCTTTATATCTAACAACCAGGTCTGTCCCTCCCTACAGCCAGATCACGCAGACTGCGTGGGGCCTCACCTTGCGAAGGGGGCGTCATCTTGCGGAGGGAGCCTCAACTGAGCCGCAAATGCGGTGCAATTAGTGTGGGCACGGCACGGTTTCGCTGCTGCAAGGCTTTGGACGTAATATGGTCGTGTTTACATTAGCATCGCTAACACTCAGAGCTAACCTGTACTGGAGAGAGCATGTGTGTGAAGAAGCAGGAAATAAAAAGGAACTCACCTTGTGGTATAACCGTCAAGAGAGAAAGCCTTTGAGCTCCATAGAGTGACGAAGTCACGCCCATCTACTTCCGGTCCATGGGACCTTATTTCGGAAAAATTATGTATTGAAGTCAATGGAGAGAGAAAATGTATCTTTCAATCCCGTTTGAATTGTGCCATGAATTACACATATGATGTTTGTCAATCTTAAAGAATAATTTCCACGCCAAAAAAGTCACAGTTTATCGTAAAACTGCAACTAGAAAGACTACAAATCCCAGAGTGGCGTAAGTGATGTCATAACTGATCACAATTGTTTTCCTCCACTAAATAAGAGATAGCTAAGATAAGATAACTTTAACAAGATGCCTGTGTGCTTAGCACCAGGTTGTTATCATACCATTAATGGGTCTTGTTCGTTCTTTCGCTTCCCGTCTGAAGAAAGGACCAGGAGTGGCTGGATCAAGTTAGCTACCTAGCTAGTAGCAAGCACATTAGTTAGCATTACAGCCTTAGCCTTGTCATTTTTATTAGCCTTAACATGAAGTAACATTAAGTAACCCAAAATGTTAAACAGTAAGAGTAGTAGTCATATTTCGTGAACCCTTTGAAGAGTACTGTCACACCGGTGTGATCATTCTATAATACACCATTTAAGCTCGGGGGAGAAATGCTAACGCTAACGCTACATTAGCATCGGCGATCTTTTCTACTTCATGCTATCTGCACAAATGGTTGACATTAAACATTAAAAAGATCAGGCAGATCAGAGAGAATTAAAGGCAGGCGCAGGCAGGCAGGCAGCTTTGCATGACATTCTTCTGGACGTGTTTCATTGTGTTGATAGTGAGGGTAGTCAATCCCTTGGTTTGCAAGACAGTAGTGACGGCCATCTTGGTGACGTGTGTTGTTGTGCGAGAGCAGAGATGTAGTTCATTGAGCGTTTCACACAAAAATGTTTGTTACTTCACAGTTCTCATTCATAACACTCCGTTCAATGTCTCACTATGGGATGCGCCTCAACGCGTATGCAAACAGAAGCATCAATCTCATTACGCCAATCCTGATTGGCTGGTGATCTTGACGTCAACGTCAGGGAATCCACCCACCCTTTAAGTAGCTTGCGCTACGACGCAGCGTCATTCAAACACCTCTTCTCGCTTCAGAGCACATGTCGTTTTATCAGTAACCGGGCTAGCTTAACGGTCCACAGACTGAACCCAAGCTAACATTCGGTCGACGGGCGCTTGCCAGTTACTTTTTTGCTTTGCAAGAAGACTGAGCAATATTAACACACCAGTTAATATTGGAATCTGCCTCACCGTTCTTTCTGTCGAAATAACGGTAAGGTTTGATTTTTTTCTTCAAGCTAGTAACATACCTGTTGCTAGTTTGTTCTTCCCTCCACACCGACAGCACGGTAAAGAGGACGTTCTCTTTTCTCTCTCACACCAGAGGAGACAGAGATAAAAAAAGGTATTAACACACCAGTTAATATTCTTTAAAGAATAAAATCTACACCGTCGCCTTTTTTCCTTTCGGACTGACGGCAAGGTTAGATTTTTTCTCAGTAACGTACCTGTTACTAGCGTGTCCACTCCACGCCGACACCCCGGCGATCGAAGATGGACCCTTCTCTCCCTCACACTAGAGGAGTCAGGGACTCAGAGGCTCGGCTATGCGGCTGCGGGTTTAAAATTTCAGGCACAGACTCACACCAGGTCTGCTCGTCCTGCCTCGGGCTGGAACACGCCCGGGAGGCTATCGATAACCCCGGCTCGTGCGGGCATTGTACCCACTTCACCATGAAGAGCCTCCGCCGACGGTTAGCACGCCAAGCTAGCTTGTCGGGACAGTACCCCCTCATGTCCGCTGTTTCGTCGTCCGGCAATCAAGACATGGTGGTGTCCGCCGCAGAGATTGAGCCCCGCGCTGTGTCAGACTGGGGCTCAACAACAGCGACAGCCGCTGAACCGGAGCCCCAAGCCGTTTTAGGCTGGGACCCGGTGGCGGCAAGAGCCGCGAGAGCGGAGCCCCGCGCTGTGTCAAGCTGGGGCTCCCAATTGGACCTCACCATGGTTCCACCCGCGGAGGATGTCCTGGAGTTGGACTACATGGAGGACGAAGAGGATACCTCTGAGCCTCCTCTCCTCTCCTCGATGAAGGAGCTGGAAGTTCCCTGTTCCCCAGCTCCAGAGCACGTTCCAGTGTTGGATGCTCATGTGTTTTCGGGGTGCCGCCATGCCCCCATCTTCCCGCCGCCTCGAGTGATGCCAAAACGTCATCCTCAAGTTCGCGCCATCAGGGAAATGGACTTAACATCAAAGACAGCAATTTCCGCTGCCTGTTTAAGTCACACAAACACATGTCATCATTGTTGTTTCAAAATAAATCATTTTCCACTGTCGTTTCCAGGCTTGAAGCCAACGGCGCAGTCAATAAAAATAAAAATAAAAACAATAAAAAACAATAAACAGTCTCTCTTTTGAGAGCGGCTACGGCCTCTCTCAAAAGGCGGACAATAGACGGGATTGTGAAGGCAGCACCGCCACGCGCATGCACAGTGTCGGCCTGGGTTGTCAACCTGAGGTACCACCGTGTTCAGACACTAGAGGGCCCCATAACACAACAAATAGAGACACTTAGGGCAGACGACAGAGCTGTGACATCTCCGCTTGCTTTGAGAAGCGACAAGTGGAGGATGCTCACAGATTCTGCTTGGGTTTTCAAGACAGTCACACGGGGCTACAGGCTCCAATTCGCTGTCACCCCCCCCTCACTTCTCAGGCATTCTGTATTCACAGGCCCGGGGAGATTTTCTCGCAGCTAGAAAAGAAGGCTATATCGATAATACCCGCCGAACATAGTCAGAGCGGCTTTTATTCCAAGTATTTCCTAGTTCCCAAACGGGGAGGGAACGGAATTCGGCCTATACTAGATTTGAGAGCTCTGAACAAATATCTCAAAAGATACAAATTCAGAATGCTCACTCACACATCTCTGTTGCGTCTCGTGCGCCAAAACGACTGGTTCACATCAGTCGACCTGAAAGATGCGTATTTCCACATCCCAGTATATTACCCACACAGGAAATATCTGAGGTTCGCCTTTCAGGGTGTCTGTTACGAGTACAGAGTACTTCCCTTCGGTCTGTCTCTCAGCCCATGAGTGTTTGTACGGTGTACGGAAGCCGCGATAGCCCCGTTGAGACAACAGGGTATTCACCTGGCAACTTATCTGGACGATTGGCTCCTTCTCGCACAGTCGGAGCAAGAGGCTATTACGCAGACGAATGTCCTCGTAAAACACCTGCTCGATCTGGGTTTTGTAATAAACACAGAAAAGAGCATGTTGTCTCCAGCCCAGACTGTACTCTTCCTGGGCCTACGCCTGAATTCGGTGCCCTTTACAGCCCGCTTGTCAGCAGAGAGAGTGAAAGCCTTCAGGGCTTGCCTCGCTCATTTCCAGCCACGCAAATATGTTCTCTTCAGATCATGTCTGCGGTTGCTGGGGCTCATGGCGTCAGCCATTCTGGTGGTACGACTGGGACGCTTACACATGAGGGAATTTCAGCGCTGGGTAGCTGCCCTCAGATTGGACCCCGTGCGTCATGGCGCGCGGAGAGTGATGGTCACTATGAAATGCGTAATGGCTCTGCGCCACTGGCTACACCCGACTTTTCTAGTACGGGGCATACCTATGGGTGCTGTCCTATCGCGGAAGGTGGTCACCACAGACGCATGTCTGACGGGCTGGGGGGGTATATACGAAGGTCGACCTGTGATGGGGTCTCTGGAGCAGAGACCTCCAACGGTCACACATAAATTATCTAGAGCTTTTAGCGGTGTTCCTCACTCTGAAACGCTTTCTGCCTTTTCTCAGAGGACATCATGTCCTCGTGAGGACAGACAACACAACCACACTATCGTATATAAACCGCCAAGGGGGTTTGCGTTCTCTCCAGTTACACATGCTGGCACGCAAACTGATCTTATGGAGCTGCGGACGTCTCCTCTCTCTGAGAGCGACGCACATATCAGGAGTGATGAACCTCGGGGCAGAGCTACTGTCCAGATACCACTATATGCAGACTGGACTCTACATCCAATGATTGTGAGTCAGCTGTGGGTGCATTACGGCCGAGCCGCAGTAGATCTGTTCGCATCAAAAGAAAATGCTCAATGTCAGCTGTTCTTTTCAATGCGCGATTTAAACGCACCGTTAGGCGTGGACGCGCTCGCGCACGTTTGGCCTCCGGTCCTTCTTTACGCGTTCCCACCCCTGGCTCTGACACCCCCAACTCTGGCCAGAGTGAGAGAACAACGCCACACACTTATCCTGATAGCTCTGCACTGGCCTGCAATGTACTGGCTGGCGGAGATATATCAGCTTCTGTGCGGGCAGCCGTGGCAGCTCCCGCTACGCAGGGACATACTGTCTCAGACGGGGGGGGGCGATCTTTCACCCACACCCAGAGCGCTGGGCACTATGGGCCTGGCCCGTGAGTGGTACAATCTGAATACAGTGGGTCTCCCTCAGAAGGTGATAAACACTATTCAGAGTGCGAGAGCTTCCTCCACCAGGTCTCTGTATGACTGTAAGTGGAGGGTGTTTGAGGAGTGGTGCCTTCAAAAAGGACACATCTCTTTTCAATGTCCTGTCGGGGTAATTTTATGATTTCTACAGGACTTAATTGATAAACACAGAGCTTTCTCTACGTTTAAAGTGTACCTGGCTGCTATTGCTGCATGCCATGTGGGCTTTGAGGGAAAGACGGCTAGCCAACATCCTTTGGTCTGCCGTTTTATGAAGGGAGCTCACAGGCTCCTCCCTGTTTCCAGGTCGCTGGTGCCCTTATGGGACTTGGCAGTGGTTTTAGATGGGCTCAAACTGACCCCATTTGAACCCCTGGAAGAAGCGGACATGAAACACCTGTCACTGAAGACAGTGCTGTTACTGGCTCTGGCATCTGCCAAGCGAGTCAGTGACATTCATGCGCTCTCTGTACATCCTTCGTGCACTCAGTTTGCCCCGGGGCAAACGAGAGTGTTGCTGAAGCCCAACCCTGCCTTTATACCTAAGGTGGTTGGCTCATGTACCCCAATTGACATTGTGGCGTTGACGTCAAGATCACCAGCCAATCAGGATTGGCGTAATGAGATTGATGCTTCTGTTTGCATATTCGTTGAGGCGCATCCCATAGTGAGACATCTCACTTCATGTTACTCTGAGAACTTGGGTTACGTAAGTAACCTATAGTTTTACAACACATTATTTATTTTTTTGACTTGCAAAATTATCTTTTAAATTGACAAACATCAAATGTGTAATTCGTGGCACAATCCAAACGTGATCGAAAGATAATCTTTCTCTCCATTGACTTCAATACATAATTTTTCCGAAATAAGGTCCCATGGAGGTCCAACGGAAGAGGAGGGATTTCGCCACTCTATACTGTTTCAGAAATAATCCTTGATAATCCATGATATCAGTGGTGGCCGGCCCATAGGGGCGCCGACCCCCCATTGAATTATGGATTATCAATAATTAATGTCATTAAATCAAAGTGACAGACACATTGGATTAACCTATGGATTAACCTTCAGCTGTGTTTTTCTCGTTTTTGATCAGAATAACGGCAAAAGGTGAGCATATCTCCGTGTGTTTTGCTACCTAAAGCTACGTTGTGTGATGTCTGTATTTGCTTCCCTTGTCGCCAGTTCTGATCGCTCAGTGATGATTCTTATATTTCTAGAATCTGTGGAATCTCAGCTTGTTAGCTAAGCTTGTTTGTCCATATCCAATAAGAATATAGATTGATTTATACCTAGAGTGCGTTAGCATTTTTTCGTTCAGGGCTCATTTAGACGCTTCTTGTGAGACTTGTGTTTTGTTTCAGTAAACATGGTTCATATCACCAGTTAGCTGAGTTTCTTCCCGTTAAATGAGTAGGACACATGAATAGTTTATTACATTTTAAGAAGCCCTGAGACACAGTTTTGTGAGAAAAAAAACAGGGGGAAAAAGCCCCTTAACAGGTTAAATGGGAATTACATAATTTTAAGTAATTTGAGTGTTACCAAAGCCCCGGTGTTCTGCAGTTCCTGTGGGCCTACTGTACTATTGCACAGTTCATGCTGTAGAAACTTTGTCCAGTTTTGGAAGTTTTGGAAGATTCATAGCTAACCACACTGAAGATTATGGAGGTATTGATCAGTCTTCTCACATTTTGAAGCCTCAATTTGTCCTCCCCCCCCCTCTAACATCTCACACAGAGAGTTTAAATCAAAAACACAAAGCTCACCAGAATTTAGGGATTCATTCGACTTGAGCTTGCAGGTTTGAACAATTCTGTGGAAATGTATTCAGTAAAATATATATATAATAGGTAGTTAGAGCCTGGTGTTGTGTTAAGGAATTTAGGGATCATAGGAGTACAGCAAAGTACAGCCTGAGGCCGTGTTCACAATGGGTTTCACCTCAACGGCTTTTGACAACTGCTCAGTTAGTTGCTGTTTATTTAGTGTTCATTATAAAGGTAAGATGGCCTGGGGCTTTGTGAAATGGTCTCCCCTTTTAAAGACCTTGAGCTTGATCTCTATGATCCGTGAATAATATGAAACATACACTGATTAACCAAATGTGAAACTTTATGGATGTGTGTGAACACCTTGTTCAAATACTAGCTGTTGTATGTCAATTTTAGGAAAATGCCCATCGTCAAAATGGTCAAAGTTCAATTCTAGTTTCCATTCAAGCACCTTATTTAGCTTTCTGCAATTCTTATCGTTTTTCTTATTTTATTTGAATGAGTTAATGAGACTGAACTAGTAATTGTTAAGGTGCCCCAAAGCAGCTTCATTTCAATATGACAAACAATTATGTAAATATTTGAAATGCTGGAAGGTTTTAGTAAAGGTTTTAGCTGCGCTCTCACTGGAAGGCGGCGTTTGTCTTCTTAGTGTTAGATTAGATGGGGTTAAAAAAAAATTACATTTTATCTGTATACACTTTTGTACAGGAGCCTCCAGAAAGTGACCACAACCAATAACAGAATTTGAGTTAGAGCAATAGGGAAATGTTAAATGTAGTCTTGAACAGTGATTAAGGGGGACTTTACATGGATAAGACAGGTGTAATAATTATACAGAACAATCTGTCCTCATCCTACTAAAGCATGTTGAATTCAGCAGAGACAAAAAGAGAGAGTTGGCAGAGCAGGAATTTCAAGGGCGGGGAGAGATTAGACGCAGAACAAGCAGGGACTTTGTGTAGATGGGAGTGCTGAGACAGGGCTAGCCCTGAGGGCACAGAGAGGAGAACACCTGTGCTCTAAAGGACTATCCATCATCCCTAAAACACACACACACACACACACACACACACACACACACACACACACACACACACACACACACACACACACACACACACACACACACACACACACACACACACACACACACACACACACACACACACACACACACACACACACACACACACACACACACACACACACACACACACACACACACACACACACACACACACACACACACTTCCCATCAGGGGCCTTTAATGTCTAACCTGACAGGTTGCTACCAGTATTTTTATCTTAAATCTGAAAGAATAAGACAAGGTAACCATGCTCAAAATTAATCAATAATTTGGTTTACATGTGGTTATTTAATACCCAGATTTTTCAACACCAATCGTGTGACCTACAGTGTCCTATGTCTCAACACCTGGTCAAGGAATTCATATTTTAAAGTTTCCACTGTGCCGTCTGATATACAGATTAAGACACTCATGGTCAAAAAGTCACATTAACAAAGCAACCTGTGTTTTTCCCTGAACAATCTTTCATCAGCTGCTCGATGCAAGGAGGGCCCAAGGACCCTGTGTACCAGCTGGTGTACTTCTGCACGCTATGCTGGCTACCATATTCAGTTATTTGGGATACTTGTAAACAGCACAGCGGTCATTTGGCTAAAGGCTGTCATTAACTCCCAATTTAGTGGTACGGTATACTAACAGTATTCTAGCCCAATGAGAGAGTACATGAATATAAATGTGGCGGTTGATTAGATGTTCATATTTAGAAGTTTTCCAAAAACGTTTCTGTGTTCTTTTTCTAAAAAAGTGCTACCGAAAACAAAAACAAACCTTCAAATCTATAAGAGCACTGATGTCTGATATCTGCCAAAGCCATTTACTTAACTAAGCAATAATGCTTTTTTCCGCTTGTGGTCAAATCTTTTAACCAAGTTATACAAATCAGGCCAGGCATTTTTCAGTAATCCTGCTAACAAACAGAAAAACAAACAGAGCAAACAATAAGTTGTATAGATCCTGTGCATGTGTTTATTTGTACTGTATATACTGTAAATGTACCAACAGAGTGAAAAACTGAATCTCCCCTTGAAAAAGTGTCTTCTTCTTCCTATAAGGTTTCTCCAGCGGGGTGCCAAAGGGTTAAATGCTAACAGAAGCATCACACGTCAATAGTTTAAAATAGCTAGCAAAATAGCACTCGGGCTATACTATATTATTGGAAATGTGTGAAAAATAAAACATTTACCAGTCAACGTTACACCGGTCAACATTGAAATACCAACTCTGGCTGTTAAACTTGGTCAGTAGAGGTTTACAATTTCAATAATTCATTCTGGAATAAAGGGTCCGGGATATGGCTAGCCTTAGCATTTCCTGTTCGGGTCTCATGATTGGAAAATATTTTATTGTGTTCTATAAATAACTAAGCGTTATATAAACAATAACACAGTGTGTGTGCCCCATCGTATTTATGGGATGGACATTGACCTTCCCGTTCCTTTGTTGCCATTTCACTGACTCATTTAATTGGACTGTTGCTTCAGTTTCTCAATATCACTCAACACATTCATCCCACTTGGCATCACACCTGTGAGGGAATACTAATTGACAGACTAAAACCATATTAGCTCATCTAAGGCTGCGGCCACACGAGGACGAAAACGGTCGTTTGCGTTACTGTTTAGTGTCATATAGACCGTTCGACCACACGAGGGAGACCGAATACGGCACTAAACAATTGAGGAAACGATAACGGGTCCCAAGGTGGATAGAACGGCATACGCAACGCTCTGGGGGGTCCAACGGCTCCGTGTGTATGCCCTATACGATCATTTTCTGATGATGATGATGAGGCAATAGCCCCGCCTCTCCCCACCTCTGCTGCTCCCCCCCGTCAAAGTAAACTGCACCCTGAATTCAGATTATTTATCTTTCTCTCGATATGGACCTAAACGCGAGTGAAGTCTAATCTGACAGGACGGAGACACGCAGCTCTGCTCACCTGCAGCTCCTCCCGCTGCAGCAAAACACACACTTCAAGTCAGATCATCACCCGTAGCTATTTTAATTACCTCTCAAACTACCTAAACTAGTTATACATATGTTTATTTTTACTGTCGGCCGGGCCACTCATTTGGATCAGCTGCTGCATGAGACAGACACTGGCGCTGTCCGAAGAGAGGGAGGAAAAAGAGAGGCTCCGTGTATTTTATCATTATATTATATAGAGTCGTTATTCATTTGTTTTAAAGCTCAATACATAACAAAGAAGACCTTTGACCGGCACTTTTATAATTTTGTCGGAAGATTTAAACTTTAATACACGTTGACTGGCGAAAAACTCTGCCCGGTTCCCTCGGCCCCCACCACGGAGAAACAGAAGGGCAACCATGACAACCATGCTTCTTCGCTGCTTTTGTGGAGGAAGTTACAGAGCCACGTACAGGCTCCTGCATGTACTGCAGCTTCTCCAGCGGTTGGAGCTAAACGGAGCTGTCTCGTGTGGACAGACACTATCCGGATGACTATTGCGTGTGGACGGAAGCTTTTTTGCGATTGCGTTTGCGCTAATCCATATGCGTTTAGCCGTTGTCGTCCTCGTGTGGCCGCAGCCTAAGTATTAGTAACTGTATGAGGGTAAAATGGGCTTTATAACATGTGCAAGGATGTACTAAATCTTGTTTACTTGTTGGGATTATGTTGCAGTTGTTATGATAAAAGCAGCAAGATACCTTCGATATGAAAACTAACCTGTACATGTGGACGGTTTTCTTTTCAGATAATTCTGAAGTTAAGAACAGATCAAGAAAAAGTAAGAAAGAGCCGACAAGTCCAGAGGGGACTCGACAAAGGAGGGTTACATATTCCTGAAGATGGAACCGCAGATTTGGCAAACGCAGGTCGCCCCTCAAATCTCTCCTGGAGAGCTGAAAAATAAGGTGTCAATCATGAGCCAGCCGGAGTGCTCCATCTGCTACAACACCTACGACAATGTCTTCAAAACACCCAAGCAGCTGGACTGCACCCACACATTCTGCCTGGAGTGCCTCTCCCGCCTCATGGCCGTCTCGCTGAGTGACCAGGAGGATTCCGGCGGCAGCCCCCGCCTCTTATGCCCCTTCTGCCGCCACCCCACCACGCTGCCTGAGCAGGGACCCCCCGCCCTCACCACCAGCCGAGAGGTCCTCTGCAAGCTGCCCAGCCACCAGCAGCAGGAGGAGCCGGTGTGGCTGGAGGGGGAGAAGCTGTGCTACAAAAGCGCCAAACAAGACCCCAGCTTGGGCTCCTCTGAAAGCCCCTCGTCCTTCTGCATCTGCATTGACATTGGGGCCAGCAAGGTGATAGACGCTCCTATCCAGACGGGGACCCGGAATTCTGGGCTGCTGGCCCGACTGGCGGACTGGAAGAGGCTGGTGCTCTTCATGGTGCTCATCGTGCTGCTCATCGTGGTTGTGTTATGGCCCCTGCAGTGTGTGTTCAGCACTGGGAACATGCGCTGTATGCGGGATCACGTCGTCCTGAACCCCACTACCACAACGACCACCACCCTCAGCCCCTTCACCAAAACACACGGTCGGACACAGTGAACTTTAGACTGATTGGACTTCAATATAAACGCACATTATATTGTATATGACACATTTCACCAAATTGCTCTTTTGCCACAGATGTTAAAGCCACTTTGTGTGGCCTATTTAGATGTCGGACTTTAGCATCCCCTAGTGTTTGGTTTCTAAATGGGTGGGATGAAAGGGTTGAAAGAAACATAGACTGAACTAATTTCCACTTTTTCTGTTATTGTGTCATGTTCCATTAGCTTGATTTGAATTAAAAAATATGTTATCCTTAACAACTGTCATTACATGTGAATTTAGGCTTTGAAACTCAATGGTGCAAGATGGCCTCTGACAGGCACTTTGGCTCGAATTGTGTTCAGTGACACAGACATTGACCGCATCCACATTTACCGAGTGTACTGGATATCAGATGACAGAGCACGAGTGGGTTTATATGTGCATACAAACGGGTATTTCCAAATGAAAAAGTTACATTATTTTGAACTCGATTTGTAATTATATGGATTTATTTTCAACAAATATTCAAATTTACCGTAAGGGTTAGTAAGGTCACAAAACAGGAAATGAATGTAAACCCAATGTGCCAACATGAACTTTTTAAAGTGTGCCTTTCGTCATGGCCTTGTTTACAGAAGATAATAAAAAGGGAGACTTTAGCTTGAATCATGTTTCTAGGAAATAATCTCATTATTTAGATTAGATCATTTCATGACATTTGGCACTTTGTTAGGTAGTGGTTTAATCTGTATGAAAGCAGGTGTCTCAAATTCCCCTTTAAGTAGCACACAGCTCCTGACGGGCTTAAACGCAAATAGAAAATAGGTGGCATTTCCCAGAGCGCTGTTTATTATTTCCTCCCTGTCCGACCCTTGAACCAAAAACCATAAAAGACAACCCTTCCTTCAGATTGGAAGGAAGGAAGAGCCTTTATTTTTATTCCTGCTTTAGGTGCGTCAGATAAAGGAAAAGTTTGGATTGGGGGGTTTTCCATATACCTCACTTGTGACACATCCATGATAGGACAATTCACGCTAAATTCTCACAGTCATTTAGGTGCAGCCGTAATAAAGTGCTACTTCCCTGAGGAATTTACAGTAAACATGGTTAAATGATACATGCAGATAGATTAGAAAAAGGCTCAGTCATCGCTTCAACATGGATTGTGGAAAATATATCCTAAATCAGAACGACAATAATAACTAAAGAACGAGTAAAAAGTTCTTGTTCATTGGCTTTATTTTTCTCTAAGGAATTTACACATTTATAAAAAAGGATAGCCAAATATGAAATGGTCTTTGCATTCCAATGAAGCAGAATGAAACTGTTTCCTTGTTGATAGCAGCTACATAAGACACTTTCATTCAACACTTAATGAGCCTCGTGTTAAAATGCTGAAAATAACAGCAGCGCTTACTTCAAACTCATTCTTGCGGTTCCCCCTCCCCCCCCGGTTTTTATCAACAGTTATAAAGCTACATTTCTACAGATTATAAAATAATCTTTCATTACCGTTTCATTTGCATTTTTTCCGGAATGTGTTTCCTGCCTTGCTTTTTTAATATTAATTCTTGTTAACTCGTGTTCACTGAGCTTTATTCTCCATCATTACACGGTTCATGCTCCAGATTCACACAACAGAAATAAAGCAATATCCAAGTGCGACTTAACATAGTGCCATCATAGATTTTTATTAAACTATATGATAATAAACCATTTTGTTGCCATTTCTGGCAGCTCATTGCATCAGCATTTGTAGCCTATACAGCGAAAAGGCGTCTGGGCAGAGCCAGTGCAAGAAGAGGGGGAGAAGGGGGGACAACATGGGAGGTCACCACTACTCACTTCAGGCATACTGCCACCAACAGAAACAAGGAATCAAAACAAAAAGACATCATGTTCAAGTAAAAGTAAGAGGACGAGCAGAACCTCTTACCTCCATGTATGCTGGTTCAACTCAAATGTACTCATCAAAATGTGAAATGACACCAGAAATAATAACAATTCAGACACATTACAAAATGCAAGAGTGGATAAAACAATCAATTACAAATACCATTTGAAATGAAACAAGAAATAAAACACTGAAAAGTCTAGTGCACTACCCAAAATACTCCCACAGCCGACAGACATCCACACACACAGGCCAAACATTCAGCAGGTTCACACTTTCAAGTATTGATGCTTCACCATATCATTAGAAAACAAGTTTGACCCATAGAGGCAAAGTGAAATACAATAAAAATCTAAATTATCCACAGCGCAAGATGGTTCAGAAACACAGACACAAACCCATGAAATTCATTCATCGGACATACAGTAGATCACAGTTCAGAAGAAAAAGGAAAGAAGAAAAAACGGAAGAATACAAACATCTTTGTTGTCCAAATCTACCGAAGTACATCGAGTGGTGCAGCATATTTCAGACAGACATGGGCCTTCACTGACAGGGCATCAATGCCACACATTAGTAAAACATAGCTTTTATTCACATAAGGAATCAACCATTAGAATACACTCGCAGCAATTTATGGAGGGAAAACTCTCAACGCTGAGGGAAAAGAAGGACAGCAGTTTCAGCTGAAACTTTAATACAATTATTATTTTAAGAACAGAACTCACTCAGAGTGGCTGCTGCAGCTCACACTGTGCCTTTATTTTAATATCCGCACATGTCAACAGTATCAAATTACAGTTTATTACAGTGCAATGACTGACTTCTACTACTTCAGTTTATTTTGATTACGCATTGTATTTTAAATAATTTATTTTAAATATATTTATGAGCCACAGCAGCAGAAACTGGCCAATGAGTGAAGACAAGTGAGTGTCCTTGACCTGGTTAGCTAACATCTCTGTTGGTGAGGAAGAGGAATGGTCTGAGCGCTCATTGATTGATTATTTCTGTTTTTCAGAAAAAGGTGGAACACATTGTCTAGTTTTTATTTGTTGGACTTTAGGATGATCAAGTGGTTCCTTTTTAAATACGTTGGGTCAGATTTCAATGCTTCTGTACTTGTATTTGATCAGGATATTTTGGTGCTGATCCTGGAGCTATAAATAGCAAACAATCTGGCAGACGGTGCCGAGGGCTCAGCGCTCCGCAGCACCACCGTCTTCGTTATCGCATCACTGACGTGGGCTTACTCGCCCCGCTATCATCAAGCCTGGATTATGTCCATCTTCCAAATTACTTTTCGGAGACAAATATTCTTCAATCTCAGGCAGATGGCCATCTGGCCCGCGTCATAATCGCCCCGTTTTCCCTCGTCTCCTTGTGACCATCTCCTCCGCCAGATGTTGAACTGCATCAGACCCGCTGATTTACAAGGGCAGCCAGTCAAACACTGAGCTGAGAGACGGCCATTCAGGAATCCTCTCCACCTGTTTCCGGTCAAATGTGGACCGCTATTACAATCTATCGATAAATCATCTTAAAATCTGTGGATGCTGCTCAGACGACCGTGCTCAAACGTGATCTCTTCCACCATAATGATTCTTTATAAAAGTATGAATTTGAAGAATCTCATATGTTACACAAATGTTAAGAATTATTGAAATAATGAAAATATGGTGATTTGAAGGACAGACATTTTCATGATTGAGTTTATACTCAAAGTGGGACCAGCTGTAGGCCATCCAATGACAGACAGGGCTGATGAATTTGTTCAAATGATGACCTCAAATTCTCACAGAGCACAGAACAGCTGATTTGCATATGCAAAAGACCATATGCCGTACAAACAAACAAATACCTTTTTTTTAAAAGCTGAAATTATCATGATAAAACTTTTTGGAGGAAAGGGCTTGTTTGCCCTTCACCTGTGCCTCAGGGTCCTTCAGCAGGCTACGTAAGGTCCCTGCGATCACTCAGCGGCCACATTAATAACCGCCACAACTGGAGAGACAGAATGCCTCAAAACAGTCTGAGGCTCAGGCTAAAATGAAAGATGGAGAAAGAGGAATAGCGAAGGTGAATTCTGGCAAGGAGCAGACACACAGCTTAGCTTTGACCTCTTCTCAGGTCCCGTACAGTTCTGTTCTATTCAGGCCGGGGAACACTCCTAATTTTCCTTCATCCAGAGCAAAAACAACTTTGATTTCCAGAATTTGGAAAAGTGGTAAAAATTGAGGGGGAACAGCACGATTTAGAGGGATGACAGACACATCCTGAGTCAAGGCACTTACGCTGAGAAAGAAAGGAAGTGGGGGGAGAAAGCGGGGAGAGTCCTGAGCGAGAGCATTATGCTGTGGAGTCATCCTCTCTACGGAGGGTAAGCTTTGACTCGGTCCAGCAGGAGAAAGGGGGTCGGCTCGCAGCATGCAGCCCAGGCAGGGTGCACTGACGCTGGGTGTAGTCAGAGACTCACTCCCTCCTCCCCCAGAGGGATTCAGGCGCTGATGAAGCGACACCTCCGCTGAAACTGAAGCAAACACAAACAGACAAGTGGAGTTAATGGCTGGTGTCACTTTGAATCATGAACATCAGGACATGGAGCTCAAAGCAGCATTTATATAGCATGCAGTAGCTACACACTAGATTGGATTTCAAATGTAATTTGATTTTAAATACGTTTTAGATTGACTTGAAATGCTGTTAAGCAGTCAGAAACTCAGCTCTGTTGTGATTGGCTTAGAGATGCCCTGCCCATTAGCCTATCGGGTTATAATGTGTTGTGGCGCTAGCAAATAGAAGCGCGAGTGTTACTTGGAGATATACAGTATCATATATAACTTCCAAGGGAACAGAGGAGTCCAATAAAGGCGTTTCAGGCAGGGGGGGAGTTAGTGGGAGAGAAACTCCCAATGGAGGGAACTTTGGGATGTTTGCCTTTGCAGACCATTTACATGCACAGAAACGTGTATATCACAGCTCAAGAAAGGGAACACTCCAAAAAGCAGTATAGGGCCCCTTTAAAACCATATTGTATGGCCCTTTATGGCTGCGAAACAAAAGAAAAACACTTTTTTTAACGCAATGACATGTAAAAAGGATGAAAACAATATGCATATTTTAATGCCCCATAAATAACTTGAATTCCTGCCTCACAATGTATGCCTCCTTCACAGACCATTCAAGTCGCAGTTTAAATCAATATCTGTCCAAAATGCCATCATTTTATGAAATGATCCTATAAGTTACCAAATGATTATCAGTTCGTACTTAAGTCCAAGAGGATGTTTGTGCCAAATTTGAAAAAAAATCCCTTAAGGCGTTACTGAGATACTGGAACACATACTGTAGTTCTAATACTGTGGACATTGCTGTTATTTTGTCCTCATCGGCCCCCCATCCCGTACCAAAGCCATCCAGAGTTTCAACTTCACCATTGACAGCCACACTCTATGCCCCCCCCCTCACATCCGCAATCTCGGAGTCATCTTCGACAGTCAGCTCAAATTCAATCACCACATCAATCACATCACCAGGACCGCCTTTTTCCACCTCAAAAACATCGCCCGTCTCCGCCCATCACTCTCCTCCTTTCCGTTCCCAAAGTGGGGGTCGCCAGATGATTACAAATAAAAAAATTGATAATTACATTAAACAAATGTCTATCCATTCTTGTTGAATTATTATTAATAATGACGTGTGTGTGCATAGACATTTTGCAGGGGCGGACTGGCCATCTGTAGAATTTCCCCGCAGTGAGGCGCCCCCCCCCATTGACAAATCACTAGCACCCCCCAATCTCCTCCTCAATAAACTCCAACATATCCAGAACTCTGCTGCCCGCCTCCTCACCCACACCCGCTCCCGAGACCACATCACTCCCGTCCTCCAGAACCTCCACTGGCTCCCCGTCCGTCAAATAATCGACTTGCTCATAACGCACAAAGCCCTCAACAACCAGGCCCCCCCCGACCTGCTGCACCACCACACCCCTTCCCGCTGCCTCCGCTCATTAGAAGCCAACCTCCTATCCATCCCCACCCACATCAATCACCGGACCTGGGGGGACAGAGCCTTCTCCGGCGCTGCCCCCTCCCTCTGGAACTCACTCCCACAGCCCATCAGAAACTGCACTGACCTCACCACCTTCAAAAAAACGTACAAAAACTCACCTCTTCAATCTGGCTCTTAATGTGTGATTGTGTTTGTATTGCTTGATTTAAATTTGACTTTAACTATATTTATTTGTTGTTCTTTTCTTTTCGCCATCTCTGTAAAGCGACTTTGAGCACCTGTAAAAGCGCTAACAAAATAAATCTATTATTATTATTTTAGAATTTTTAAGCATAAAGAAAATCTACTGAATAAAGTATGAGACATTTGGTTAAATGTACTTTTCAACGGGAGATGAAACACTGAGTACACGTATTGTGCTGATAACCCCAAAGCAAAGTCACTACGTGAACACCGCTGGGTTCCCCGCCTGCTTTAATAATCACTATGAGAGAGAAAAGAAGGGAGATCAGCCGCTCCAGGCTACTCTATCATTTTAACCATGAAAATAATCCTTTTTCAAATAAAAGAATCATTATAAAAGTTTTAACAGCATTTAGCGAGTTATACTGCGTGTATCCGTGAGGTTCAACAACGCTTATTCCATTCCTCATTAAACGTCCATAAAGCTCAAATATGAAGCATTTGAAATGCTGCGTTGTTTATGTCCATCTCTTAATAGCCTTTGCTGGTGCATTGCAGACTATCATGGAGCGTGACTTGGTTGTGTTTGTTGCCTCACTATGCATGTGCATCTTTATGCGCGTGTGCTAGATAAACACACAAACACCCACGGTACGCCAGCGATGGGAGTAAGAGCACCACACGCAGGCTTTAAATGATTTTTTATCAATCACACAGTTATGTGTTAATTGTTATTTATTACCTTGTTTTCATTTTGTTTTTTGTTTGTGAAGCACATCACTACATAACACCCGCGCTTCTATTGGCTAGTGCTCCGACACATTGTACCTTATAGGCTAAGGGCCGGGACATATGTAAGCGGTTGATCAATCAGAACAGAGCAGGCCAGCTAACCAATTGGAGCAGACTGGGCTCTGGTTTCAGACAGAGGGTGAAGAGAGGTGCTGCAGCACAGGCAGTATGAGAACAATAAAGAGCTGTTTGAACATTAAAGCATGGACACACAGTAGAGGCACAATATGAATATGAATCCTGAAAATGAGCAATGATAGGATCCCTTTAAATTCTGCATCATCTAGTTCTTTATTTGTACATTTATTTTCTTATTCCGACAACATACTTAAACTAGACAGATTTTGTCAATTGCACACATTTAATGCACATTTTTATATTTCATTGTCGGAGGAGCCTGAGAATCAACATGTCGAATAAAACCTTTGAATTTGTTTATTTTATTAGCTTTTCTTTTTTAATGCTTAATGTCTTTCATTTTTTGTAAAGCACTTTGAATTGCCTTGCGTTGAAAAGTGCTATATAAATAAACTTGCCTTGAATCCTTTGAATCCATATAGAAAACAGCGTCATAGTAATACAATTATAATACTTTACAGGGAACCTTCAAGTCAACGCTCTATTTTTCCAAAAAAGACAAAACCCTACAAAACAATTCTACCACATTTACTGTAATGCAGACCTTTTTACCACAGTGCTACAGTCAACATGATTTTTCACAGCAACTGAGATGATACTACAGTTGTATTCACTTTTTCAGGAGAAAAATACCAAAACAAGTTTAATTTCAGAAAAAAGAGGCTGAATATACAACGCCCTCTAGCAATTTGGCAACACCCCCAGCCACTGGCATCCGCTGGGCTTTTGACTGGGACACACCCATTTGAGTCTGATCTGGAGTGCTACATCTGTATTTAGCAGTACTCACAGGGAGGCAGGCAGAGCGATGCGGAGGTCCACAGCGATGCTTTTACCTCCTGGTGTTGCTGCTAAAAGACGTCTGAGGGCTCTTAAAGTTGATGTTCTCGTACACACTCGACGCATCATCATTTGTCATCCTACAAAAACAGACGGCAAAGAAAATTCTTGGATGAACAATTTTGAATGCATTTTCTGCTTAAGCTTTTGTGATTAAATGTTTGGTAGTTGCCACTTCATTGTAATATGTGTTATACTTACACAGAAGAAGAGCGTGAGGATGTCATGTTGGATTTGGACCTAGAGTTGGTCATCTGGGGATATTTGATGTTGGAATATTCCCTCTCCTTCAGCTTATTCCTCTGCAACGTGACAACATGACAAGAGGCAGATAAAAGACAAACATCTGCAAAAGAAATTGCAATACAAAATGTAGACCAGTGTGCGGCCAGAGAATATAAATAATTACAAAGCCAGACAATCTGTCCAGGGATGAAAAATAGCCTCTTGGCTAACTGGCACATTTACAGAAATGTTGATTTATGTGCACTGTCCCTGTTGATGAATACATAAATAGAAGAGGGATAATAGTTGGAGAGTTTGAAAATGTCATTATTTAGTCACCCTAATTGACTTTTTACACTTAAAATGGTCCCAACGAGCCACATATAGCTCAGTTGTACTGAACACATGCACTGCAGCAATGTCCCCATGCAGAGGAGCCGGGGACCATCCCCTCTGTCTACCCCCTTCAACTTTGTCAATTGAATAAGGACACTGTTGGCCTAGGAAAAAAAAAAAAAACAGTGGGACAGCATTTTGCTGAGGTGTTTACTAAACTGATGTTTACCTCAGTGCTCTAGCTTTCAAACCATACCACACACTATTCTCCTTGGGAACTCAAACACATCTTACGATAATACTTCAAAGCCCTCAATACTGTGTCAAAAAGGGTTATTATGTTTTTGTGTCCACAGTATTGTTGATTTCCTGTGTCGTGGAGTACCTGCTCTTCCTCCAGTCTTTTCTGGGCCGTTTCTATGTACTGCTGCACAGCCATGTAGATGAACTTATACTGGGCTTCTGTCTGCACCATGCCCGACCTCTGCTGCCGGACCCTCTGGATGGTCTTAGGGATGTCGATGTCACAATCTAGACCTAGAACGCGATCCGGAAAATTAACAGAGATGAAGGGGAAATATTCAAATGTATTAAAAAAAAAAACAGTGTTAGTTTTATAAAGTCTCCTACCTTGGCGGTTAATAATGTCAATAAGGATGTCCACGACGATAATGGTGCCTGTCCTGCCGATGCCTGCACTGCGGGGACAACAGAGGGAAATCACATTCAGTTACATTCAATAGGCGTCAATGTCAAGGTAAAGAATCGATGTACCTTCATCTGAGAGCATATTTGATACGACCCAGACAGTTATGAAAAGTGTAACATGAGCATCAAAAGTTTTCTCATCCCGTACATGACAATCGGAGTAACACATCAAAGTCTAAGGTTATACATTTCATTTGCCAACAGCTATAAACTTGAATGTGTTGTTGTGTCACATATAAAATGCTGTTAGATCTCCGAGAGAACTCAGAACAGCTCAGTGTTGTATTCACAATAATACACACGGCGGATCAGTCAAGTTCATGAGCCAGATGTGTCTGCTTTCAGTCTGTCCGCGTGTTGGTAGCACGCTGGGGGATTGGTAGCACGGAGTACAGGAAAACAGCTCTATCTTTTATAAAATGCCTCAAATATTCATAAAACCCTATAGTAGGTAAAATACTGAAAATTCTGGCTTTGTTTTTTTTTTTAAGTGGTCACAGATTTATCGAATCAATCTCCTCTTAATAAGAATTTAATAAAAGCTAATATTAGCCCACCACACTTTTTTTAATACCCTCTTGTATTCCTTTTTAATTTCCCTGCCGATACTCGAGTAATTGAGCTATTCATACCACAGAGTGCTTTTTTGACATAAAGTGTGAATGACATACATGACATAAATGTTTTCTTTGTGTTATAAAAATATAATATACAAAAAAAGCATCTAAAACGCTTCTTTATTTGATTTGTGATTAGTGATTATTTTCCTTTGCAAGTAAAACAGATCAATATAAGTACAACTTGAAGAGCATTATATTAGTAAAATAGGTTATTTACACATCATCAGTAACATGTAAATGTATCTGCAATCGACAACATGGAGCTTTTAGTCAAATTACAAGAGTTTTAGTAATATCAATAACCTTGTTAATTAGTTTTGATGGTTCTAAACTGATGAAGACATACAGTAGCAAGGCAATAAGTACAGTTTTTACCTTAATTATAGCGCGCCCCAGTGGCCACTTGAAACAATATTTGATTACATCCTGAATTACTCCATTTGTATTTAGTGATTGAATCGTCAGGTGTCCACCACCATTTAACCATCTCATGAGAAATGTAATCAACATGGCTAAGAAGAACAAAAAAGGAAACGAGCGAGTGGTGACCCACAGATCATATACAATACAGGATATCCCACCCGCCTCAGAGGAGTTTATACGACATGAGAATTAAGTGATTGCTGTTCAGATCAACTTTAACTTTAGTAAAGATCAACTCTGGTGGGAGTAAAAACCACAACCTTTAAATCACCTCTCCTTTGTTCAACTAGAAGACTAATGTGCAGACAAAGCCTTTGTTGTTTGTCTCGATTACAGTGTCTGAGGGCCACACTTTTTATTTCACAAAGTAAAACTGGTAGTACCTGCAGTGGACGACGATGGGTCCGGTGTCTGGAATGGTGCTCTGGGTGCGGTTGACCTCCTCCAGGAACCAGAGGACCCCGCCGGGCTCGTTGGGCACGCCATGGTCTGGCCAGCTCAGGTACTGGTAGTGCCACATGTACCTCAGAGGCTCCTTCTACATACAAAAACATGATGAGCTGAAGTAGTCAAAACACTTCCCATACCTGTTGCAGTAATATTACAATATTAGTGTTGAAGCAATTCATGGTTGTATTAAATGTAATAGGTATAGAGTGATATCATCATTATATCAGTGTCATTTCGTGGTTAATTTGGAGAAGTTGTCAATGTTTTTTAGAGCAACTTAAAGGTAGGGTAGGTAATTCACTTCAGAAACACTTTTTGTTATATTCCATGCAATGCTCTTAACATCCCGATAGCAATGAATACATTAAATGCTTTGACAATAAATACATACAAATATTTCATCTGTGGATGCTGTGGCGCTGTAAAAAGCAAGTCCAATTATCTGCCTCGGCCCGGATCAGATAATTGGATGGCCTACCTGCCTGTCAGCCACAAACTTATCTCGTGCCCTCATTGGTCATGTGCGCGTTCGTGTGTGTTGGAGGAGGGGCTCTGTAAGGAAGTCTGAAGGAATGGGCAGATTTTTTTCGGTTGTGTATTTTCAAATTCTAGCACACTCGAGCTGGTTTCTCCATTCTTACCTACAGTAGGCTACCTTTAAAGCATTGGGTTAATTGGTATTAATTGGTTTACAGGACAGATCGGGAAAGGCATATTTGTTTTATACCAGAGGGAAGGAGTTAAGTGGAGGCAGCAGCCATTGTTCTTTGTAATGTTTTAACGCCCAAAACAAAAAAAATAAACTTCCCAACAAAAATTCTTCCCGGGACAATGGACTTTATCCTGCATCCTGCAAACATGTCATTACATTCATAATGTAGGTAATAGGGGAAATAATCATCAATACCCAAGCATGGTTTTCTAAAGTTTAGCTAAAGCTAATATGAAACTTCAACAATACTATTAGATAATTTAAGTTGGTGTTCCCAAAGATTCCCAACGTTGGTACAAAATTCCATATTTGTGTTATCTCTGATTTGAGAACTGTAACAGATAGATAAACTGTGGTAGTCACTGGCAGGCTTTGTTGCTGTAAGTGTTATAATTAAAGCAGTACTAATGCAGAAAATGGGGAAATAATCATCAATACCAAAGCATGGTTTTCTAAAGTCCAATGCTGGAATCAGCTTTTATGAGAATTGTGGAGTATGTGTCTAATTTCTATCATGCTGAGTAACTAATGCTTAGGACGGGTTTAAAGTAAAGGATTACAGAAACCAGAAACCCTACTTTTACTATCTCGCTTTGCCATCGTGTTCTTGGATTCTTGAAAGCCATGCGGTCATCCTTCTCACGTTCTGTAGGATTGTGTGTGTGTGTGTGTGTGTGTGTGTGTGTGTGTGTGTGTGTGTGTGTGCGTGTAAGTGAGGGGCTAGATAATCCGACCCCAGGTCAGTGGGTCGGCTTTGATTGAGTGCACTGCTTTCCTTACCCGGTCGAGACGGGTCACCTCCAGCTTCCTCAGGATGTAGTCCTGCGCCGGCCGCTCGTCCACGTTCCTCACCAGAATCTTCCCAAACTCCTTAGTGCAGTGGAGGTCGGGCCAGTAACGGACACATTTGTTCTAAACCAGGAGGGAATCGGAGGGAGGAAGATGGAGACGGAGGGTGGTATTAGACAATCGAAAGAAGCAGCTCATCTCAAGCAGCTTTCCAATCAGCTTAACTGTCATACTATCCTTGTCAGCCGTCTACCTCCCCACCCCCACACTCTGCCAACGATCATCCCTACTACACTCCAGATAATGCCCTCCCATTCTGTCTTCTAAATGAGAATGCAGGAACAAAATGGTTGACCAGCTTTTGGAGCACTGCAGATTTGTAAAGTTCAACACCAGGACATGGTTCTGTGATTAAAGTGAAACAATACATAAGAACCAGTTTGTTCTTACAGGATGTTGTCTTTTGTAAAGTATTTGTTATCAATCTGGTTGTTAAGGCAACTCTTAAATGAATTGCATTTGAGTATTGTAGTGGATTTGTAACATTTAATTTGGTAGATGTGGAGTGTTTGGCTCAGGCCTATTACAAAACCTTAAGCCTCCAATCACAGAGCACCCTGGAGTTCACAGATTTCCATCATTACAAGCAATCAACAGCAATCAGCTCAAAGAGGAGAGACAACAGAGAGCGTTTAGGACTAAATGCTAGAGAGAGCAAACCAAAGAGAACTGGGGAGAGTGCTTTCATAATATAATCTATAGTCTTTTTTAGTATCACAATAAGGTTTTCTATGTTTTTAGTCTTTATTCTTCTGTGTATCGATGTCTTTTTATGTATGGTAAAAGCTACCAAATACCTTCATTTCCCTCATCAATACCAGCTACAATCTACCTCTCTCTAGAAAAACATAAATATTTCCGCTGAATTTGACTTCTAAAAATGTGCAGTGTGTTTATCGCCACTTGCTCACCCTCCCCCGCTCCATCTCTTTCGTGGTCATGACGATGACGTGTGTGTTCTCCTGATACAACATCTTCCAGAGGTCCACGGCCGTGTTCTGTAAGCACCCTTGGGTGGCGATGAAGACTTTGCCCTCATCCACGTGGATCCCATCTTCATACACACTCTGTACAGTGTGGATCATTATACAGTGGATTAAGTAACATAGACAATAGAAATATATAGAAAGTGATTGTTTAAAGTCTTGATTATTACATTTTCTGACTAAAAGAAAAAAAGAAAGACAGAAATAAATATTTGAAATGTTAATTCCTTGATTAAACATTTCCTAGATTACAGGGACAAAGGAAGTAAGAAAGAAAGTAAGTAAGTAAGTAAAATGATGGAAATAAATAAAATAGGAACTCAAAAAAGAAAGAACATAAGATAATAAAAAGAAGGAGAAGGTAAAGAAAGAGAGAAAGAAAGAAAGGAGAAAAAGAAGGAGAAAGAATAAGGAAAAAGAAAGACAGGAAGAAAGAAAGGAAAACTTCTTTTTTTTATCGATTGTTGAATACGGTTGATACTTAATATAATACTCTCCTCCATCAACGTGTGTTTTACGTTAAGGTGAACTATCTTGGGTGTTTGCTGAATGTCTTGTATTACTGCCATCTTTGGATAATCTACAGTTCAATAGATAAATGGCCTGTTCAAGTGCTGCGTAGACTCACTCTGATGTAGTTGGCATTGATGTAGTCCGAACCAGGACAATCTGGATCTGCTTCCCTGAGTTCCACCCGAGTAGTGTCGACTGAAAACACGAGGTCAATATTATACTAAATATACAAAGAAATGTCAACAATTGACTAAGATCACACTTTTAAAACTAATGTGAATTGAGGGGCTGAGAGCTATCAAAGCAAAAGTCTTCACACTCTGCAGAGGCCTCTAAGTTGCATATTTGTGTCATTCTTTCCACAGGAAGCTGGAGAGACAGGAAATGGCAGGTTGTTGCGTGACTCACAAGGGAGGATATTCTTGTATCTGTTTTTAATCTTGTTTTCTGGCTTCTGGCCTTCTTTCCGGGGATACAGCAGTTTGCACTCCTGCTGCTGAAGTACCTGGTAGTAGAAGAAAAGGAAAAAGGAAAAGTGTGAGTTTTTTTTGTAACCCCTAGATTCCACAGGGTCCATCTGCGCCGCGGTTTTGGTCTGGCCTCCTCTAGCGTCATACCCTACCGGGTGCGTTTCAGAAGCATTTCAGAAGCGGAGCGTCTTGCCTGCCGGCTCGCAGGTTTTGTTGATTTGGGCATATTTCCGGGACAGGCTACTTTGTACAGACAAAGTTCATAATAATTGTAATATTCCAGTTATAAACGACATGAATCAAAGATGTGTTGCTGTATTTTAGTGGTAAAATAATTATTCTATATATATAATTTACACAGTGCCTGTAAACCGGAGGAGAACGCTGGCATTTCTCCTCCTACTTGAAAGACTACAGAGGGATAGGGTAGGCAAAATTAGTTTGTGTGTGTGTATATATACAGTGGGGTAAAAAAGTATTTAGTCAGCCACCAATTGTGCAAGTTCTCCCACTTAAAAAGATGAGTGGCCTGTAATTTTCATCCTAGGTACACTTCAACTATGAGAGACAGAATGGGGGGAAAGAATCCAGGAAATCACATTGTAGGATTTTTAATGAATTAATTGATAAATTCCTCGGTAAAATATGTATTTGGTCACCTACAAACAAACAAGATTTCTGGCTCTCACAGACCTGTAACTTCTTCTTTAAGAGCCTCCTCTGTCCTCCACTTGGTAACTGTATTAATGGCACCTGTTTGAACTCGTTATCAGTATAAAAGACACCTGTCCACAACCTCAAACAGTCACACTCCAAACTCCACTATGGCCAAGACCAAAGAGCTGTCAAAGGACACCAGAAACACAATTGTAGACCTGCACCAGGCTGGGAAGACCGAATCTGCAATAGGTAAGCAGCTTGGTGTCAATCAATCAATCAATGTTTATTTATATAGCCCAATATCACAAATGTTACATCTGTCTCAGTGGTCTTCACAGTGTGTACAGAATATCAGTATGACAATACGACACCCTCTGTCCTTAGACCCTCACATCGTACAAGGAAAAACTTCCGGAGAAAACCCACAGTTTAAAGGGAACATGGGAGAAACCTCAGGGAGAGCAACAGAGGAGGGATCCCTCTCCCAGGACGGACAGACGTGCAATAGATGCCGTGTGTAAATCGAAGAGATAATACATTTACAACATAGGTAGTCCAAATGTCAGATGGGGACATCACGTTACCCTCCGTTGTGGACACTAGCTTACTCCCGCCTGACTCGCCGCCCTCAACCCCGGAGCAGCACTCTTCGTTGCCCGAAACTACGCCGCCCCTCTGCGGCCCGCAGGTGCCAGCCAGGATACCACGGCAAAACAGAGCCTGCCCAGGTATATCTAAACAAGTACCCGCCTGTACAGTGGGGTTAGGTGGTCATTTTGCAGCTCGTGGTATACAAATAGACAATGGCTAGAATATGTGAAAAATAGTGCCATATTCTGCCCTGCCTGTAGAAATGTTGGGTTAAAAATAATGCATACAATAGCACAGATGCCTTCACCACGAATGGCTACAAAAAGATCTCATATCCCAAGCTTATCAACAAGCTAATGTTGCAGCTGAAATGATCTCCAGGTCACAAAGTCAACCTCACATGATGATGTGATACCAGTTTTCAAGGACAGTACATGTTCTCTTCCCAGAGTATATGATGGGACCAAGGTGATGATTAGTAGGCTACATGGTTTTAATAATACTTTTGCTTTTCAATGTTTGCCATTTCAAACCATGAGCTGGTTCAAATAATATTTGCCTTGATTTACAATATGTTCTCATTTGTTTTATCAGTACAGCTTTGAAGCTGTTGTGCTTTTCTTTGCCACAGTCCACTTTGGACTATATGAGATATTTCAGGATTGCACTTTTAACTCACTTGAAATGTTCTCACTTGCTTGGTTTCAAAACATAACAAATGCCATAATCTGTTCATTGGGGACCATCAATGCTATTTCTCATTGCTGTTGCCGGCCACTATTGCTCATGTAAACCTACTACTGCTGCGCCCCCTGTAATCTCACAGGCACCCTGAGTCATTTTGTCCTGGAACCGGGCCTGCACACGGCCATATACTAAACACACTACAGAGCCCATTCCGTGTCCTGTTAGTATTCACTTCCTCTCTGCCTTCTTCTGGTGATTTATCTGACGTCCAGCGCTCCGTCTTTTAACCTCTTTTCCTTTCTCTTTCTTGATCCTCCTTAGCAACCTTCATTATAGTCCTTGACAGTGGTCTGTACTACTGTATTAACAACGTGTCACATGTTAAGAATTTACAATCAGAATCGAGTATTCAACTAAGCCGTGTAATACAAGTTGTTAGTAGCCTTAAGGGCCTACACAGTTGTTATGCTATACCACATTGCCCTTCATTGGATGTATAATGAGCTGCACTAAACTACATTTTAGCATTTAAAATACCTAGCCATTCTTTTGCGGTTATTTTGGTGAAAGTAACTAGAAAAGTAACTAAAGTAGTGTAACTCAGTGCTTCTCAAAATGTGGTTCGCGGACCACTGGTGGTCCGTGAGCGCCCCCTAGTGGTCTGTGAGTATATTGGTAACATTTCACATTTGAAATAAATAAATACATTTAAGTTTTCCGCACTCTCGCGGGAATATCTCCGCAATGGAGCGAGCTTAAGTTTCAACTATAAGCAACTTTTGATTGCATGATATAGCCCAGATAAACACCTTCATCACACCTGTGGCCACTTGTTTGTACCATTTTCAGGCGACTTGTGACTTGGGACGATGTGTTTTTGGATATTTGTGGAGTCAGGTGGTCCGCGAGAGGTTTTTTTATTGGTTAAGTGGTCCTTGGTATGAAAAAGTTTGAGAAACACTGGTGTAACTCATTACATTTCAGAGACAGTAATTTTGTAATGTAATTTATTACTTTCAAAAGAGAGTAATAAGTAATAAGCTACTAACATGCGCTAGGTTAACATGGCTTACCTTCGTCTTTGCCTGGTCTAAACTGGTCGTCAATGGCATTACAATGATAACAACGATGATGTAGTTAATCCATAGGTTAATATCCAATGTGACTGTGTCCCCTTTGAAATGTTCTGATAATCTATAAGCAATAAAACTGCAATTCCGTTATCTGCTGTCCGCTCTGTGCTCCATGCGCTCTGGGTCCTGCAATTCTTGCTTCCTTACGTAGTAAACAATAAGTAAAGTCTGCCGAGTAATGTGCTTACGCTGGCTGGCATTGGCAGTGCACTGCATCCCCATTAAGTAATGGTTGATTAATAAATCCAATTTTATGTTTCATCATATTCTCAAGAGTAGTCGTCCGGAAACTTGAAATGTTCGCTGCATACATGCGCCTGTGGATCTTTCGGTTAGGGCCGAGCACATTTCGCTAGCCACTGCCTCCGAACGTACTTCCTACGCTTACCCGTTGGCAATAGATGGAACGGAGCATTCCGTGGATTGTTCCTATCCGAATTGTGGCAATGTTTTGCGATACAACGAGGCATATTTCTATAGAATTGAGAGAGTAACTAGAGTAAACAACATGAACAAAGTACATCCGTCAATTTGTCCTCGACACCAAACGCATAGTTCGCGTCACTTCCGGTAAAATAAGTCATGTGACTCGTCAAAATGGCGCCGCCCACAGGGTTGATGTTATTTCGGTAATTAATCAGCTTAAAATCACTGATAACGTCATCGGATAAAAAAAAAAAAAAAAAGACTGGCAAAGACTGGTCTGTTTTATCGGATGATAATTATTTAAAAATGCATGTCATGAGCATTGCCTCCCTTTAACACTGATTTCTTATATAATCTTTGCTTATTAACAAGAACACCTATTTTAAAAGGGGCCCTATTATGCTTTTTGGGGTTTCCCCTTGCCATTAGTGAGTTATTTACGTTTTTGTGCCTGTAATCAGGGGTGTCAAACTCAAGGCCCCGGGGGCCAAATCCGGCCCGCGACTTCATTTTATGTGGCCCTCAAGAGCTTGCAAAGAATATATGTTTATTATACGGTTACCTGCCGATTTACAGAAGCACGTTGCCCATACATGGAGCACAACGCATCTCAAATTTGACTTTTTTCTCAGAATTTGACTTTTTTTCTTCTAAATGTCACTTCTTTTTTTCAAAATGTCACTTCTTTTTTTTTTATTGTGACTTTTTTCCCAAAATGTGGCTTTTCTTTTTAAATAATTTTGTGACATTCTCACTGAAGAGACTTGCAATTATTTGCCCAAGACTTCTGCTTTCAGTCGTAGTTAATCATGAAGTTATTATTACCTTATCCGATAATAATCCAATGCAGAGGCAATAATGTAATTTAATTTTTTAATTTTTACATTATTTTATATATATGATATATTTATATATGTATTTTTATATAGTCTTAAAATTACAACCGGCCCTTTGAGTGCAACCATAAAGCTGATGTGGCCCACGATGAAATTGAGTTTGACACCCCCGCTGTAAATGGTCTGCATTAGGGCTGAACGATATATCGTGACATGGCAATAACCGCGATATTCACATTGCAGGGACGTTCATTTTTTTTTTTAGGACGTGCAATATTAAGTAGGTAAATTAACTCAAACACGTCATGCTACAATTATTTTGCTGCTTGCTACAAAAGGAAAACTTGCACGGCTCTCATGTCAGGGGTACTTGAGTGAGTGACATGCAGGCTCTGCATGCACAGCAAACCACCAATCACAATCATTCTTGATCAGATCACAGCAGGCCCCGCCCCGCTAGTTTGCAGACCATCAAAACACCGGTAAAAAATGTGCGCGGCACAGGAGGACAATACCGGCGAGAAGAAAAGAAAAGAAAAGCAACATCTGCCATCTGGAACTATTTTGGATACAAAAAGGTTCTTCTCTTCTTCATTCACAGATGAACCAATGCATGCATTATCATGACATGTTAGATCATGACTTAAGGTATGATGAGTCAACCAGTTAAGATCCAGACGTCCGTGACTAAAATCCTTCATACGGTTAAATATAGTTAAAAAACCCCGCAATATATATCGCAGGGGGAAAAAATATCGCAACGTCAGTTTTTTTTAATATCGTGCAGCCCTAGTCTGCATAGACTAATACACCCAAAGTGCCCCCCCCTGCCTGAAACGCCTTGATTAGACTTGGGCGTTTATTTCCGTAACGTAATGATAGCACTAAAAAAAAGAAATCACGCTTCTATTGGTTAGTGCTTCAACACATCGGGGTCGGGAAAGCTTTAAGCGGTTGACCAATCACAACAGAGCTGTCCAGCTAACCAATCAGAGCAGACTGGGCTCTGATTTCAGACCGAGGGTGAAAAGAGGTGCTGCAGCACAAGCAGTATGAGACAAATAAAGAGCTTTTTGAACATTAAAGCATGGAGACATGTCACAGTAGAGGCACAACATACAAACATGAATTAGAAAAATGAGTTCATATGCTCTGTGTTAAAACAGTTTTATAGGCCTTTTATACAGTAGGGGTCAATCTGGAGTGAAATGGCATGTGTGTTCAGGTTTTAGGCTTAAAAGAAAGCGTTTCAGATTGAAAGGGCTCAAAAGCTATACTTTCTAACTTTCTAAATAAACTAATTTTGGATCTACATATAGGCTCTTGAAGGGTAAAATATGTGAAGCAAGTACAGCACGTATCTACAGTCCTTACATTCCAACACTTATGCCATAAATACAAATTGGAGACAGCTTAATAGTGTGTTTGTCATGTATATTATGTCACTCACACACACTTTTACACAGAACATGCAGTAAGCAATTCAAATTCATTTGAAAGATGATGATCTAAATCAAGATTGGAGCCTAGGGGCAAGAAATCCAACGACCACACATTGATGAGTAACAGCGATACTGTAAACAAACATGCGCAGTAAACAGCTGGGATTGTAACACCTACAGAATAATAATCTGACACTATGGAAATGATTCACATTTATTGACCTGCAAGTTGTAAGGAGATGAAAAATACAGGAACATAAGAGCATGATACAAGATAAGCCTCTGCCTCATTACTCAGAGATTAAGCTAGCATAAACACATTTCCCTTGATGAGCAAGAAGACAAATAACTCGCTGGGTAAAAAAACTGATGTAATCCTTCACAAATGAGATGGGTAAAAAAAAGTCATTATAAAAATTGCATTTTATATGGCTTTAATATTTGAAATACTTGCTTTGGAAAGTAATGTACATACTCTGTACTCTATGTTAGCAATATAGAAATCACAGGTAGAATTAGTAACTGAAATGTAAAAATCTGCTTCACAAAGGTTGTGTGTACAAAAGCTATTAATAAACCTTCATCCTAAGTAAATGTGCAACCCAGCAGGGCACATGGCACTCAAAAGAGTAATTTGCACAACTCAGTTATCTAATTTGTTCTCCTAAATATGGCTAGACTCATCCAATGTAACCCGAGCCTATTTTTAAATCCAACTTTTGGACACAAAAACTATCCACAAGCTACATACCTCAAATTCTTCCCAGAATCCTTGTTTGGGTTTCTCAGAGTTGTCTGCCACTTTGTTGAGCTCTCGTACCCTGTTCTCAATGTTGGCTGCATTTATCCTCGTGGCGTTAAAGGGCTGTCACATCGGGACACGGAAATGTAATTAGTCAACAGAGCAAAACAAGTGAGTTGATTAAATTAACAAAAATATTGCAACATCATTAAAATACTGTAAGCAAAATATGTTTGTTTTATTTCTCTTCCATACCTGTTTTAGATGCACTACGATGCCACTTTTCTCCACCATGGGGTTCTTCTTGTAGTGATCCACCAGGTCCGCCAGGGTGTCGAACCTCTCGCCGCCTCCCACGTCGTATTTACCGTCCTGCTGGAGGCAAACATCTACAGTTCAACCACAGTAACAGCTACTCCGTGGAGTTCCGAGAGCGCTTAAACAGACATGCTGTGGAGGTAGTGTGAGTGGTGAGGGAGAGTTCGCTCACCTGGTAGCGAATCATAACGTGGGTGACCTTGGTCTTGCGGTCCAGGTTCTCGTGTTTCTCCTCGTTGGTGAGAACCGAGAGGACGAAGTCGCCCGGTTTACTCTGGCTCTCCCGTACCAGGAAGCTCCCGGCTTTGCCTTTGTCTGTGAGCAGCTTCTCTGCATCTCGCCCAGAGAGGTGCCCATGGTACCACCTGAAAACAGAGAATGGACGTTATGATAGAATGTGCAAAGTAACACGTTAAAGGAATGATTATTTATGCCAATTGATTTTATGAACAGTAAATCCTAAAATAATGTTTGTTTTTGGAGTTTTTTGGCATTCAATAATTGAATCGGTACACTCCGTTTTATCTTATAGGCTTCAGCATTCTTTAATGCTACATTATAGATGTGCTCTGATAGGAGGGGAGAAAGAACTGTACATCCTGATCCAACATTGAAAAAACTAATAACTTTTTTGTGTTAGGTTTAATAGCCAAGATGCGGGGACAACAGTGCGATGGACCATTTAGAATTCACCTTGTTTGATAACATTGTTATTGTGTAAAAATATAAATTATAGCCACTTGAAATGATGTTTAGGACATTCAGGGTCGAAATAAAATGATATAAAGAAAATGCAGCAGGTTAGACCTTTAAAAAAAAAAAAAAAAGTTAAAATCAGCTTTGATTATTTTATACTGCGTTCACCGTCTAGAGCAGCTCAACCCCAAGAAGAGACAGAAGAGAGTTCCAAGAAAGACACATTATCAAGATAAGGAACACGAGTTGAGAGAGAAGTCGGACCGACTGAGGGGGAGGAGCAGCAATATGCATAGTGAACGTAGACTCCTACTCGAGAATGAAAGTGTCTCTTGCATCGGTGCAGCCTCACTCAGCCGCTGATGTTTAGATGAAAAACCTGCATGTGTGTGCTGACTTTGTTTTTCCTGTGTGGTGAGTGTGAATGTGGGGAAGGCTCTGACGAGAGACGTATGTAGAATGGAAAAACTAAATGAACCACAACCACAGATCAAAAGTCTTAAACCTAAATGGAAACTGAGATATACCATACTCATTACATTTGCAGATTTGTATGCACATCATCTGGACAGTTTGAGATGAAACTGAGCTCAGCTGAAAAGCGACTATTTGACAATGATTATATAATTGCGATATAAAAGGTTCCTGTATCCAATAATACACCAGCTGCCTTAGTCTCCCATTTAAATGAAGACGAGTAGGTGTGATGAAGTTCATCGCTGCGTCCCACCTTTGTGTACTCTCTGGAATAATGTTTGCGTGTGGATAGTCTTTGAGCATATACAAAAACAGCAGCAGCACCACCCACTCAGTTTGTTTGAAGATGCCTTTGGGAATATAACACTATTTATGCATGTGGATGTGGAGAGCATCTGAGTCCCATGTGTGGGAGTGCGTGTATATAGAGCAATGCATCCGTATGAGTAAACACGTGTGTATGGGTACATCGAGAGCGAGGTAATAAACAACCCTTCTCTATTTCTGGTCTGTTCAAAGTGTAGCTTGCTGGTATTGTAAGCCTGCATAATCATTTTATATTATCTCGTAAAGGCTCTCAATCGAACGGCATTGTAATAATCACGTTTCACTAACAATTGACGGTCCTTCAATTGAAATCGGATGCTAAACAATAAATAAACCTTTTAAAGCTGGACCCCCCTCGAAAACGAGGTGTTTCATCTCAAGGGGCCATCCTTAAATCAGGTTTTTTTTTGAAGCTGCAATAATCAACATTATAATCAACACTGGATCACGTGTAGTATGAAAGTCGTCATTTGGAAAAAAATGTTTTATTTTTGCAGGCAAAGCAGGCAGCCGCTTTCAGTGAAAAGAGCTCTGATCAATCCACTACAAGATACTTTCCATCTCTAAACAGCAGACCACGTGAGACACTAGTATGTGAACTACTGTAGGGGTTTGAAACATTTACACATGATGTTTTGTGATACTGTATCAATTCTGTAAAATACAAGTAACAGCAAAGATATGTGCCTTCTCAAACTAATGCTATAATATTGGATTTTTGGGATACACATTTGGTAGTGTGTTCTTTATATTTTTTCTCTTACCTAAAATGTATTTGAAAATCACTATGCATTGCCTTGTTTAAACTTTAAGGTCGCAATATATTTATCCATAACCTCTGCAAAAGCATACGGACAGTATTGTATTGCCAGATTCTAGCCACTATGAACATAATGAAATGTGAAGCAGCGAAAGATCCAGATATTTGACCTTGGCTAAACCAAAAGTGAGCTAAAACGACAATTTGCCTATATTTATGTATCACTTCCCAAATGCACTCTATAACATAACATGACGGTTTTATATAAATATATGTTTTTTCTTTAAGATATTTCAATTTCTTACAATACCATTTCTTTTGGTGTTGTTCCTGCATTATGGGCCGATCTTACCACTGAGCTATCCAGTGGCCCCACAATACGATTATAAGAGTATCAGTGAGGCTTTTCATTTGATAGACACTCAGTCATTCTAATCTCCCGTGTACCTTATATTAATAATCAATGTAAACTTCTTAGTCAACTGTACACGTCTTGTTCTGGTAGAAGTGGCTTCCCAATACAGACTGTAATTGCAATTCTACACTGATCTCAAAACATCCTCTTCCAGTTCAGTATGCTGGAAATGCATCATGAGGACGCAACACTTTAATGCATAATATTACATTTAAACATTTCCGTGCCCCCAAAACATATTCAAGAAATTACAAGGATTTAATATTTAGTCAAGAGTTGTATTCTCTGCGGGGCGGAAAGCTTCACAAACATCACTCGGGCCATAACAGGATACTGAGACTGCCCTGGAAGCTAGACTAATAACATTTCTCAGGTGCTTTAGCTGCGTCTCATGGCAGGATGAGGCTTTACTGCCTGACAACCCTGAAGCTGGAAGAAATAAAAATAACTGTCTGTCGTCGGGGAGAAACTTCCATGCAGTTTTAATGAGTTCAGCCAGAAGAGCATCGTATCCATCTGACCTTAGATAAAGTTTAAGTATATTTGTATCCATCTGCCTGCATTTATCTGCATAGTTTATCTGCATGTGTGGGTACCTCTCAGAGGTGGGGTCCTTGCAGTTGAGTGGGTACTTGAGCTCGATGACATGGCCGTTCCTCTCGCGCAAGAGGTCCTGTTGCTCTGTGTAATACTGCACCAGCTCGGCCAGCGTGGCAAACTTCTCGCCTCCGTACAGGTCGTAGTAGTCACCCTGGTTCTGGATCTTAATGTGGGTCACCTCATCGTTGCGCCTGAGGGGGGGAAAACACAGTTAATGACCATATGTAGGTGAAAAGAAAAGTGGACCGAAGCACTCAACATTTTTTCCCTGGTGCCTTGCGCCCTGCAGATATTTAAACACACACACATAAACAACCACCCACACACGTTTAGAAATTCGAGACCATACACAATTTCGCACCCACACTCACTCACAGAGCATACATGCATATACACTTTAAAAATGCTCAGCTTATCAAGCCATCTGCTCCCATTACAACCTAATTTTCTTAAAGACACAATCTGCATTTCGTGATTCTCTTATACTAGTTTGTAGTTACGCAATGACAGTATGTATAGTAAACAAATGTGATTGCCTTTAAAGTGGCGGCTCCGACCCTGTGGAGTGCTCTTCCTATAGATTTCAGATTGTTGTCATTATGTGTGATTGCAAGGTCTATCATTTCTAACCATTTCTATTCTTGAGAAGCACTTTGTAAACTTTCTCTGGGAAAGGTACTTACTTACTAATCCACCGCATTGCGTTTGTGACATTTCTCTGCAACAGTGAAGATTTCCTTGCAAGGCTGAACATATTTGCACATTGTATAAGAAGTGAATATCTGCTAAATATAACAAAGTGACTGTGTCAACACCGGAATGATTAAATAAGCTAGCGAAGAAAATAAAATGCAGAAAAACGCTAGGAAGCTGTAGTGATTTCAAACGTACTAATCCATTTATCATACAGAAGGTTTTCACTTTGCCTTCCTTACACAAAATCTTCTCGCAAGGGATCATCACTAAGTGTGTGGAGGAACGCTGTATTGTGATTGCGGAACAATACAACAGAAACGCGTGCAGCTGGAAGACTGATAAGCCAGAAAACATTTGGTACAACTTTGCATATTCAAAGTCCTTTGACTGCTTTGAATAGGTGAACACAAATCTGATAACACACCGACAAAGACACACAGATCTTCTCTGTGAAGATATTCGCCTGGAAGCACGACATGCAGCTCAAGCTCGATTGAAAAATGTTTTTCCATTTCCTATCTCCAGTGACTTTGCTCGACATCTTAGCAGAGGTAAACAAAACATCCTGTTCACGTATCAAGAATGACGACATGCATACTACAGAGGGGGGTTATGCAAGCAGGCAGTACTATCTGATCTGCAATGTATATTACTTAGTCGATACAATCGGATTAGCGGCTAATGGTCATATCGAATGGCACAAATCCCATTTCCCTCCATCACTTTTCTTGTTGTCCTAATGAATTTCACATTCCTCCTTTCCACTCAACATATTGTAAATCCTCTCCTTTCTCTCCATCCCTCTCTCCCACTATTTCCTGGTAATTGCTTTATGGTTCTTTTAGTGGCTGTTGGCAGGGAGCCACAGGTCTGTGGCCCTGTGAAAGGCCTCTCCTCAACTCTCGGGGCCAAAGCCCCCTTTTCTCCCACCATTAACTCTGGAATGAGCCAACCACGTGCCATTAGATTTCCATCCCCACTATGCCTTTTTCAGACATTAATAACATGTATGGATTTATTACGATATGGCAGTCTTCTTTACAGAGAGAACATAGGGAGCCACGGTCAGCATCATGTCTGCTCGGCTCTGTCTTATTACTGTTTCGATACATTTCAAATACTAGCAAGATTTTCTGTATTTTTTCTGTAAAAGGGTAAGAGACGTAACTTTGATTAGGCAGCATTCACCGTCAGATGAAAATCTATTGATCTTTTAGTGATAACTGAGCCACTGTTATTTTGATATACAGCATAAATGATTAGATACCACAGGTCTATTTCCTATCAACTATAAAACTGTCTGTTTGTGCCTTATTAACATCAAACTAAACAAACCAGCAGAAAGTACAGCTATAGTTTGAAACCAACAGCATCAGACTGGACGCGTTAATGAAACTGCTGAAATACAGACACCATGACTGATTGATTTCTACTTAAGTACAGTTCATTTACATTATTTTATGAATAATATTGTAAGTCACTTTTTCTCAGGAGTGGTTCCATTTTATTTTAATGTTATCTTACATGTATATAGGTTACTTACTTTTACCTTCACACATATCTGCAATCAATTGCACAATGTTGTACTGCTTTTTTTAAAACAAAAAATACACGTTATTATATATGGCAAACATATTGTACGTTGCACTGTTGAGAGTTTGGAATATTTTCATTGCCAACAAAACACTGTAGGTTTAGTGCAAGGGACAAAAAACCTAGAATCTTTAAAAATACTTTTTGCATCTAAATATACAAATAATATCCAGCTTAATACTGCAAACTGGTAGCAGTGACTCTTAAAATACACATGTGAATACACATTTAAGAAAATGCCTTAAGACAGTTCCACGCTGTTTATATAAATACATATGAAATTGAATAAATGAGCAAATTTAAACTGGGCTATAAAGCATTATATTGTATAGATATGCTACACCGTGCCTAATTATGATCATGTGAAGGTTATACATATTGACAATGTTGCAGTGCCTTAGGGTGTAGGGTGTGAAAGAATTGCAGTTTACCATGATAGTAAACTTACATTTAAAAAAACAGCACTGGAAAATTGCACAACACAAAGAGTCCTTGACACCACAACGTCAAGAATACATGCATTTATTTATATGTAGGCCGCACAGAGTGTGTTCTGGGGCCTTCTGGAGGTTGTTGTTGCGAAGCGTATCGTTTAAGGCACCCTTTTGAATGACTCCTTGTGTGCTAGTAACCTACCTCATATCAATTAAGTTGCTCTTCTTTAGCAAATTGTTATGGATGTGTCCCAAAAGCTTGTGAACAGGAATACATTTAAGGCATCACATGGTCAAATATAAATCCTTTTGAACTTCTTTTTTTCCTCAGTTTATTGGACTCACTTTTGAAAGTTCTGCAAATTAAGCCAAGCAGGAACTGTTTTAACTGTTAAAACCACCAGTATCATCCAAACTGCGTTGTACAATAGACGACGGACATCACAGGGCTACACTTTGAACAGATTGCTATTTCTTGTACAGTTGGGAGAGTTCAATGTAAAACAAACATCCCTAGCAGATAATCACACACCTTTTGATCGCTATATACAAACACCTGCATACATTTACATTTTCTATTTCACATCTTTTTCGCAAGCAGAAAAAAAGAAGAAGAAAAATAAAGCCTGCACCGAATTAAAATATATGGTCTGGATTTACTACATCATTTGTTAAACATAACAGCTAAGTGACAACAACGGGAGTTTCTGTAGGCTAATGCCACATTGGGATATCATAATACAACAATGTTTCTTTTAGCATGCCGGCTAGAAGAAAATAGCATACTTAAAGGTAGGGTAGGTAAGAATGGAGAAACCAGCTCGAGTAAGCTAGAATTTGAAAGTACACAACCGAACAACCCTTCCTTCATACTTCCTAAAGGCCCTGTCACACTGTCCCGAAATTGACACCCGATGGACACACGATAAAGGAAATGTTCAAATTTGGCTGTGATCGTAGCAACATCGGGCCATTCGTGAGGGCATCTTAAGCCATCGTATGACCGCCGGTGGAGTTTCTCAGGCTCCGGCAGCAACTTCGTGAGCGGCAACTTCGTAAGGCACTCGTGAGGGCATCTTGTCAAATCGTGTCATCTTCGTGTTATCATCGGTGCATTCGCCCTCACTCTGATCGGGGCGAATGCCCGATGGCACCGAGGATAACAAGATGCCCAGAAGAAATTGTTGTTGTTATGGAAACAACATTACGGAGAAAACGTAATATTTTCTACATATAAAGACGGATAAAGTAAAGAACAAAGTCTGAAGATATCAGTACAGTATCATAGTACTGTAACATAATTGTTTTTGGTACTTTCGTTGCAGTTGTATGTCTTAAATGTAATGTAAATGTTGCCTTCGTGTGTGGTTCGGGGCCATCTTCGTGCGAAATTCACAATTCCATATTCGTGTGTCCATCGGGTGTCAATTTCGGGACAGTGTGACAGGGCCTTTACAGAGCCCCTCCTCCAACACACACAAACGCGCACATGACCAATGAAGGCACGAGATAAGTTTGTGCACGACTTCCACAGATGACATTTGTTTTATGTATTTATTGTCCAAGCATTTCATTTATTCATTGCTATCAAGATGTTAAGAGCATTCCATGGAATATAACAAAAAGTGTTTCTGAAGTGAATTACCTACCCTACCCTACCTTTAACATACTTACTTAATCTGGAGCAGTTAGCATTGTTAAGTAGCATAGCTCAAATAGTTGTGTTGAATTTGCTTTAGAATGTCTGTTGTTCAGGAGGTGTATATTGTTCATAGTACATGCATAAGGCCTACTGTATTGGCACATATCAGGAAAGAAGAACACTGACACCCCATGGTTGTTGCCTTTGTCCCTGTTGACCTGCAGATCTAGAGGGTAGCACATCTAATGCCAGTATTTGCAGAGGGTTTTTAAACTAGGTAGTGTCACAATGTCAGAATGCAACATTTACATTTAACAGAGGAATCGAGAAACCGTTGAAAACTTGTTAGAAACATTATTTGGAAACAATTGTTGTTTAAAAACAGTTCATTCAAAGATTGAAATTGATTGTAAGGATGATGCAATGGTTCTCGACTGTGCTATAAATAGCCTGGCTGCAGTGGAAACATATCGTAGGCTCAGGCTAGCATTATATAATACACAGGCAGGGAGATAATCCATTTGCTCTCTGCGGAAACTTGCCCTGTACAATTCTCTCTTAAGAGTGCCCTTAAAATTCTTCCTCCAGGACTTTGGAGTCTATAAAGAGCATGGCAAATTAGAAAACTTGACCAGAATGAAGTTGAAGTAAATGATGGCGAAACTTTCTCTGCTTGAAACTTTCTCTTTTTCTTCTCTTTGAGTTTAAGCAGCCTCTAAAATATGACATTTTCAAACCCTTCAAAAAAGCTTCTCAGCAGCCTTCAGATGCTTTTCAGCAGCAGCTCTGTCCGACCCCTCCTCTCTTCTGTTCACCTCGAGGACCGGGGAAGAGAGGTGGTGGAGATAAGAAGAGCAGAGGCAGGGAGACGAAGATAAGACTGAGAGAAAGAGCAGAGAGAGGACAACAGAGTCCCTCAGCGTCCATTACAATCTGAACAGTCACAGACTATCACACTCATAATGGCCTCTGTAAGATGAGACCTGGCTAATGACTGGCTAATTAGCCTCCCCTGCTCTGATAAGACACTGTATGCGTGTGTGTGTTAGGTAGCATGATACGCTAGCCAAGAATAGCTTCTCCAGATACGGGATAATTAGGTAATTATCTTCAGCATTTCCCATTATTTGTATACATTTTACAGACTTTATTTGGCGCAGTACAATTTGAAAACTTCTACACAGGTTGAGTAAAGTTTTGCCTCAATAATTATCTGAACTTTCTGAGACATAGGATATTGTGGCAGGACCAGCATGCCTAATGCAGTATTCATTTATATTCCATGTTGCCCCAGTGTCACTTTAAGGTGGTAGGTTTTTCTTGACTGTTGTTCAAATACTTTTTGTGCTAAAATATTTATGTATGCCGACACAGCAATGTTTTAATTGTGTAGGTCTTAATTTTTTGGTTATTAACATCTAAAGATATAAATATATTTCCAGTTCAATTCTTTTTCACAGTATAATGACAATAAGAGCTAAACAAGTAATCTTGTTATCGCAGGATAATCAGTTTCAAATCCATGTTTAAAAAACCCTTTCTCTCCCACACATCAATGCCTGAAACACCTCCATTGGACTCCTTTGTTTACTTCCATAACATAGACATCACTATGTCACACTTGCACTTCTATTGGCTACCCCTCCAACACATTGTGCGTGTTATGCTTAGGGGCAGGACATATCCGATTTTTTTTTTTCAAAGTGGGAGACCAATCACAACTGATCACAACAGAGTCGGCCAGCTAACCAAAGAGACAGAGGGTGAACAGAGGTGCTGTAGCACAGGCAGGATGAGAACAATAAAGCACTCTTGTCCACACTTATGTCCTCTTAAAGAGAGCCTGAGTAGTTACCACTAGATGCAGGACTAACCCCACTTTAATCAGCAGGTACAAAAGTTAACTAGGCTTGGGTCTTTAGAAGTTCTAGTATTTATTTAACGATAAATAAACTGTACAAGCTGCAGCTGCACTTATTAGGTCACTGTTGACTTCATACTGGCGGCACACGCACAAGCTCTTTTTTTTCCTCTGACTGTCTACCACACCTGCTCACATTCAAACGTATACAACCATTAAATGTTGACACGATGACGCAAGCCTGTGTAATGCATGTGCGTGTGCATGTTGTTGAGCATGCAGCAGTCATGTATGTTTGCATGCACATATACAAGTATAAGGAATAAGGTGTTGTCTAGGTGTATGCAGATGTCTGTATCTGCTTGTGCATGTATTGTCAATATATGTTATAGTATATGTGGATAAGCATGTTGTTTATTGAAAACAGAATCTCTTTAATATGAGGTTTACTTTCCTCTTCCTTCCCCTTAGTTCAATTTGACCTACTGTCTGTAGCAGGTGTTGAGGTCTGCACACTGGCCACTTCGTGTGTGTGTGTGTGTGTGTGTGTGTGTGTGTGTGTGTGTGTGTGTGTGTGTGTGTGTGTGTGTGTGTGTGTGTGTGTGTGTGTGTGTGTGTGTGTGTGTGTGTGTGTGTGTGTGTGTGTGTGTGTGTGTGTGTGTGTGTGTGTGTGTGTGTGTGTGTGTGTGTGTGTGTGTGTGTGTGTGTGTTTAAGGCCCGTCCACAAGGAGACGATATCAGTTGAATCTGCTAACGTTCTCTATCGTATAGACGGTTCGTCCACATGAGGCCGACACGGAAACGCGGATTCGGAGCCCCGAATCCGATACACGTTGATAACGGCTCCCAAAGTGGGTAGGTCTGAGGACGAAACACTTGCGGCTCTGTGTGTACGCCCTATACGATCATTCCCTTAAAACGATGACGCCATAGCCCCATCTCTCCTGCTCACCCCCACGTCACCCGAGTCATTGCTGATGCGTTTCGCCAACAACAACAACAATGGCGGATCACTGGGTTACGTTCGTGCTCCAGACGCGACTGACCATGATACAGATTTTAGTGCAAAAATCTACAGCTCCTCTACCACAACCATCAGCAACAATAATAATATAATATAATAATAATAATAATTGTCGTCATCGGTTTTATTCGCTGCTTTTGGTGTATTCTGTGGCGGAAGTACAGCGCCACTTACAGGCCCGGCATATGTACTACAGCGCCTCCAGCGGGTCGAGCGGTCTCATGTGGACGGACACGTTTCTTGAGCCGATTCCGTGTGGACGGAAGACTTTTTTGATATCAAATTGGTTAGTTTTCGTCTCCGTGTGGACGGGGCCTAAGTCTGTCAAGACAACAAACTGTGGCGACAGCTCTCCCCACCAACCCTCCTGTTGTGTGTGATTTACGACACTCTGCACACACACACACAAAAAGTGAAGGTCAAAGCCTTAACAGGTTCTTCACTCTTTAACATTATTTTAAAAGCTGGCAGCTGCATGTCCCATTGTCCCAACTTTAACTTCCCTTTCCTCGATCTGTCCCTTTCAGAAACAAACCCCCCCCCATGCCGCCATGCTAGCCAGAGCTAAAGTCACTCGCTGCGTAACAAATGTGTTTGGACTTTCTTCCAGGCGCTTGGCGTCTATGATGTATCTCTTAAAAGCTTCCGTTGCCAAGGAAGAGCCACTCTTCAAACTCTCTCTTCTTCTATCTAAGTTTGCTTCCTTCCTCTGTAATCACCACAGTGTGCAGTGCTAAGTCCTACTTACCAGAAATGTCGATTCTCTGATACACACCAGGGTTCACATTTGAAGAGAAAATGTTTGGAGTATTTTGTTTGTCAGACTCATCTCAGCTCTAAAGCCATAATCTTTCCAAATCTCACAAATATGTTATCCAACATGTTCCTAGAAACACTCACACAAAACAACTACTGTTCTGCAGACACGTCGTTACATCACCTGCCGAGCCAGGGGTAGGAATCTCAGCACCTCCAAGGCATTTCCACTCCTGAGCGGTGACCTTACTTACTACTACCTTCAGTCAAACACTGGAAACCAACTAAATCCACAGTCACATTTTTATTAAAAGTTCATTTTGTGTGATTCCTTTTTGATACAGGGCATTACGGCTTATACAGTTGGACTCATTTTAATTGTGCAGCCGCACTCTTTAATCAAGTAAATAATAAATGGTGAGGCTGAGGGTGAACAGAATCAAATTGAAAAAAAGCAAGGGAGTGAGGCTGAGGCCTTACCTGACAGAGAGGGTGAAATCCCCCGGGTTGCTCTTGCTGGGCCGGGCCAGGAAACTGCCGTGGAGGCCCCGGGTCAACAGGAGCTGCTCTGCCTCAATTCCGGTGATGTTGGGGTGGAACCACCTGAACCGCAGCCAGGGGACAGAAGACAAGACTGGTTACCGAAAATGGTCCATGTGTCCATATGAGAAAAATATACACAACCTGTGTCCCCCAAGCATGGAGACAAAACAGGCTCGAAATTCTAAATAAAAACAAATCTTATGTCCAAATGTTGTTCACATAACCATCAGAGGTCATTATTATTATTTAAATTTGTTTTAGTGCTATTTATGTACAGGACCCCGGGAGAGTCTGACATATTTCATATGCAGCAGTCATGGTTCTTCAATGTGTCATGCTGCATGTGTATAGTCTAAATCTGGCTTTATTACAGCGTGTAAGGTAAAATAAGCAACTAGCTATTAGTATAAACTAAAATACCATACTGTACAAACAACTTTAATAGCGAAATGTTAATACATTTATATTGGACGAACACAATCAAATGTGTTCGTTTTATACTACTTAGCAAGAACAGAAATGCTAATGCCGTCCGATTGTTTAGCACTGATGAATAAAAAGTATCCTGCTGAGGCTCTAAGCTGGCCTTTGCACACTAGGTTCAATAAGTGCACACTAGGTTCAATAAGTGCACACTAGGTTCAATAAGTGCACCCGTATTCGCTTGTCCTTAGATTTGCACTAGCTTTTCAAGAATGAGTGCACAAAGAACAAGAGGATTGAGACACATTTAAGCTCTTTGTCATATGGTTATATCTTTGTAATAAACTAAGATAATGTTTATATTATGGCTTTTTTATTTGTCGTATACCATAATATCATTTAACAACAATGTAAAAGCCATAACACTTACTTTAGTTCAAACAAAAGATATATAAGGTCTCACATGTTGCATGTTGGTGTTTCCTGTTTTAATTGAAAACTCCGGTTAAAACGACATTAATACAAAACAGTCCTCCTCAATGACACTTATGTTAATATTAATCGCTATTAAAGTGCGCTGTATGAAAAGACAACTATGATCAGATTTAAAGATGACTTGTGAGCAATAGTGTTGTCAAGTTATATACCATTTATTCTGGTTTTTTTTATGTATTCACCGACAGTTCTTAACAATATCTGTAACCATGATTATGCTGGTGCATTAGTCCATAGTCCATGTTTCTTTGTATATTAACCCACACTATACAGTATGGGGGTTATTCCCTATCGTTATTCAAGAGCGTGGTATTTACTGTAAATTTGAGAGAATACTTGATTGATTTCTTTCCCTCAAACTCTGTCCTCGCACTCAAATAGTGCCTGCTTGCACTTAGATTTGCTCTGCTTCTGCTCAAACTGTACGCTTGCACTCAGATATATTGCTGTTTACAGATTTGTTCTGCTCTCAGATTTATTCTGAACACACACATATTCAGATTCAGCCCCTAGTTTTGCTGATATAGGCTTAGTTTGTCGGGGGACATCTTACTTCTTCCTTCTCTCTGTCTATACCTGTGTACTCTCATGTTCCGATTAACCCAGCTTCCCCAAATGTCTTTCTTTTTGGTGTCTATATACGCCAGGATCCGGAGTCATGGATGATCCTGCGGTCCTGTGTCCTGGATCGCGAGTCGTGGCTGTGGTCCTGGATCATCGGTCCTGGATGGATATCCTCGTGGATTCATCTTCCTATTATACACACATGCATTTCCAAACATTTGGACTACCTATGTTGCAAATGTATTATCTTTTCAATTTACACACGGCATCTATTGCACGTCTGTCCGTCCTGGGAGAGGGATCCCTCCTCTGTTGCTCTCCCTGAGGTTTCTCCCATGTTCCCTTTAAACTGTGGGTTTTCTTCGGAAGTTTTTCCTTGTACGATGTGAGGGTCTAAGGACAGAGGGTGTCGTATTGTCATACTGATATTCTGTACACACTGTGAAGACCACTGAGACAGATGTAACATTTGTGATATTGGGCTATATAAATAAATATTGATTGATTGATTGATTCTGTGTGCGCTGTCAAAATCCCTCAACCAATAGGAGGCCAGGTGTCCTTACGGGTGCGTTCGCTTTACTTATTACAGCGTCCCGTAAGGGCGGTTACTCTTTGGTTTATAAACTCCCGCCCTCCACGGCTTTAAAACATAACATGTACTTCACTGTACAACTTTTTTTGGGGGGGGGGGAAGCACAGTTAGTATATATACACCTTACATAATAGCTACGTTCAGTGGCGAACTGGGACTAAAATTAAAGAAGTGCCATACATGCTATGTTATAAAGCCGTGGAGGGCGGGAGTTTATAAACCAAAGAGTAACCGCCCTTACGAGACGCTGTAATAAGTAAAGCGAATGCACCCGCAAGGACACCTGGCCTCCTATTGGTTGAGGGATTTTGACAGGATTGTTGCACAAAAGTTTCGAGCGCGCACAGAATAAATCTGAGAGCAGAACAAATCTGTAAGCAGCAATATATCTGAGTGCAAGCGTACAGTTTGAGCAGAAGCAGAGCAAATCTAAGTGCAAGCAGGCACTATTTGAGTGTGAGGACAGGGTTTGAGGGAAAGAAATACATAAAGTATGCTCTCAAATTTAAATACCACGCTCTTGAATAAAGATGGGGAATAACCCCCATAACACTAACCCTGTCTTGTTAAAGCAGTGCACACAAACCAACTGTATGTCCCACCCTGGTTTAAACAGGAGGAACACTCAGGTTTACAGTACCGCAAAGCCAATGATTACATGTTACTTCCCCTGTTGCAAAAACACTGGGGGAAATATTTATCCAAACAACCTCTCAACTATGCACTGTCAAAACCAAACTGTATTCACACATAGTCGTAAGAGTAAGTGAGCATGTACAGGAGCAATGTCCCGGTGAATGGCTGCACGTCAGCTGTGAGGATTTAAAGCTCATGTTTAAGCAGGGATCATTGGGTTCAACCTCCCTAACTACTGTGTGCCTTGGCGGGCTAATCCAACGCACCATTAGCCACCCGGGGCGCCGTTTGTGTGTCAGGGAGACTGACACATGTGTGCAGTAAGGTCAAGTGAATCGTCTATCATCGGTGACACACAAAAAAAGGTTTCATGTGCAATTTTAGTGAAAAGCATGAAATAGTTTGTTTTATATGCACTTTGTGTAATAATTGTAAAAATATGAAAAAAATATGAAAATATTTCTGACATTTCAAAGGAGTATTCAAACAACCAGTGAAGTATGTGATCAAAGAGATCCGGTTATTTTAATTTGATTAGTCAATTGAAGGAGAACATTAATAAATGAGGATATTTCAATTACAGGGTAACACAACCACACAGTTTCTGGTTTCAGCTCCTCCAATGTAATAATGTGTTGTTTTGTGCTTTATAACCAGACATACAATGAAATAAGTATTGATAAAAAATCCATATGGGCTTCTATCATCCTATTCTGAAGGCTACACTTTTAATTGATGAATGAAAACAATAGCATGATTTATTAACTGAAACTCTTAATCCTATATGCAGTAGCATAAATGTGTTTTATGGTTAATAACACAGGGGAACCCATGCATAATAGTCCAATCGTTTCACGCTGCAACCTACATTTACACCCAGACAACCACGTATGGAGATATTATAAACAGGTTTTTCAGAGAAGCAACAGACAGTTTCTCGCTACATTGAGATAAGAGAGGACAAAGCTCGACGACAGAGACTAATCTGGCTCTTCTAGGTCGTCTTACACGTCGTATCATCAGACTCTGGTGTACAATGCATTTCACAAGATTGCTGTTTTCTTGTTTGCTACTTCTACCTTTATTAGTTTCCAAGACAGGCTTTGGACAAGAATACAGTTTCAATAGAAAATAAAGCAATGTTGTCGTTTCCATAAATGTTGATGGGTTGAAACAATTTTCAATTATTTCAAGCAGTTGTATTGCAGGTATTTGGCTATAATATTATAATGCGCTGTACATTACCACTTCCCCCTCACCTGCCAACACATAGAGAATGTCTGAATAACAAGCATTTTGTCACTTTTAACTAAATCTATTTTCTGTTATGCGAAATCAAACTAAAATAAGAAATGTAAGGTACATGTTGAAATGTTAAAGTCCCCACATCCTTAACAAATTCCAAAATAGTTTTTCGCTCTTGACTTTTGATTTGGAAATAAAAAAGCTGGTTACTGTCAATGACTCAACGAGAATGGAAGTGACATATAGACCAAATGAGTCATGGAAATCAGGCATTTCACATCCTAAATCATAGCCTTTCACCAGCACCCCCAACACATTACAAAGGCTTATTATTGATGAATATAACCCAGCGGAGAGCGGACAGATGGTGACACAGAGCGCCTTCATGAAGCTCATGCCGATGAGATAATATCTGCAAGCTTCAAAATAAAGCTTCAACAGTGGGTTATAGCATGGAGGCCTTTCTGTTTTTGTCCACTGCACGACACAACCCCATGACAGTGAGATTAAAATAAGACTCGTGTGTCAGCTCAGCAGATCTTGTATCACTTCAGAGCAGCCAATGCATACAAAAGATCAATCTCATCTCCTGTTATGGGACACAATGCTTTCAAATCATTTCTTTAATAACTCGTATGACCACACAAGCATAAATATAAACACTGAGCAACAACGATATCTTAGCCTGACATTCTTATCGTTAATAGATTGAGTTTCTGTGTGTCAGAACGACTTAGAATAAATGAGCTGCGACTGACATTTACAGAAAATAAATGAAAAAGGATAGAAATGGCCTTTTTGGGAGCAAAATGTAAATGTCAGACAAGTACGTGTTTGGACATGAAGCATCACTTTGCTTTCAACAGATGAATTAAAAAGGGACACTGACTGCTTGTCAATCACAAAGCTGCCTGACGTGTTTCGAGGAAACATGTGAAGAGTGAAGGACACGAGACAATCAGTCATGATGCTCAAAGGAGAGGCATGATTTGGAGGATATAACTAATATGGATCATTTTACACAATTGAAACATGATTCATGATATTGGAGGGATTCATAGTTTTTCCAACATCCTTCTTATTATCATAAAAGCATGTATTTTAAATTAATATGTTTTGGATTTTTTTCTGTACCAAACAAAGATATGTTATTAAAAAGGAGCCCTACTATGCTAGTTTTTCAGAATGATATTCCTATTTGGTGCCCCTACTGTGACAAGTTGACATCTTGTCACCCTCTGTCTGAAACCAGCGCCCAGTCTGCTCTGATGGTCGGCTGGGTAAGCTTGAGTGTTACATGGTGATGTAACTACTGTATGTTGGGGAAGTAAACAAAGGAGTCCAATGGAGACGTTCCAGGCGGGGTGAGAGAAACTTTGGGGTTTTAGCCTTTGCAGAACATTTACATGCACACACACCTATATCACACATTACTCTAAATGTATATGGTCAAATACAAGACATTTATTAGAATTTCAACCAAACTGCGCAAAACACCTCTCCATTGGGATCATCAAGGATCCTCTTTTGTTGAAGGTTCACTAGTAACTAACAGGATTAGTCCAGTGATTAGTAAAATGTCAAAGTCTGCTTGATTTAGATTGAAATATAAGTCCAGCCTGCATGAGCAGAGAATTTCCATTGGACAGACCAGACATCTGACCCAGACTCCACCTGGCCTGCTTTTCCTCACCGAGGGGGGGGCAAAACCGATCTGCTGCCCTTTCTCTCGTTCCACGAGCGCAGGAAGCAGATTATAGGAGGAACTTTACAAATAAAAAATACTAACCGATCACAAGAGGATTAGAGTGTTAGAACGCAGGGTGAATAGGACATGACCCTCGCTGTTACGTTAGAGATATCGCTGGAAGCGGTTGAGCTGAGGACGGAGCATTTGTGGACAGACAGGAAATGACTCATCAGGATGGAAAGAAAGTGTTACAAGCATTATCCACAGTATTCAAAGTGAATCAAGAGATGAATTGTCATTGAAATTGAATTCTGAAGAATGCATAGCAGTTGCTTGGTGTAATTCTTTCCCATTTCTAATCGTGTATAACGCCACCTTTTTCCTGCTTTATTATCGTTTATATATTTCTATGTATCACAAAACAAGATCTGACTTCAAAAGACCTCCTGATTACAGTGAGGAAACATTTATTTTGCATAGCTGTGGACCACGGCAAGATATCTGACATGATAATCATGGTTTCAGGTATCAAAGATACATTGCTGGTCAACTACAAGCAGCTTAGTTGACTTAAGACTTAAACTGGCAAGACTTAAATCAGAAACTTTCCAATATAAAAGCTTAAAGGAATTTGATTGAAATCGCAAAACGGACTGCTGATTGCAATACCAGCGAAAAGACATTCCAATCAGATGAAAAAGTATACAGCTGTATTATCTGACAATTACTTTAAAAACATGTTTTATTGTCTTTTATTTGACAACATGTGTTCCTCCCATCAAAGCCCTTCACAACAATGGTACTGTACTAGAGAGCCATTGACATGTCATGTGTGTCAGCTGGTGGACAGATTACTTGTAGTATTGTTTTTAATCCTACACAGATTCATACGGAGAAATAATAATAGTGAGGCAGGAATGCCTTATGTCACTAATCCACATTAAATCCCTCATCACAGTGCTGTCACTCGTCAGATTGTCCAAACAATGGAAGACGGGCTGGGACCAGGCACACACCGTGGAGAAGCAACTGTGTCAGGGTTACAGACGGACCCTGTCTTCACTTGCAAAAGCAAACCCTAACCCTTTTTAAAACTGGACCAAATTTCTATCCCAAACATTCTGAAACACCAACAAGCACACATCAATGCACGGAAGTGAAATGCTCTACACATGGATACACTTCTACATTCACCTGTTATATGTATGTACTGTATTCTTAAAAAGGCTTTATTTACGGAAGGAGGAGGAGTTAAAATAATTGTGAGGGGTTTCCTAAAAGCAGCAGCGGCTGAGTTTAGTTTGGATCGCTTTTGCCCTACCTCACCATTGTGGTCTAAACCTGCCACAGCCCCCTAGCTTGGGCTGCCTCACAGTTTAGTAATCCAGCACTGGGCACAGGAGAGGCGGGAGGGAGCAGGGGAGATATAGAGATGCGGAGGGTGGAGGGGAGCTTGTAAAAGTGTTACTGGGTTAGATAGAGTGAGACAGAGAACAAAAGAGAAGGGGGGGTGCTTTGTAAGAGTGTTAAACGGAGAGAAAGACTGCAGGAGGGAGAGCAAGGGGGTGGGGGCCTTTAATCTGGGATTTGGGTGAGTGTCAGCAGGCCTGATACCAGAGGCCGACATTATCAGTCGGCCCCTGCATCCCCCACCTCGGACCAATGTGCTGGCAGGCTGGTCCGACCACCCTCTGTACTCCGCATCACCCTCACCTTTCCTCCCCCTTTGTAGCCGTAGCGCCTAGCGGCGGTGCGATGGCTCCCCACCTAAACCACCGCTCTAGAGCTTTCTCTGGCTGTGACACAGATCAGACCGGGCCAGCTACAAGGTCCCGTCTGCTATCCTGTCGGAGGCCAAATGCAACAGCTGTGTTGCCCGTGCCTGGAGATTACACCTCGTCGTACGTGGCGTAGTTACACCGGATCATAGTTAGCCCCTAGCCAAAGCTAAACCCCCCACAATCCAGCCAATTCAGCAGTACGCCATTAGGGTATTACTTTAGCAGCTTGCAGATACATTTGAAAAGAAATGCAGAGGAAAAAGATTCATGGCAATAGTAGACTGCAGAGTAATGTCTAACAACCTGATCGTGACCTCTGGATGGTGTGACAATCTAAGGACATTTCCAATGTGGTTGATAAAGGGTAAGACACAGAAATTGTGACCAAAGTCACATCCATTCTTCCTGAGGGGAACATGAACACCAACATTCATGGTACATAGTTTTTAAGCCATTTCACTTTAAAAAAAAAAAATGTCAACTCCATTGTGGTTCGAAAGGAAATGTCAGGATGTCACCAAAGTTATAATGAATTATCCTCTGGGGACCATGAATGAGACTTCCTACCAATTCACCAGACATTGCCATCGCTAAAGCTACAACAGCTGGAAATGTAAAGCCACGTTAAACTTACCCAAGGTAAATTATAAAGTGACCTAAAACAATTGTGAGAAGATATGAAAAGTGTAAAGCACATTGTAAATCCTTTAACTGTTGGCAAGATCATATGAAGGTAGATATGGTGCAAAATTTCAGAGCGTGTAAAACCTGATGTGAGCACCTGCAGAAAATCGACGAATCTGCGGTCTTGACTTTTGCTACACTTCTTGCGATAAATGTATTTTCACCTGTAGATGTGCGGGGAGGGAGGGGGGTTGGAGCGAAGGGGCGGAGCTATCAGAAGGACGAGGCTCGGGTGACTGGAGACTGCGGGGCTAACGGTTCGTGTCGCTACCAGTCCGCTGACATGGCGCATCCATCAACGGTAAATGTTGCCCATTACTTGCCCAGTATTACTTTGAATATTATTATTGTGATTGAGGATTAAACCCGCTTTGAAGACCACCGTTTTATATCGTGCAGTTTAGCGGCAAAATAACGTCAGTCAGCCAGCTAACGCTAGCTTTGTTGAGTGTATGCTAGCTAAACAAGTAGTGGTTGTAGTCTATACAGCAGTAATTCATATATTATAGCCTACTGCTTTGGCACTAACGGTTGATAACCGTTTATGAAAATAAAACCAATTGAACTGTACTGAAATAATGACAAGTTTTATAATTGTCTTGGGCTCCTGCTGTGTTTTTAAAGCCTTTGTAAATTATCCATGCTATTTTCTATTTAGAACGAAGACTTCAGAATCTTAAAATCCCTTAACGTTTGTATGCAATTGTGCTAAATTCAACTCTGGAATCAAGCAGATATTAATATGTTTGCATGACATTAGTTATTTATATTTTGCCATCACTGAACTATACGTTTAATACATTTAAGTCAAGCTAAGGTACATGTGATGGTAGCTAGTGCTCTTACCTGTGAGGCCTCCTCCAAACAGCATAATAACCAGACTGTATCATTAAAACTAAGTACCAGTTCTAGATCCTTGACTTTAGACAAACAATTCAAAAGACAACATGTATTTAAAGACCAATCTTTATTTGAAGGTGCTTCTTAACCTGAGATATTAGTTATACAGTAATAGTATTGACATTCTAAAAAAACTGAGCAACTCAACAGTCAACTTTATATGTCTTATTGTCTAAAGCATTTATTATTTTCATTTTCCCCCTCTCATATTCAGTGTGGACGGATTGAGACAGCGTAAATAACTAATGTCATGCAAACATATTAATATCTGCTTGATTCCAGAGTTGAATTTAGCACAATTGCATACAAACGTTAAGGGATTTTAAGATTCTGAAGTCTTCGTTCTAAATAGAAAATAGCATGGATAATTTACAAAGGCTTTAAAAACACAGCAGGAGCCCAAGACAATTATAAAACTTGTCACTATTTCAGTACAGTTCAATTGGTTTTATTTTCATAAACGGTTATCAACCGTTAGTGCCAAAGCAGTAGGCTATCATATATGAATTACTGCTGTATAGACTACAGCCACTACTTGTTTAGCTAGCATACACTCAACAAAGCTAGCGTTAGCTGGCTGACTGACGTTATTTTGCCGCTAAACTGCACGATATAAAACAGTGGTCTTCAAAGCGGATTTAATCCTCAATCACAATAATAATATTCAAAGTAATACTGGGCAAGTAATGGGCAAAACTTACCGTTGAATGACGCGCCATGTCAGCGGACTGGTAGCGACACGAACCGTTAGCCCCGCAGTCTCCAGTCAACCGAGCCTCATCCTTCTGATAGCTCCGCCCCTTCGCTCCAACCCCCCTCCCTCCCCCCACATCTACAGGTGAAAATTACTTTTGCGACACATTTATCGCAAGAAGTGTAGCAAAAGTCAAGACCGCAGATTCGTCAATTTATACTGCCACAGAGCAGATTCGTCAAGTTGTAATGACTGATTTGAGAGGTTGTAATAAATAAAGTTGCAGTTGTAATGGAAAATATATTTAAAAAATATGTATTTTTATGCAAGTGAACATTTCATCTCTAAGTTCATTTTTTTCCTACAAGCTACAAAACTTTTTTTTTTCTTCTGTGACCTTCAAATTTGGTTCACAGTTACGGCCCGTCCACACAGCGGCGTGCGCTGACGCTTGCCGGCGGGCGTGTCTGAAACTCGACCAACAACCAGTCACATGAATCTCCCGCCCCTGACACACAAGCAGCGGTTTGATTGGCTAGAGCATGTACTGGCATATGATTCGATTTGCTGACGCCTCTACCGAGGCGTCAAAAGTTGAACATTGCTCAACTTTTGCAGCAAGCCACGCCAGCTACGCTCCACGTCGCTTCCCACGATGCATTTCGGCTAAAAGTGACGTCACCCCATTCAAAGTGAATTGGGAAGCGTCAACGCACGCCGCTGTGTGGACGGGCCGTTACGTGGATATTTTATACAAGTGTAAATGTGTGCACACAAGCTCAGATTTTTTTTCTGCAAGTGCTCACATCAGGTTTTACACGCTCTCACATTTTGCACCATATCTACCTTCATAGATCAGGGCATGAGAATGCATGTGTTAAACACAATATGAATATTGTTGAAAGAAGCTAGTTAGTAATCTAGTAAGTCAGTTACATTTTCGGTGAAATAAGACCTTGGTGAAGACAACAAACATTTTGGATGCTCGGTAAGACTTTTTTTAATACAAGACATTCAAACAAGACATTTGATTTTCAATTATGAAAGTCATTGCCCTAAATGTCACTTGTGCAATCGTGGCTGCAGGGCTTTGGATAGATTTCTTGGAAGCATTTTTTGAGATTCGCAGTGAAACTATTATTTTGTGATCTGGGTGTCTGTGTTGTCACAGCGCAGGACAAAATGTATTTGCCCTTTCTCTTTCAGTGTGTGTTACTCAGTGTAATGATTAACCTTTGGGCCATCACTCACCAAGAAACGCTTGTAGAAATGGCCTGGTTATTGGAACCCGGTGATAAAGAGTATTGAACTGCTCATTTGCTTGGAAGTGTTCGGGTGTAAAGTCAACCAAAGGTAGTAACATTGGAAGCGTTCAACAGTTGATGTACTTTCAATGATCTTATGTCAGTTGTCAGTTAGATTATTATTATTTTTTGTGAATGCTATAGTTCAATACATATCTTGACATGCATATTGAAAAGACAAGTTGAAAAAGAATGAATCAATTGCAAATATCTCTCTTTTTGTTAAGAATTTCTGATTGTTCCCCTAGGTTGTACTAAACCTCAATAATAATGAAGCTCACTAGGAGCTAATCATGTCTACATGCCAAACTATATATAAGAAATATTTTTACGTTTTTGACCTTTTAAAGTATAGAGTAGGTCATAACATGCTTTCAAAAAATATTAAGAAACCCGCAATAGTCTAAATAATCTACAATACACTGTAAAAGAACATTTATAGCATCTCCCCTCTTGAGTGATGTAACAGATAAAGAACCCAAACACATATGTGTAGCTTTTTACACGTCAAATCATTTGTCTGTGTAGTACTGCACTACTGTCAATTTTCTTAGAAGTCTTTAATACACACTGAACAGCTTGCCCCCCCCCCCCCCCTCCTTAGATCATGACTGCAGGAGTGACTCAGAGCTTTCCAAGAATAGGATTGCCTTTGATAACCACCAGGCGCCCCATTTCCCTGCAACTGGCCTTGGGGCAGAGCGAGACAGAGACAAGACAATACAAAGAAAAGGAGATTTCTAACGCCTGGCTTTATCTGAAGAGACGTGGACAGGAAGGGAGACGAGACACAGGTTGTGCTGTGGGAGAGACGGAGGCAGCTGGGGGCTGCAGGTTAGGCCTGGTGGAGTAGAAACAGACGGGATGTGCATCCAGCCACCACTCTATCCTCTTACATAATGTCTCAAGTTCAATATAGCCCTGGTTGTCTATTTAAAGCGTGCATGTCTAGGCCCGCTGACAAAAAGGTGATATACTTAGTAGCCGCAGCGCAGCATGAAAGCCCCTGCTCGGGCTAAATTGGTCACAGACAAGCCCAGGGTGTGGGTTTTGGCAATGTCGCGGATATTTTTAGCCCGGCTGCGATCCGGGGTATTTACATGAGGTGCAAAACTCGCACACCCCCCATTGCCAGATGCTTCACTCTGTGTAGCACCAGGAAGGCAACCTAGCAGAACTCTGGCAATCACTGCGAATGTTTTGCAAAGTGTGTCAGCAAGCAGAAGCCAAATAAATCATTAGCGCTGGCAATGATATGACCAGTGGTGAAAAGCTTTGAAAGCAGTTCTTTAGTGGTACGATAGCGACTAATAGCACATGGTAGCCATAGTTTGTGACTTCTGTATTTACATTGAGTCAACAGTACTTATCAAACACAGAGTCAAAGTGGCTCTGGGCATTAATGGTTAATAAATGACTACTTCACAGACACATCCAACCTTTTTATAAACAGACAACATGAAAGTTCAACTTGGTGGGAAGCAGAAAGTAGTTCAAACACGACAGAAAGAAATTGAGGATACAGAGCGATCACTTAAAAAGTCTTCATCATTCTCTCTCTTTAACATAGCACTACATACAAATGTATCAGCAGGCAAAAGATTAAAATAAAGGAAAAATCCCCCTTTCAATTTGTATAGAGTGATGAATTGGCAGAAAAGCAGTATGTTTGACATTAAACTAATGCTTCTCACTAAGAGGTCATATTTGCATTTTGTGAATAATGTTTTATAGGCTCTCTTTTAAAAAGGCACTTTAAACAACCGTCTTTCCATTAGCATATTACAGCTGTGGTTCAGTTAGTCCATTTCCCATGCATCACAGGAAAATGTTACCAAATGCAATCTTAGTATTAAAAGCAAATGCATCGTACATTGGCATGATGATACTTTGCTAAGATTTTACGCATCTCATTTGACTATGCAAAACTAAGGGCTTACTAGATTGAATGTGTTGATGGAAAAAACATTGAATTGAATGAGCTTTTCGGCAGAAATTGAAGACTTAAAAGACTAATTCAAAAATAAATTCTATGTATTTTATTCCACATTTGCCATTATTTTCTGTAACAGTAGGATCACTTTAAATCGCAATAAAAAAGTAATATGTATACCATTAAAGTGGTGACACTCCCTTGATGTAGAGAAATAAGCAGATACAATTTGAGTACTTCTTCCTGTAAAAAAGAAGCCATAGGCGATAATATGTCAGCAAAGAGAAGTTATTAGTTGTATTAGCAACCAAAGCTAGCGAGACCATTGTACTTCTCCCTGAAGTGAAATGAGCATGATTTGAATATTCAAAGAACAGTAGGCATGACAGTATTAACCGGGAACTGGGTTTAGTTCTGAAATGTTCAAATCAACGTTTCCTACAGAAACCTGAAATAGCCTTTATACCTTGACCCTTGACCTCATTAGCATTAAGTGCTATTTCAAGATCCAAAGTAGGGCTGACAAAAACTAGAAACCTGAAATAACCTTTATACCTTGACCCTTGACCTCATTAGCATTAAGTGCTATTTCAAGATCCAAAGTAGGGCTGACAAAAACTTTATTGTTGTGTCCAGTGGTTGAAAAAGTACATTTACTCAAGTACTATACTTAAGTATAACTTATGCACTTGAGTATTTTTCACTTTATGCTACTAAACTTTTATTCTACAACAATTTAGAGGCTAATAGTACACATTTGACCAGGGCCACCCCTGGCCAACTTGGGGCCCCAAGCGACATTGTGAGATGAGCGCATTGTGAGATGACCCCCCACCCCCCCCCCCCAACCCACAGGAGTGAAAAACAAAGTAGGCTACTTTGCAAATATAATTCCTGTTTATTATTATTATTATCAACAGTTACTTTTTTATACAGTGAGGTAAATGGTAAATGTGCATGTATGTCGTTCAGTATGCGTTTACAGGTGAATACGTCTGCATTTCCTGCCAAATACTAGCCTCAAAAAGATTAAAATATAATTAATGCAAATAAACTACTTCTACTAATAATCATAATCAATTCAATAATATAAATACTATATTATTTTTATTATAATAAAGTTGTAATATAGTCAAGACAAAACATGCTTATTACATGCTCAAAAACTGATATTTCTTAAATCTGTATTCTAGTTCCCTCTGTCAGCAATGTATCAACAACTACACACACATTTCTATCAGTATTTCTCTGTGTTGTGGTTGACATGATGATGACTGTTAGGAGTTAAGGGGAGAGGCTGAGCATCACCATGAAATGTGCAAATTGACATAAAAATGAATAAAAGGAGAAAAAATGCTCCATGTTTTTTAGGCTGTAAACTTGAACTGTTATGTAAGCCAACTTGAAAGACAGTGTATCATTCTTCCTCCTGTACATTAGCAGATAAAAGGCATAACATACTTGAATGAATGGTAAATAAAGAATGCTGGAAATAACTGCATCTCAATTAGCCTATATGCTATGCAGAGGCTGCCTTCTTCATGTCGTGAATTGCAGCTGATGTTTTAATAATGCAATTGGCAATTTGACTTATACAACATTCGCAAGTTGTACATTTGACTCATACAAATGTACAACATTTAAGAGCTGCACTAGTGGCCGTATCAAAGCCGTGATTGGTCAGATGTCGATTCATTGCAACGGTGTCGGGTTACAGACGTGCTCCCCTTGTCACCTCTCACTCTCGCAGGGGTGTTTGGAGAACTGAGAGGGGAACTGAGCACAACTGAGGCCCTCTGGGCGGGGCCCCATGCAGCCTGCGTGATTGGCCTGTAGGGAGGGGCGGCCCTGCATTTGACCCAACTTCATGTATTTAACAGCTTTGGTTACTAGCTACTTTAGAGATACAGATCATACATATACAATCATTTAGTATTTTATGATATATTATTGTAGGTTAAGCTGTCCAAAGTAAGTCAAATAAACGTCACCTTTACTTTGCATCACTAATTATAATACAATAAATGGAATTATATGATTATGAAATGTGCTATTATGCATAATAAGAACCTTTATTGTTGGTACTTTTAATACTACTACTTTAGTACTTTTATCTGTATTTTTACACCGTTGTATTTTTACTTTAACTCTTTTTTTGACTTTTTCACCTCTAGTTCTGTTTCCCTACACTATCTGTATTGTTTTGCGTCTGAACAAAATGTGAAAAGAAACCCTGAGAGTAGTTCGGAGCACTCCTGGAAATGTTGCCGTGCTATCTCATTCCCCCACATGGGCTGCTGTTTTCCTGTCGGCTTATCCACAACACTGACTCACTGCTCTCCGCTGGTCAAATGACTTTCAGTGACAGATGAGGTCTCCTCTATAAACAAGGGGGGGGGGGGGCAGAGGTGATTTCCAATAGTGGAAAGTTTGATATACTACACACAATCAACTGGCGAAATAAAAAAGAATCAGCAAAGTGAAAGATTCCCGTTTATCACGGCGTTACTCGGAACTCTGTCATGGTACTAAAACAATAAGGGACATTCCAAATGGTTCCTTCAAATAATATTGACTATGAGAATAATGATCTAAACCCTCATGCACTGGAGAGTCTGAGTGATTCTGTTATCAACAGGAGAGCAGTTCTGTCTGATCAACATGGCACGCCATGTAACATTGTTCCCCTGTGGTATTTCAGCTCAGGAAGTAGAGAACGAGCCACAGAGCAACAGTCCTATGTGTTTCTGCCGGTGACGAACCATGGAAACAACTTCAAACTCTGTCTCAGTGTTTTCCCACTATCTCGGATGGTAGCCTGCTGGTGGCTTCTGTCAACTCACAAGGGTGTTTGATCAATGGTTACCAATTTAAGGCTACATTTAATGAAATATATTTCATAAAGTGAGAAATTGTGGCACTAATAGTCAATGTTTTTTAACCAATATTCCTATCAGTTCTCAACACATTTTACTCACTGGTCTTATTAATGTTCCAGTTTGGAAAACCCCGTTAAAACCCACTCATCACATCTGGCTTTGTCTTTAGTGGGAAAGGCTACAATCGGCATTCATTCCCAGAAAAGAGACAGAAATGCATACTCTTGTTGGCAACTATTTGTTTTTGTATAGCTCGAACATTATAAAAAGCAGCATACAGTACAAGCTCATTTTGATTTATTTTAAAATTGTACTATTGCTGTTTCAGATAAGAAAGCAACACTAGACCAACATTTACATCAGTAGGTCCTAATAGCGACAGCTTTTAAGTCCAATTGAGTCCCGTCATTTCCCCAAATTCAATATTTGGAAGTGAAAATAAAAGTGAAATGAGAAGTTTAAGGTGATTACCCAAATTGTCTATTGCATTAGTTAACTGAACCATCAAACGGAAAGGACTCCCCAACATCCTTGCAATCGTCTGAGGATTTACAAGTTACAATATTACTGTCTAAGACATACCTTTTGAGACTCTATTGTGAAAACAATTTCAACTTAGCATTCTACGAAGCATCACAGAAATAAATGACTTTGTGTTTTGTGAAGATTATATTAAAATCAGTAGAATGGCTCTTTAAACTCGATATCATTACACCATCACAACTTTTAAGAGGCATACAGGACACGACAGTCACATGTCACCCTGGCACGACACATGTGCAATCTTTTCCACCCATATCGTGATATTTGTATCAACTATAAACTCCCTGATTGCTGACATTGCATTTTTCTTGAGTCCTAAACAGCCATAATGTACAAGAGACAAGGCAATAGCTGGAGTCAAAATGTCTGAGGTCACCTTGTATAGAAATCTGCACCAGTTGTTTTATACCATTAATAAAGTGTGTGCTTTACACCACTGTGTACATGTGTGTATTTTACTGCAAAAATCACATACCACAGTAAACAACACCAACAAAACACATTTCTATTATGATAACTTCACTTATTCATGTCTCGGGTTACTCGCTGGAAACCACCTAGAAATAATAATCTGACATTATATAAACAAATAATGTTAAGTCTACATAACTACATGTACACTTATCTACTCATGTTTATGCTGTTCATCACAGCTCCTAATTCCTCGCATTAAGCGGGTCAATGTTTCAGGGAGATCTACAAATCATTACTAGCCCACAGACGCACTCGAGGTTAATAATATAAAGGAAGAATAGTGAGTTATTGTAAGAAGAAATATACATTCTATTCACACTACCACAGCTCTCAGAGTGAAGCCACATTACAGGACTAAAAGTATACATTTTGTACAAGTATTCAACAGAAGTTTAGTATGGTTATAAATAAAGCATTAATAAAGGTTTTGTTTAAAGGAACAGTAACTAATAACATTGACACTTAATGTTGTGGTTCTTGACAATACATTAGTGAAACCTTTGTTGATATACACTTATGGAAATGTGTTGCAGGTTTACTATAAGACCCTTTCAGGGCTTGGATTCACAGGAAGCTTTAAAGCCAATTTCCTGCACTGTGCACGAAGAGAAACAAAGAGAAAGGACAGACCGAACAAACCTAGTAGTAGAAAAGAAAAGTGAGGATACAAATGTGTGTGATGCACGACAATAAGGGAGACACATTTAGTTGAACTTCTCTGACTTAGATGCTACTCAATAATGTAAAAACGCTACAATAATAACTCACACCACTCATAAATGCAAGTCAATGCAAAACATGAAAACTTGACGCAGGTTTTTTAAACTGTAAGTTAACTCTGCAGCGCGTCTCCGCTTTAATTTGTCACCATACGTTTAGAAAATATAGTGTAGCTCTGTGCTAGTTCATAATTTAACCGGCAAACATTTAAATATATTCTTTAAGTGAAGTTTAAATATGAAGCGTCAAGTGCGTCTCTCACAGGGTTCTGACTTGAGAAAAGTTGAGGCGCCCCTGTTTTCTCTCGCTAGGAGCCTCACTTCAGTCTCGCCAGGACAGTCTCTGGCGGCTCGTGCAGTGTGGAGAGGTTTTTAAAAATAACGGTGTTAATAATGAAAGTCTAGAAAAGTAACGCGACTTTACCTGCGAGATGTCATAGCAGTCTCTGGAAGCTGTCAAGTGTCCACAAACGTTTCCCTTTAGCCTCTGCCGAGTCGCTGTGAAGAGTGAGAGCTGTGGAACCTGTGCGAAGAGCTACACATGACTACTGACACCGTTTCCGGTTAATGCCTTCAAAACAAAGCCTCGTCTAAAAAAAAATATCACAAAGATAAAGACATCATTTTCATGATCATTATCAAATGAATGTTTTTATATTAAGGCGTCTGCACAGGAATCTTTATTTTGATGTATTTTAAGATGATGTTTATTTGTTTTGAAGTAGTAAAAAAAAGGATGTGAGAAAATACTCTTTTTTATATCAATTATTCGGCTTGGCTTTTTAGTAAACTCAAAACTAACATAACAATTCAGTGGTGTTTTTATAGCACAACATCTTGTTTTAACCCATTATCACCTTTAAAAAGATATTTAAAAAGTGTATCACTTTTATTTTGACAATCAAGCTTCTTTTCCTGTCCAGTTCGGACTAAACCCAGCTAACTTGACGCATTTTAAGAGAACATTGTTAAAGTTCCATGGCATATTTAGGTTTATGAGGGAGGCTTCATAAAGAATATACAGTTGAAAAAACAAACCCAATGAATAGAAGGTTGACTCCTCACTAATAATCTTCTGAGTCACAATGGAAGCTGAAAGCAGGGACACACCCCACTGCACACCTGTTACTGTATAGGCTAACTGTTCATTAATTAACGAGCCAAATCTACACCGCCTTGTTGATCAGCTGCTGCCCATTATGAGACGTGGAAGAATGGAATCTGCTTGAGCTAAAAGTATTATAGTGCTATTATTGGAAGCAAAAATGAAATAACTCCATTATAAGTATATATTATGATATTGCTGGCAACCCAATGACAAAGCAGCCGGGTCGTGTTAGCAAACTGCTTCTTTTCTTTCAGTTAAAGTTCCTTTGGATGAAAGTACATTAGTGTTTTTACCATTCAAAAGTGTTCGTATGACACAAAACAAGACTACCAGAAAAAATGTACAGCATTATCTCATCAATCAAATCATATTCCCTTTTTAATATTTAATCAATAAACCCAATGTTATGCAATAATATTCAGACTTTTCACTCATACACTCACCTCTATCAAGAAGTCATACACATGTCTACTGGTGGTTAACGGTACTGAAAAACAAAGATTGGTTTTCAGTATTTAACAAACATTTTCTTTCCCATTCAGGTGTTTTGTGTTCACCAATGATGCAATAGTAATTACTTGTTAAAGGCCATGATAGGTAAGTCTTTATACTCAACTGTAAATCCAGATATGTGTCAAAACAACAGGGTAAACCGGCAGGCAATCCAAAATAAAAACATTTAATAATGAGTAAGAAAAAATGTTTGAAAACTTATAGTGGTTAAATTATTCAAACGGAACAATAAAATGTACTGTGCGGTGCTTTGCTATTGTACATTCCTGCTATTGTCTTGTGAGAGGTAAGGCAAGTCTAAAAATATATACCTCCTATTCAGTTATACCCTCATGATGGGACAGCCTTCCAGCTCTGAATCTAGGTGGGGGGGGGGGGGGGGGGAGGAGTAAGAGAGGCTGCATTGACGTCACCAGCTTGTGGTTATCAGTGGAGGTTAATCTACTGGGGGATGGATGGGCTTATGCAATTGTCTGTGCGCTCACAGGCTTCACATCTATGGATTTGCTTTTCCACTGTTTGACCCAGAGTGCTGCTGCAGCCTACACTGAGATAGCACTGAGCACTGAGATGATGGAGAAGGGAATTTCGATCTCTCTGTAGCATTTCTGCTGCCAGAGTCTAAGTGTTGATTTCTCCGACAAATGCAATGTGCTCCAGGCAGGATACATGGGTTTGAACATAGGCTTTATTGTTTTGGTCTGGTGCGCACTTTAAATGATCCTGTCACACAATGGGAGGGCTTTACTCTCCGATCGATAGAAAGTGGAATTGATGAGGTTGAGAAAAGGAAAAATATTGGAGTAACACTGAGTGCACATTTAGTGTTAATAGCCTACTAAACGTGATTGATACAAGACTGAGAAAACAAAGTCATTACCATTTATAAGCTGCTTTGGATACCCTTTGTAAAACCGTTATTATGCTGCACCTAAACGCACGTACTTTATGAAATCGTTTTGGGAAATCAGATGACTTTGGCTTCTGCATGTCTGCAAAAAGTCAATAAAAGTTTCTTTTAGTGTGGTTGTGTATGGAGGGGGATTGAAGTTAAACACTGTAATAGCTGCTATTAAAAATGGTGTCTTGGCCAGGATTAGATGATGTAATAATATTAAAGGTATGATATCTTAAAGCCAGCTCTCTACAGTAGCACTGTATGGGAGAGTGTTTTCTTAGCAACCAGGATGTAAAAGTGATGGAGTTTCTCAAGCATTGATTTGTGTAGTAGACAATGATGATACAATATTGAGTTTAATCTTGAACAATAGTAAGAATGAAAAGGACGACGCCAATGTGTTTGTGAATTTTAGCTCATTACCTCGATAACAGATCCTGTATAATTTTAGTGCCATTTTTGCTGGCTGCTACCGATGCATGTTATTCAGTTTTAGACTTAGGATATACTTGTGTTTTCAAGCCGCCAAACACTTTCATGTAGTATACAAATCAATAACCTACGGAGGCCGACCCGTGCAAACGTGCTTCAAGTGACCGAAACATTTCCATTAGGAGAAACGCGCTGCAGTTTAAAAATAGAAGCATAATAAAAAAACTCAAATGTGCCAAAACACATGCAAAGGAAGAAACAACTTCCAAGCATTCAGAAAACATTCACCAACTTGACGAAACATGCGCAGCGTTTGCTAAAAGCGCTGCAAATCCAAAATGCTGCTGGAAGCTAAACACAACAGAAACAGGGACATTAAAAAGTGACGCACACAGCTGGGACCCGAGCGCTTGTTGATGTTCAGGAACTATAAAGTTAGCACAATTGTGTTTTAATATTTTCATAATTTCTTGAGCTGCAGCACATTTCTCCTAATTTTTTGGCTACTGTAATTAGCAGACTCTTGAAACTTAAATGCTATAATTTGTTTGATGTTTATATGCACATTTGTTGAAAAACCGCACAACAAATCAAACAAATGTCCTAAACAAAACAGGGGGGTTTGCCAAATAATGTGAAGAATACATCATGTGTACAACTAAAGCAGGGGAGGAAAGGTGTGACGAAGTTCATGCAGACTGATGTCCTGTTGAGTCTACGAGGGACAAAAAGACTCTAAAGCACAAAGCCTAGTCTCCCACCCATGGGAATGGAAACCAGGATGTCCCCTCTACCCTGAGGTGGCTGCTTCTATAGACCCGTGACCTTTGACCCCCTTTTTGCCTTGAGACTTGCAAATCTGCTGGGCCAAAGATTGAAAACAAATCTGGAAAGGGAAACAAAGAGGACTTATACTGAGAGTGATGCAGCTGGACAGCTGGAGCCTCGTCAGAGAGAAATCACTTTTATTTCCACGTGGACATAAAAAGCTGTGAGAGAGAAACTTTATTTCACAAAAGGGGGTGAGATGTAGTTTGGCACATGGCGAGGCTTTTAATTTTGAAGCTGTCAAAGGTTTTTAGAAAACATTCTCAGAATATCATTGAGAGATGTTTCTAAGAACACTTTCACAGATGATGTGGAGGACTGGGGCCTGGATTGGCTCGGGTTGGATGTCTGATGACATTTCATCCAGAGGGCCTGACTTTGTTGCATAATTCATAACTCCACTTTGACCTTTGAACAAACTGCATTCCCCGACATGTGTTAAAACGACACATCTTAAAACCTTCTGGACAGAAGGTTGCTCAACCCATGAATTAAGATTAGCCTTCTGTGAATCTTGTATACACCGAAACACATAGGTAACCACCAACCCTCTCAAGTATCTTAGCTTAAAGGGGCCCTGTCATGGGAACTTTTTAGCGTCTTCCCTTTCCCTAAGTGTTTTATGGATGTTTTTGCGCACATACATGGTTTGCAAAGGTTACAATTTCCCTCCAGAGGGAGTTTATCTCCCACACACTCTCCCCTGCCTGAAACGCCTCACTTTGATTGTTTATTTCTGTAACATAGTGACGTTGTAACACATTATGTAACAATAACGCTTCTATTGGCTAGAGCTCCAACACATCAGGATAGGCTAAGGGGCAGGACATCTCTAAGTGGTTGACCAATTACAACAGAGCCGGCCAGCTAACCAATCAGAGCAGACTGGGCTCTGGTTTCAGACAGAGGGTTTTTGAACATTAAAGCATGTAAACATGTCACAGTAGAGGCACAGAATACAAACACCCCATTATACAAATGAGCATAATGGGCTGCCTTTAACACCTAAGCAGTGAGAGCTATTTAATGATTTGACTCTATATATAGATTCTGCATTTGGTTTTGGTTTTAATTCCTTTAATCAAACAACTTAGATTCATTAACTTGAAACTGATCTTTCCCCAGAAGGATCCCTCACTGAGCTAAACTATTTCATCAACAGCATTTCATATTTTTAATTAACACAACACGAGATGCAGCGTCCTTCTCCGTCATTAGCAAGGAATAAATTAAACTCGGGATTAATGAAAATGCTCAAGACAGATTTGGGTTGTACTGAATGATGTATGAAGCCGTGTGAAGATTCTCTTTCATTTGAATCGCAGCCTTTCAATTAGCGGTAGGGCGCTACAGATTGCTGTAGGAGATTTGCATTATAAGTGTAAATATCACTGGAATGCAGTGTATTGATGTGCGTACGAGCTGGGGAAATGAAATGCTTTGGATTTGGAAAAACACCTTTTGTCTTGGAGGTTTCAATCAGAACAATAAGCGGAAACCTCTCATTAAGGCCGAACACAGACTGAAGTCTAAACTTGTGATTGCTTCTATATGCCTGGAAACTAACAATGGAAAGAAGAATGCCTCTGTGAATTCATAATAGAGCTGAGTCTTCCCACCAAATTGTACCTAAATTATTCCAATTTCAACTCATCTGCACCTGGAAATATATGGACAATACCTTTGGGTGGGCTCTTTCTCCTTCCAACAGCTCTTTTATTACATGCAGAAGGACCTGGCCATGACTCAAATGAAATTCTCTATCAGTATTAAATGGCCCCAGGGTTAAGGAATAAAATATGAGCACTAAAAGAAGTCCTGGACTCATATCAAGAATCTTTAGTCCACTAAATTCCACTTGCCAGCCTTTCAAGGTTTCCTTAATCATAGTTTGATTATTCATCATAGTTTCTAGATATGGAGGTCTTGCTTTATGATAACAGGTGGTCTTATGGGGGAGATTGTAAACCTCGTCTCTGGTTATCAACTGTGTTTTTCTCAAATAAGGGATAGTGGCACTGTGCCAAGGGGCTGCAAAGTTTTAGATTACAAACAGTTCCAATGGCTTCCAAAAGAACAAATGACAGTTAGCATTCGCTTCAGGGGGATCCTAGGAAAATCTTTTCCCATGAAATAGATTTCCTGGCCCCAGTAAAAAATAAGAATCCGTGGTCTATTGCTCTCAGGTCATATGATGACAACTGAGTCCTTCATCTACTGATAGAGGCCATGGGGGACATATCACAAGTTAACCTTGTGTTGAAATTATTATCAAACAAGTTTCCCCTTGATTTCCTGTAGCATCAGATGCAGAAATGTGGCAATAATTAGAAATGTCTCTGGAAACAAATCCCAAGAAATCAAAAGAATGTACCCGTAGTTCTGTTGGTTTATCCAAAGCTAGATTAAGCTTTTTGGTCTGTGTAAAGGCCAGCATTCATTCTGCATCTGCACATTATTCCTTAACTGGTTCAAAGCTCTGGAAAAGTGGACCTTAGGTTAAGATTTGTAAACAATAATTTCAAGAATAAAATGTCATGTTCAACATGGCCTGTCAATTATTTTCACTTTCTAACACATTCAGTTCTCTGGAGCAATTAATACTCTAGCACCAAATGTGTATTAATCTACAGTCCAAGAGTCTCTACAAATGCACCCGAGTAACATTTGCTAAAAACTAGCATGCCCTACTTGAGAAAGACACTGAAACCTTACAAAAAAAACAAACATATTCTTGTCATTGTATATCCTCAGGAGTTTTGGGCTTGAGGCGGAGAGCCACAGGTGAAGGAGGGAAGTAAGAAGGCATTTAGAAATACACCAACAACATTTGTTTTTTGATCTGATCACAGGATTTGCTGACAGTTGTGAAGAATACAGAATATTGCCAGCGAAGATTGGTCGAAATGCAAACTCCAAATGGAGTCGAAATCAAGACGGCGGACAAGAAGGGGCTCCATTTGGTTGACATTTTATTTCATGGTGGTAGGATCACAAGACAAAGGTCATAGAGTTAGTAAAGTTCAGGTCATGCCACTCGTACGCGGGGCACTGGCCTTTGAGGAGCTTTGCAGTCAGACAGTAGTTTACAGAGGCCGGACATGGAGGGTCATCCACATGTAGACATAAATAAGGAACAGAAAATAGATTCCAAAAACAGTAAATAGAAGATCTTTTCGTAAAAAGCCAGAGGGGACATTTGCAGAGCCCCCCCCAGGATTATATTTGTGTACAGTATGAGCATTATTACTGATATAATTATCATTATTATGTATTACTCCTTTACATTATGGGGATGAGGCTAATACACTGGCTAAAATAAGGAAACAGTTATATGGATGACGTCACCTGCGCAGAGAAGAGGTGATTGGGTTTTTAAGGCAAATAGTTTCAAACCATAGACTGCTATCGTCTTAATGTTCTCGAGTCCATCCGAATACACAGGGATTTCTCCTTTATTAATGTCGCCACCTGAGCGGATCAAATTCAAACAATGGTACAATAAGACCAGTCCAAGGTTAATAGTGCTGGAATTTTAAACGTGTCTTGCATCAGAAAATAAGGGTTTCCTGGTGTGGACACTCAACAACACAGTTATAGCTTCAGGGCTTTCCCTCCCTACATGAATATATCATCATGTGGGCGACATGGTTCCAGTGTATATTACTAAAAACATAAACCTCCACATATAACACATTTGCTAAGTTCACAAGGGCTGTACAAAAAACAATGATGATTTAAGAAGGAAATTAAGAAAAGAAAAAGTAGCACAAGACCATTCGATACTCGACCATGAACAGGCATGATTTTGTCTCAGAGTATTGCCAAAGTTCTCATATCAAAACAAAGTGTCCTTTAAGTCGGTCAGCGCGGCTTATTGTGGACGACTTCACCACGTTGCATCAGTTCACTGAAAGTTACAGAATTCGCACTAGTAATACAAACCCATGCGTCACTATGTTAATTTGCAAGTACTGTAGGATTATGCATCGGTTTCCCATGTTTGCGGCTGTTATGGCTCCAAAAAGTCACAACAACGTCTTTCTCTGGACAGCCGGAAAACAAAAGAGTCCTCCAGGAATGCTCCGAGGTCAAATACGAAAAGAAATGAAGTCTCAGAAAGAGTTTTTGAAGATATTTCTGTTTGACGGGACATTCCCAAGAGTGGTAGCTCTCCTCATGATAAGATCTCTGCTGGCCTCCTTCCTGTCTGTCCTTCTTCAGTCTTTGCTTTCAGCACCTCCTTAAGGTCAGATATGGTAACAACCTCTTCCCCGTATGCACCATTCAATGTCCTGCAAAACTAACTGCTCCCAGGAAAAAATGTTTTAAAAAAAGGCCATAAAAGATACAGGGAATGAACAAATATAAAACATTATTCCGAGCTCAGTGGGAATTATTTTCAAAATAAAACTAGAAACAAAAACCAGATTCAAACCAACACTGCAGAAGTGCATGCATTTATAGTGGTCATCATTAGTTTGGATTGTAAAACAGAACGCACAATAGTATATGAGAAGCAAAATTCTCCAAAGAGAACCCATCTTACATATTCACAGTCTCAGGTATTATTTATATACTCTATATTTATAACATTTATTCATGTCTTGACTTATGACTAATGATATGCGCGTCATTGTGGAGCGTTCTCTCCGTCATGTCGGCTTGAAGTGTTAGTGAGTCATATTTCCAAACTAGAGGCTCTGATGGGATTCAGATTGAGTGGAGAGTTGTTTTTTCTTTTTTGGGGAGGGTGCTCTGCGATGGGGGTTGATGGAGTGGTCTCGACTGTGTACTTTCTCACTGTAGCAGCTTGACTGATATCTGAAAAGTCCCATTAGGAAAGAACAGCGGGCTACTGGTGGCTGATTACATTAGAGTTTCTTGTGTGGAGTCGCCAGCTGGCCGCAGCATCAAAGAGCCGCAGCGGGGGGGGGGAATGTATGTCTATCATGAAGGTACGGTATGGGCCATGCTTGGGGAATGTGGACGATAGATATGGCACCAAGACAAGGCCGTCACCAGAGATCTGCTGCGACGTCCACCAGTGTTCAAGTAATGAGCGAGGAGGGGAAAAAAGGAGCAGGCTTCTTTTTTTTTTTTTAAGTTGGCGTTTGTTTTAAAACAACAAAACTGACAAGAATAACAAATCTCCCTTTCACAGAGATGCCTGCTTTTTGAAAAAAAAGAAGATATATATGAAGGGGCCAGGGGCAGAAAGAAGTGTGTTCTGTTTATGGAGGTGCAGATAAAAAAAAGAAAGAAACAAATATATAAAACAAAAATTAAAACAACATTTTCTTTCCACATAAAAAGCAATGAAAAGTATACAAAAATAGAAAATAATTACAGCAGGAGACATGGCGCTATGGAGGGAGCGAGTGGGAGGTTTCTTATTTTTCTCCGTTTATTTTCTCAAGATTCGGTCTCTGCTGGGTTATTTGGCGGCGGAGCAGTGTAGTATTTTGGGGCTGTTTAGGGCGTCTTCCACCAGGTGGAGCTCCACGCCGTCCACCACCACGTCCTTGATGCAGCCCATGTAGCCCGTGCTGTAGGCTTTGGGCAACCGACGGGCCACCGCCAGCTCCTCCAGACCACCTGGGGGGGGGACAGGGGGGTTAATACAGGAAGTTCAGAGTAACACTTATACACACATATTAAAGAAAATCAGAGAATATAATTACTCAAACTACAATTCCGAATCTACAATAAAAATGGTCACTGGCCAACTTTGAGAATTTCACACATTTTTGAATGTTTTCAGACAGACTACGGGGATGAACACATTCGAAATACACATTTATGTCAATATCCAATGTTCAAATGCGTAATTTGCATATTTAAACATTATATTGCGGAAACTTGAATTAGCAGAAAGTATTGTTTTAATATCAGTTATCAACTGGAGTAGTTTAATGGTGAAACTAGTATCTGTATTTGAATTATTACCATATTCATATGCAGTATCTCCACTCTAACGGCCCGTCCACACAGCGGCTTTGGAAAAAGCTTGCCTGCGGGCGTGTCTGAAGCTCGATCAACAACCAATCACATAAATCTCCCGCCCCTGACACACAAGCAGCGGTTTGATTGGCTAGAGCTTGTACTGGCATATGATTTGATTGGCTGACGCTTCCACCGAAAGCTTCAGAAGCTTCAAAAGTTGAACATTGCTCAACTTTTGCAGCCTGAAACGCCAGGAAAGCTCCGCTCTGCTTCCACAATGCAGTTCGGCGAAAAGTGACGTCACCCCATTTAAAGTGAATGGGCAGAAACGTTGGAAGAAGCTTCCAACGCCGCTGTGTGGACGGGCTGTAAGGGCTACTGCAGTTATTGGACAAGCACTCAACCTTTAGTTGCTACATTTCCCATAGTGCATTGCATCCCCCACCCAGCTTCTCTCTTACAAATGTTCAAGATTGGAGCCAAAAACAAAAATCCCCAGATGATATCTTCAAGGGTGAAGGCATCACACAATTATCATCAAGGTATGCCCCTTTAAAGATAAAGGATAGGATTTCAGTTCAAGATGAGACCTTGGAGATGCCTTCAAAAAGGCTGTACCGGAAATATATTTTCCTAGAAAAATTTATTTCTGGGTCTAAATTAGTTACTTGTGTCTTTTATTCTCATGGTGACGCCAGCGGATCTACATGACAGGTTGACACTTTATATGTCAAAGCGCCATGATCAAAAGCAGAAAGCTGCATGCCAGCCAGAGTTAGTTAAGATAGACGGGAGTGAAGGTTCCCTCATTTGAAACGATGAAAAAGTGCTCAAAATGTTCCACTAATGAAAGGTGATGACAGAAAGTAACATTATATATACCTGACATCGGGGGGGATCTAGACAAATATTCATGGGGTGGCAAGAGGGTGGCAGGAGAATTTCAGGGGTGGCGTCCACTGGCAGAGGTATATGCTGATTTAATCGCAGTCATATCAACAATGTTAACTTGGAAAGCCACAATATTGATATTTTAACTCAATAACATTTGGTGACATTATTGTGGCACATCAGTAAAGCCTTAAATAAAAATATATAAGGTGGCAGACATAATTTAATGAATTTTAACTGAACAATAACTGAATGAGTTTGTCTCACTCTGACCAGCAGGGGTACCAAATCTATGAAGACTGCTGTGATAAGTACATTAATTAACTGTCTCATCGATTTGTGTCTGTATGAATATGATACTATTAACAATCATATTATTCCTATCAGCTGTCAATCACTGTTATGATTCACATATTCAGTGTTATTATTAAATATCTGGAGGAGATAATGATGAATGTTCCTCAAGATGCTTGCTCACCCTCCTTCAAATTTGAAAGACAAGTAATTACTATCATAAATCAAAAGAATCAAAAGAACAGTTCAGCGCCCCACAACTTCACTGCAAACAGTTACAACCTTGACTTTACATCAGAAAGAACAAACATTAAAGAAGTGACTAACTGCATCAGTTAGGGTTACAAAAACGTGTATTCAGCTAAAACATATACATCGCTGCAGTTATTATCCAGTGGAAAGTCCTTACCTACTGGCCTAGTTAAATCAAAGTGGTTACTGCTTTTTGGCTGGGCAGTGTAGTTTTACACACCGTCTTATTTGACTTTCTCAGGACTTGAAACAGTTTTTTGGGGGCAGACCCCCACAAAGAAGAAAAATATATTTACAAACGTAAGGTCATCATCTTAACAGTTTATTATTCTCATCGACTCATCCGTGAGCAGAGCATCAAGTTGGCATGCCTATAACAGCTGAATGTGGCGATTACCATCTTGTTCAGCAAAACGCCTCACAAACTTATTAAGATCTAAAGCTATGGTGCGTTTTGATTCAATGGTGAGTACAGCCAAACTTGACAGGCTCTTCTCTGTCATTGTAGACCGCAAACAGTGGCGGGGCCAGAGTATTTGTGTTGGGTAATCTATGGTAGGGCTAACCCATACAGTGCTGGGGCTCAAGTCAGTATTTGCAATGTAATTACATACACGCTCCCCTTGACAGTGAAACGCCACGCATGAGGTATAGATTATTTCTGTATGAAATAAAAAGGCACATTTGTCTTGTAGTAAATAAAAAGGGGGGGATTCTCTCAGGAGATTTTTTGAAATACTAACATAAAATACACATTCTGGTACTCTCTTGAGAAAAAAATTAAATAAATCTATTACTACACGACATATTTAAAAAAATGAATGGTATTTTAGTTTTTTGTTACTTTGTTCTGAAAGCTGAACCTGCTGCTTCTCACAGAGAGAAGAGGGAAGAAGCTGTGAATGACTTTACATTGTGGATAAGGGGGGATAGCCCCCATTGTTCTGTGTGTCAAAATAAAAGACAACCCACACACCTATCAATCATCAAACCGTGGGGTCTTATTTCATTACGTGTTGATTTCTATCAACGCGTAATGTTGTATCGATGTATATAGAGATGTACTACCGCAAAAGTATTCTCCGTCGGGACTTTCTGCAACAACACCACGCCGTTATCTTGTTCTGATTGGCTAGAAGACATTATCAAAGATGTTCTATTGAGAAGACGATCACGACGTGACAAAGGTTTTCAAAACCGTTTCTAGTCTTGGGTATTTCCAGACAAGTGGCTGCTGAAATTACATTACATTACATTACATTACATTACATGTTACTTGTTAGACGCTTTTATCCAAAGCGACTTACATACTCAATATTGTGGCCAATCCTGACAGGAGCAATTTGGGGTGAAGTGTCTCAGGGACACAACGACATGCTGACTGCAGCAGGGTTTGAACCTGTGACCCCCTGATCCGAACACCTACGGACAACCCACTACGCCACACGCCTCCAATCTTACTAACTGCTGTCTGTGCAATTTACTCCGCGCGAGTTGGCGGACTTTATTTTGCTTACTTTAACATCATTTTTCATGGTGGGGCTAAGCCATTTCCACGCTCGCGCCAGGGCCGGGGGAGGGGTTACAAGGCTCGCGTCTTGTGCTGCATTCACTTGCACTCGGACATTAGAGATTTTCTAAGCTGGGGTGGCAAGGCCTTTTTCTGAGGTGGCAGCTGCCACCCTGTGCCACCCTGTAGAACCGCCACTGCCTGAAATCCTCATTATATATAATTTGTTTCAGTCTTAAGTAGTGGTGACGTCATAATTCCTAATATCGGACCGATAATTATCGGTCCGATATTAGGAATTATGACGTCATCCCGATAAACCCGATAAAAGTATTAATAGCCCCGATAATATACAATTAATTTTTTGGTTAAAAAAAAAGAAAAAGATACTGCGGTGGATTGGGATGAGGGGCGCTTGTTTTTTACTCGGCTCCTCCCGTTTTGCCAGTACTGTGATATTAAGTGGTTTAGGAAGAGGGGAGTTTTTCACAAATCCAGCGCTCCCTAACTCATGCCTGGCTGTGACGTAAATGGTGTGCGGCCGTGAAGCCAGGACAGTAAACAAACATGTCGTCAGTAGTATGGGACTATTTCAAAGTTTCAGAGTTAGATACAGTAGTTTGCTTGCTATTTGTATTAACAAATGCAATGCAGAAGTTCCACGAGGAGGGGAAAAAGGCAACGAGCTATAAGACTTCCAACCTGATTAGTCACCTGAAACATCGCCATCGCTACGATGGTGTGTTAAAAGCGTACGAAGACGCCTGTGCTGCTAAACTAGCGGCGAATCCAAAGCCAGCTGCAAAGGCACCGGGGCTTTTACCTATCGACGAGGCTTTTGAAAAAGGCAAGAACTTTATTTGGGAAAATAAATATGGTCACTTTGAAGAGTCAAAACTGTTCTTGGCTTTGTTTTGTTCATAGTAGTAATGCTCATGTCATTTGCTCACTACGAGTCTTTTTTTTACCACCAGGTGTGCAAAAACTACAGGTACATTTAATATATATATATATATATTATATTATTATCGGGTATCGGTCTTGAGAAGCAGGAAGTTATCGGTATCGGTTTCAAAAAACCAATATCGTGCATCCCTAGTCTTATGTGCTAATCGCTCATTTCATTCCCTAAATATCACCTGTCCATCAAATAATCCGGCAGCTTTTCTTTAAGTTTGACTCCTTATAGGAGCTGCTCTCTTCTGTGCTAACCACCCACTTCTTCCTGTATTAATTCAAAACAAACCAAGATAAAATAAAAGCCATTTTCTGTGCGACTGTTTCTGAAAAGAGATGTTGCTGTTCAATTTTATTTAAAGGTCCCATGTCATGCTTTTTTGGTTATTACCCGTCCCCTTGTGTGTTATGTAGATTTGTATGGATGTAAACGGTCTGCAAAGTCACAAACCCTCAAAGTACACCCTGTAGCGAGTAAAACTAACACAGAAAATACCTGTCTATGCTGCCCAAATGGTCCCATTGGTCCAAATGGACCAATCCGTGGAGCCGTGAAAATTGCACAGTATAAATCTATTTTAGTAGACCTCAACAATGGAATTATCAGTAGAAACAGCCATGACATGGGACCTTTAAATCAAATGTTGTAGAGCTGTAAATTACCAAGTACCATTCACCTTCATTGTAGTGAGGTGGAGAAAAAGACAATAGACATGTAGTTTATGTTATTTTCGGTTCATATTTGTAGTTAGTGCCTCTACTGCGACATGTTTACATGCTGTAATGGTCAAAAGGCTCTTTATTTGCTCTCAAATTGTCTGAGCTTCAGCACCTCTCTCACCCTCTGACGGAAACCAGAGCCCAGTCTGCTATGTTGTGATTGGTCAACCGCTTAGAGATGTCCCACCCCATAGCCAATCACATTATGGCCCAATCCCAAACCACGCCCTACCCCTCCATTTGCACGTTCGAGCGGAGGGTCCGCCACATTAAGTGCTGTTCCAAACCAACGAGTGTGGAGCGGTGTGGAGGGGGAGTGGGCTATCAAGCCCTCTAACAGCGAGTCTGCATCAGTGCTGACTGGAGACCGGCCTCTACCTGACCGGTCTCAACGCTGTGTGTGTCCGTCAGGAAACACGCTGTTTACAAGTAGTTCCAGCAAACATCCACTGATACATTGCGATGTTAACAACCTCATGATAACCTCATATGTTTTTAACTTAGGATCATAAATGGGGCGAAGCCTGCGAGCTAGTTCAGGCAGTCAACTCGAGCACCAATGATACATTAACACGTGACGCACCTCGTCCCTCTTACAACCAACCAAACACATTCTCCTAAACATGCCACTCTATTCAAGCTGCCAGGTCTTCCTGCCTCTGCCGCAGTAATGCTTCTGCTGCCATTGCTGTGTTCACTTGCTATTGCTATGTTCATGTTCATGTTGCTGCTGCTTGCCTGCCCCACCACCACCTGTAGGCTCGGGGATAGTCGATATCTAATCATCACTCAATGTTCTTTGTAAATCTGTGGAGTGATGAGGCCCGAGCCGAGACGCCAAACTCAAATGATATGCTGCTTCTAATAAACATATTAAGAAACACGTGAGTTGTCTGACTGAACTGTGTTTAGTCTAGAAAAAGATAAATGTGTGCATTTTATTATAAAGTTGTGTATATTTACAGACTGTTGCAAAAACTAAGAAGCTTATAAACATCAGGTTTAAAACACAATTAAAGATGTTTGGAGATTTATTTTAGTTATTAATTTTTATTTGGTGTCTAAGAGATGCTGATTTGAAACCGTTGTTACATACAGTTACGGCATTTCCTGTTTCTGCCGGAGAGAGGGGAGGCCGTCCCAAAACTTGCTGCTGCTACTCCCTCCATCTGACAGGAGCCGCGAGTGTCACTCCACGGAGTTCACTCCGTCACAGAGGGGTAAGTGTGTCGGGCCTGGTTTGGGATTGGGCCTATATGTGTTGGAGCGCTATCCAATATAGACGCTAGTGTTTCATAGTGATGTCACTATCTGACGTAAGTAAACGGAGGAGTTTAATCGAGCAAGAAACTCTCTCTGGACGGACCTTTGGGATTTGAGTCTTTGAAGACCATTTAAATGCACAAACATCTACCGGTACATAACACTACAGGAAAGAGAAACACACCAACAAGCATGATAGGACCCCTTTAAATTGATTCTTTATGAAAACATGTTAGAAATGGCTGTCTTTTAAGCCTCTTAAATATGACGATTTCTTGATTTTCCCTATTTTATATCATATCAAAGGATCATTTCTTTGGGGTTGAGACTGACGAAATTAGACATTTAGTCGATTTTCCTGTATTTCCTGACATTTTGTATACCAGACGATTAATCTAGAAGATAATCAGACTCATCTGGAATTGCAGCGCTACAAGAGATAAAAGGAAAAACTGTATTTTTACTCAAAATGAGCCTTTGAAGCACTTGGATGTAAATTGTCTCACTAAAGCGTTTTATCTATCAGTCATAGAACGTTTTAAAAATGGAAATCTCTTAATATGAACATATTGTGGATTTGTACTTCAAAGCGTTTCAGCCCCTTACTTTCCATTCAGCTTTAACTTTCCTGCACTTTTTCTTCCTATTTGAAGTCATCCAGCGCAATCTTTTTCTTCTTATAGTCTTATACCGTCCTTTTGAGGAGACGTGATGACCTAATTGCTGGGTGTGCCTACTTTCTCCTTTTGATGATGTTTTCAGTTTCCCTTCTTTGAGCCAGCACGCTCAAAGTCATTAGTGTCTCTCTCAATAAATCAGCGTGAAACGTCTTTATGGAGAGTTTGAGATCTGCTCCTGGGAGAGTTTCTGACCCCAGGTTTTGATGTTTTACCTGCTCTCGGTCTCCCTCTCCATCTACACTTCCAGAACTCTCCAGCATCCTCCTCCTTTTCCCCACATCCCCTATCTCCTCCCTGTTTTCTCTCTTTCTAATCCGTCTGGCTGAGAGTTCATTTCCCCGACGAGCTCTTTACATCCCCTGTCCCTGCCCCCTCTAATCGAATTGCGCGCCTCAGAATCGGGGATCGACAGACAGGGCTAATTTCATGCAAGTTACAGATGAATTAATGATGAACAGTCTGAAGGGGATTTAAAAAGGAGAAGGGCTCTTGACGGGGGGGCTGTGTGAGGATTATGTATTCCTGCTGCAGGCTCTCAGCACCTATTCCGGCGCTCTGCCTCCCTGTGAGTGTTTGTGTACCTGAGTACACCTCTACATGCAGCCTCTCTTCTAAGTCACTCTGCACTCAAAAGGAAAAAAACCTGACTTTATTTCAATGTTATTTCCTCCGAATGCTCCATACCGCTGTGCCGTGTGTGTTCTTTCAGAAAAGCCATTTCTCCGAGCTAAGTTCAGACCGAATATGAGAAGCAGATAGCAAGGCAGCTTGGTCATTTTCAATTCAGGAGAGCGGACAACTTTTCACTCAGATAGCCTTTCATTTCTCAAGTCAATACCTTTTTTGCCCAAACCGCAATGTGTTGTCTCCGTCTGAGACTTTGCTTATCCTCTGCAATGCCAATGAGTTCATTGCTCATTTTTGGCAGCGCGTCGGAGTGGTACGGAATTACAAGTATTCCCTTGACTTTCTTTTACATTTGTGGGTACCAGTGATGGTCAAATTGGTTCCTCTACTCTGACATGTTTGAATGCTTAAATGTTTGAAACGTGCGAGAGAGAAACTCTGTCTGGACAGAACTTCTCAGATTTGAGCCTTTCCAGAGGATTTACATGCACACAAACCTATACAACCTATGAAGGAAAAGCCCTTAAAAACCATGAAAGGGCCGGTTTAGGAGAACATGTTAATGTAGGAATTTAACTTGTGATGGAGTATTTTGACAGAAATGTACTTTTATTCAACTACAGATCTGAATGCTTCTTTCACCAGTAGTGGGGACCTACCGAGCCACAGCGCTCCGTCTGTGTCCAGCTGCGTGGCTGCCAGGGGCGACGACCCTGTTACCGCTGCCTCATTGCCGACCTGCAGAGAGCCGTCTCTGAGTGCTCTGAGGAGGAGAAAGAAGAAGAAGAAGAAGAGAGCGTTGAAAAGTGATGCATGGTGAGGTGAATAGCTGTAAATTGGAGTTTCATTTAATCTCAAGCATCGAGACTCCATTGCTGTGCTGCCAGCGCACTAAGCACTCCCATAACTGCCTTTGCCAAGCAGCGTTCTAAATGTGCCTGTCTACAAAGCTAACAGATGTCGCGAGAGCGCCATTCACTTTAGGTGGCTCGGCGCTACGCATTAGCGCACACTTAAGAATTGTGGCGACGGGGCTAATTTGAACCCATTAAAGTGTGTTTCCAGCAGCGAGAGGGTGTCGTTAACGGCAAGCCGCACACACAGATATCTATGTAACCACATGCTGCGGTTTACACCATCATCACATTCAAATTATGTCATCTCATGTGGCCTCCCTGCAAAAGCCTGGGATGTTTGGATGCGGCGTCTTCTTTCGGAGGATCGATTAGTCTCGCTTTACATGATGAAGCCGATCTAATTATCCCCCCCGATTCTTCCACCCACAGCCGCGTTTGAAAGCAAATGTTGGGCAGAGATAAAGCAGAGATCCCGTGGAAGGTGTTAAGTGGGTCGTTCTCAAAGTTCAGGAAGTTCATTTGTTTCTAATGAAGGAATCCGTTAATGTGACATCGCTGTGTGGCACAAATAAATCTGTGCTTTGTTTTTTTTATACATCTGAATGAAGATTCATGTGCTAAACTAAAACCTTTGTTAGCGTGACTAATGTGTGAGTGATTTATTTGGTGTACACTCTAAACTCATGCTGTACGTTTAAGACTGAAGTACGAGAATACACACTATTACTAGTTTCAACCTGAATGATAAGAACATTTTTATTTTATGATTCTATTCATGCTGATTCTATATTAAGGATTCAAATAGGATCAACATATGTAATAAGAATGCTGTATGTATACATTATATACACTTTTTTAATATATAATGTATTCCTTTTCTGGATACATTACCGCTAATGTGCCAATATGTTTTGGGATGCTGCCGCGTTTTCTTCCCGTTTGAACATTATTAACGTGGCTAAGCAATCCCATGCTCGATGCGTCATACTCAAGCATGACGGGGCATGAAAATAACCTTAATGTGAAACTAATCAGAGGCATCTCAGTGCGGGGGGATCACTGAGTAGCATTGAATTCATGCTTCAGATCACACACCGTTCGCAGCAACACAAACACAATATGGATTAAGGGTAATCCCGGGGGAAACAGCTGATCCGCCGCTCACCTGCTGGCCTTGATGCGTATCCAGAGGTTGGTGTCGACGCGCACCGAGGAGCGCAGCACCACGGGCTTGGAGCCCAGGTCGTACGTCATCTGGATGTGTCCGTCAACGATGGCCAGGGCGATGTAGTCGGAGCGCTCCACGCCCTTCCCGCTCCACAGCACCAGGCCCTGGGTCGCCTCCGTCCGGATGCTCAGCTCAAATTTGTTCACCAGCAGAGCCTTCTCGCTGCGAGGACAGGAAGCACGTCAGTTAGCCATTTGGACTGATTTTTCAAAAAGAGAGCTAACCTTTGGCATACATAGCCTTTGTCATGTATGGCATATGTGAAACGAGACATCTCTGCTGTACATTACCCATGATTCATTGACATGGTTTTCTACAGTCTTACGTGTTTTTAAAGCTGAGCTAAGGACTTGCAGGGAGCTGTTTTGATATTAGCTTCCCTACATCCTACTGAGCCTGTACTGCATTGCTGCTCAGTGCTTTCTATGTGTGTGTGTGTGTGTGTGTGTGTGCGTGTGCGTGTGTGTCTTGAGGCAGCTTTTTGATCTCTAGTCCCTCGAGCTGCGGGGGTGATTTGGATGCAAAGACTTGGCGACTTCCACCTTACCACTGTACGTCACTGCCACTGGTGGGTGAGGGACACTCAACACATTGATGTGCTCCTACTGTACCCTCACACATACAGTCCTGCATACAAACACCCTAACACAGTCCTGAAGAGATAAATAGCCGACATCCAGGGTCACAACTTCCATCTGTGTGTATGTGTGAGATTGTGTGTGTGTCATCAATCAGCATGTGTGCAAAGGTCTGCACATCTGCCAAGTGGATCTACTTCCACCTTCTTCAAAGGGCACCCGAACACAAAGACACGGACAAGGTGAGGACACGTACAACAAAGAACAAATGACACGTGGATTTGGTAAAATAAAAACAAGAGCTGGAGACAAAGATTAGACAAGACAGACGACGAGACAAAGCAGCAAGCATAGCAAACAAAGAGGCTCATGGGAGTACAAATAGGACAGGAAATGGGAAAGAGAAACTGGCAACTTCTCCTTACACTGTAGGAGTATTCCCTCATTTTCTTTTCTTTATGGAGCAAGAATAAAAAGAGCATTGGTAAAAGAGTTATGGGATGGTATGTAACTGCTGGCCTCATGTTAGGCCACTTTGACCCCTGAGGCTAGCAGTAATAGGGGTTTGAGGTAAACACGAACAAAAAAGACTGATTCAGGAGAAATGTTTATTTTCTCCAAAGAGAGAAAAAAGACACAGCTCGGTGTACCCTCTCCTGGCAAACCCTCAGAGCTTACAGGGAACTATAAATCTCCATCGGAGCGGCGTGTCAGTGACAAGGTCAAGGTTATTAAAAGTGCTGAATATATCATGAATAAAACAACACCGGCGCACCGCATACACACCACCGCCTTCACAGATTGCTGGTGTGTTTCTCTTTGTAAATAGGATTTTTATCCATCTCTTATGTGTATTCAAATTCAAAAGCTTTTTCAGAGTGCCGTCCTTTATTCCATCTCTAGGTGGCAGTAGTGGTTAGAATAATACAAAGCCATCAGGGAGGACAGCTCCTTCTGTGCTCCTTATCAGAGCTCTGAACTTCAGAATTAATTGAGGCTCTTTCTCCTATTGGTAACTCTATCTCGATAATGGGAACAATGCTGTCTCTGGGGAGGAGGGTTTAGCCCTGTGAGAGGTCGGGGAGGGGTTGTCTGGAGAGGAACGGAGGGGATGAGGAGATGAGAGGCGAGTGGAGGAAGTCCAAAAAAGCGTTTTGAGAGACTCACCTCTGGTCAGATGGGTTCTCCAGAGACTCGGGACTTAAGGGAGCAGGGGGAGAAAGTCAAGGGCATGCAGTGTAAGCGCAAGAGGCCAGAAGGAAAGAAGGGAGGAGGGGATGTTGTGAGCCCACTGGGTGACTCGCAGACTAGTTTAGACCTGGAGCTGCAAAAAAGCATAAGTTATCCGCTCTACTACAGTATCGACTGAGTCAACAGTCGATAACAACTGCTGTGTGATCATGGTGATCATGGGAAGTGTGTGGCTTAGCCTGGATCACAAGACAACCATAACAGAAGGATCTCAAAGGAACTCGTCTGATCAAGACGGATGGAAAATGCACCATAATGCCCTAGAGATAAGAAATGCAGCATTTTAAAGGGGACATATTAATATTTTCAGTTTCATACTGACTATTTTGAGTTTGTTACAAAACCATATTTACTTGCTTTAAATAAAGAAAACACATTATTTTCATTATATGGTCTGTCTGAATATACCTCTGTTTACCTTCTGCCTGAAACGCCAGTTAGTTTTGGTTGGCTTGGAAACAAATTGCAAAGGAGGTTCCCTAGCCTTTGGTTGAGATTTTTGTGAAATATTTGTGTTGTAAAATTATTTGTTGGCTGGTAGGACCCCATACACCTTAAATGTATATGCACACCGACTGATATTTCCCCTTTAAACGTGAGCATCAAGATTAAATACACTCATGGTCCACACAGGTACGAAGGCCACCTTAAGGTCCAATTATTTACTTACTACTTTGAATTCATGATACAGCCAGCCACAGTGCAGCCGCAATTACCTTCTGTCTCGAGACGGAAGCCGTGATTGAGAAAAATTGGACAATTCTTTAAAAAATGTGGTCAAGTAAGAGTCATGGTAAGATATTTGTCACGGAAATAATAAGCTTGAGCAAAGCAAGCCTTTAGATATTGGCAGAGAGGTGAAGGGGGAGCGTTCAAAGGGTGCTGTAAATAGTAACGGCAGAATTAACCTGAGGTGAGCGCTTGACATGTTGGCCTCGCCAGCTCTTAACGGCCCCTCGAGAAATGTTTTAATTTCCCTTTACAAAATCAAATTATGCCGAATTGATCGGAACGCCTTCAGAGTGCTCGCCCCAAGGCTCCAGTTTGCTTAGGTTCACCCTCATTGTGGCCCTTAGTAAATGTGACATCCATTTAACTTTTGACAGTCTGGCTCCAAGGACCACTGTCCCCGCCTGCTAAGTGAGAGTGATGCCCGTGGCTACGCAGCGCAGAGAGATCTCAATTGGAGGTCTGATCTACAAAAGGAAGACAAATCTGTGATTAACATGTCACTGCCTCGCTCTACCCCCAGACTTGGTAATTATTCACAATTGCAGTTAGAGATCTGGCAAAAAAACAAAACATGACAGAAGCCCTGGCACGGATTGGAACGCTGGGCTGAATCCTGTCGGCTTAATTTGAGCTAAACTCTCGCCTCGTCGCTTTGTGGGATCTTTTTAAGAGTAGGTTACTTACCGAGCTAATGAGCTGCAAGAAAAACCCATAACAGCTAAGTCGTGACCGAAGGCTTTCCCAAGCAGGAACCAGACACTAGGTTAAGGGGTATTAAGTATATCCTCCTCCTGTAGTTTTCAAGCGGTCTCGTTCATTTACCACAGAACAGATTCAGCGTATAGGCAATTCATTTTGTTTATGAACGAGTTGCAACCATGCACACAGTATTGCACATTCTTTGTACAGCAATTCATTTTCTCTGAGGGAGTTGAGCACAATGCTAATCATGCACACATGCATGCTTCCTTGTGCACTGGGATAAATGAGGCTGCAAAATGTATTTCAAGTAATGAAATCTGTCAAAAATAAATCATGGATATGGAGCTCGAACGTAAAATCTGACTTCAAGATGATTTCTGCGTGGGAAAATATGACCAGTGACTGAATGCACTTTCATTTATTCCTTTGGGTTAACTATACAAAATGGATTCTCTTTGTGGGTTGCTGTTAGTTAGGCTTGATTTGAAGCTGGGCAAATACCCAGTCGTAAAGTCTACTTACTCTGGGATCTCATTGGTCAGTTGGCTTGAGTGAAAAGGAAAGACAGTGAAGGACATTTATATGAGACAACACATGTGGGGACAAGGACAAGTGAGGTCAGACTGAAGGACAGGACAAAGGTCACACAACTGGAATGCTGCGACCGCGGACAAACAGCAACGATACAGACAACGACACAAACATACACATATCGACAGAGTTCCGTGTGTGGGCGGGAGTCGTGCGTCTGCACGGAGACTCTGATGATCTGCAGGCCCTGTTTTCACACCGGAGTGTTTGTGTGAAGAGCTGCGACACGTAGATATAGAGCCGTATGCTCGATGTTGTCTCAGGTTTGTCACATGAACATTTTTGTTTACGGCAACCTGGAGGCGGGCTCTTGCCAGCCTTGAAGATGGATGGAAGAGTACAAATGTCTCATCAGCTAAAGGGACAGGATTTATCTTTTTTTTTTTAACACCTGCTCCAAAAACTATTTTACACCAAAGATGATTTTCTCTTTACAAAGCATTACACATTTCAGGCGAGATGTGCCCGTTTTAATGAGAACACTTATACACATATTAGAAACAGAATGCAATTGTAATCATGTGAACTTGTTGTCCGTGAGACAGCGGGAGACCACAGAGCGTACTGGGCGCGCTCAGGGCAACGCTTTGATTGTTAACCGCCTCGCTAATTACTTAAATCCTGTCAAAAGCTGAGCAAGGCTGCCATAGATGAGGGGAGGTGAGCTATTAGCCAAGCGCTAGTTCACCCTGAAGCCGTTTTATCGCTGATGATATCATCAACGCTGTCGTCGTGGCTTACCGAGGGGGAGACGAATAGACAGAGGGGCTATTTGGCTAATAGCCGTTGCAATGGAGATGTCGGATGACGCCTCGGAGATGAGGATGTTCCCCTTGCCCTCTTCCTTACCTCTTTGTGACAGCGTTGTGGTACTCGATGAACGTCCGACCGTCAAAGGCAATGGCCTCGGTCTCTCCTGCAGACTTCTCATAGATGGCTGCAAAAGCAGGGGGGGGGGGGGGAGAGAGAGAGAGAATGAGATCACACCAATCAATAACAGCGAGAGTTCAGTTATGAGAGCCAAAGGTGATGGAGTGTGAGGAGATGGGACGAGGAGAGAGAGGGGTCATTTCCCCCCCGCTTTAATTAACGTGAAAGGGACAACCGGCCAGACGCACAAGGTTAATGGCGAAGGCAGTAAGCGAGTGTGTGAGACGGATCGAGCCGGAGTGGATGTATGTCTGGCAGGCTGACATGAATATGATGAAACTGACGGGCAACTCTTGAAAAGAGCCTTTAATGAATATTCAATCAACATGTTTCATCATTTTCAATGCTTTGAAATCAATCCATAATGACCCTTACGTAAAAGAGACATCACAAGTTTAATACGGACATGATAGCCTCGACAGAGAAGAATGGAAACCATGGTCTTATGAGCAGAAAAGAGATGAGACTATAAGTTTCACTTCCATTGAGGCAGACCAAGCTGTGTTAAAGGAAGTATTGCTGATTTCAGTCCCACTCATACTACGCTTCACAATCAGCCAACACACTGCCTCACAGAGTGAAACCAAGTCGTGTTGGATGAGGAAATGGAACAATTTGTACTGTTGCATCGCTGTAATTCCACACTCCCATGATAAGGTGATCTCAAGCCAGCAAGTATTGGACCTGGACCAATCATGCAGATTTCTAAACATATATTTAGAGTAACAGATGTGTATAAGATAACATGTATAAGTAACATGGCTGATATTGATTGGCAGAGATACTCACTGTTCTGACAACGGCCCCCCGAGAACCCACTGAGGCACACGCACTCGTAGGCGTCCAGCATGGGGTTGCAGCGCCCGCCGTTTTGGCAGGGCTCCTGGGAACACGCGTGCTCCTGGAACATGTCGACGTTGCTGGCACGCAGGGCGTTCTCCTCTCTGAGGATCGGGGTGCCCATCAGAATGATCTGGGAACAGCACACGCGGGGTTAACGGGGCACTGCCATGAGTTGACTTTAGGTTGCACACACAATAGGTCAGCTTCACTAGACATGTTGTAAAGCTTTTACAGTTTCACCCTTAAGAAGTGCTAAAAGCCGGGATATCACGACATCTTTGATTTGCATTGCTCTTGGGAGTCCACCGACTTCAAGTAAGTAACATACTCTCACTTTAAATAGCCTCAAGAGTCTGTTCCAAATCCGCTCTGATTGGTTTGCTTATCAGCTCTGCCCCTAGCTTGTCACGTACAGGCTTAGAGTGCTAGCCAATAGGAGCACGGGTGTAACATAGGGATGTCATTATGTTACGGTAGGAAACAAACCTTTATAACATACTACAGGAAATGGAAAACCCGCCAAATAAAACTAAGTAGGGCCTCATTAATCAAAAGGAATTCTAATTGGTGCACATACATGTATTACATCACCATGTATCCACTTCAAAGAAACTAAAATAATGATAACTTTATCAAAACATTGCTTGTTCATAGATTTACTCTTTGCTGGTTCATTCAAAGTAAGAAACTGATTCATGAAATACTTTATATATTATAATTATATACAATAAATAATACCATATACTCTGGTGAGGATTTGGTACCAGTTGCAGGACAATTCCAAATTCCCTTTGGACCTTATTATCACAACACATCTAAGAACAAAGTACTTTAACAGTGAGGCTGTACATGTGTATGTTCTTCCTCAAACACAAACAGTTACCACACAGGTAATACTGAGAAATTAGGAGTAGCTACAAACACACGCTTTAAACAGCACATCAGACTGAGAATACATAGCCTTCCTCCTAATTAACAATTCCCTACAGAGCGAGTTAGACAAACACCACGTTTAGCGTTTGATTTGCTCGAAACTGTCACGGGAAAGTTTGCAGAGGAGAACTAATGACAAGTTTGCACAAACAGTAGCATCCTGCCTTTGTTCTACTGGGTTATTTTTGGCACTCAGAGATGAGCTTTTTGCTGGAAAGTGGAGGGGGAAGAAAAAACACTAGAACGCTGTCAGCGTAAGATCTGAGAGTAGTGAAAAGGAGGGAGTTAAAAATGAGCATTCTATTATTAGTGCATGCTAGTCCAAATGAGCAGAGCCACTGCCCGTCACATTTTGAGCTATAATGGAAAACATTCTAAAATGGGGGTCTTTAGTATGACAGCTGGACAGCTAATAACTGCCTCTAAGGGCAAAAGGGATCAAAGTCAATAAAATAACATATGTAAATCAGGAGGATATACCAGCAGAGCTAATGACTCGATAATCCTGCAAGAAATAGAGGCATGCAAACATTTACCTTTTGGATTGTTCCCTTGAAGCCCTCCGTGAGTGCAGCGACTCTCGCTAGCCGGCTGTAATCGGGGGCTCCGCCGACGAAAAGAGACTCTTTCAGGTTAAGATCTACGTGCAGGTTCTGATGAGACAGGACACACAGAGGTATGGTGAGCTGGAGCGTGGTGAAATAAAAGATTACAAACCATTGCATTTTGACTTAAACGCCCAATTGAATCTTTTCTCGAATTCCTCTCAATGGTCTTTATTCAGGACGTAATGGTTTATGGTTTTGATTATCCTGAGCGCAGTTATGTGTGTGTCCAGGGAGCATGAAATAAGTTGTATTCTTTTAGTCAGAATATAAAAAGTGAGATTAATAAACCACACGTGCCACACTCAAGGATCAAGAAAGACTATCCACATTGTAGCCGGCAGTCGCTTCAACTGTGCTTCTTCGCCTTCTTTCCACGTCAATACACTTGATACATTAACACATAATGCATGTCAGCGCCTCTCAGAGAAAGTGGTCAATTATCCTCTATCTGTGAGACATAAAAGGGACTACAAAGAGAAATCAGGAGCAGGCTTGAGTGGAGATACGGATGCTTCTTTACAGACATCTCTAATGAATGGCTGCTCATACGCGGCAACCTTTCAAACAGTCGAGCGTGGAGACACATTCATTGCGATTAATTTGCGCCAAAGACGTCTATTAAATGTGATTCTTTCCACCGAACCTTTGGGACAATTGCTATGCATTAGCAAGGTGCCGCTGCCGTCTTTCACACTGAAATAGGTGGCCCACTTCAGGAGGAAGAGGGTTAATGATCTTTATTTGTATGTAGAGCAGTAATTGCCAGAGGGGGAAAGTGGAGTTAATTGCTGGGAAAATGATGGAAGGGGCCAAATAAACAGGGCTTTTTAAATCTGAGCTGGCATTGGGCGGGCTTTTATTTAGGATGGGATTTGGAGTGAAGGAGGCGGCGGCTGGAGCCCGGGGGCTGTGTCACTGCACCTTGAGCCGCTTCCAACGGAGAGGCCGGGGACGCGAGCCAAAGCTGTTCTTCACCGGACAAAGCGTTCCAAATTACCTCTCACCCTCACGCACACATCCGTACAACAATGTTGGCGAAGCTGCCAGTCAAGGCAACGTTCTCATTGGGAGCCAATTGGGGTTCAGAGTTTTGCTAAAACATTTCGACATGTGTATAGGAAGAACTGGGGATTGAACTGCCGACTTTGCTGTCCACAGCCGCTGCAAAGATGATGATGGTGCTTTCCGTTTGTTCTGTCGACGCACAGCTGCTTTTATGTAGTGATTGCGCTCCGTGAGAGGTGTTGTTATGAGTGAACAAGCGGCTTTGTGATTATTACGGAGGATTGTTCCAGAAGTGAGAACAGATGACAAAAGAACAGCTCGGCTTGGCTTGCCACCTCACCGTCTCCTACGGGCTATTTCCTTCGCTCGCCTTCCCCTGTCTTCGCTCGCACTTTCCCGACAGCCACGCGGCGCTGGCGTGATATCGCCGCCCACGCCGCACTAATGAAGACGTCTCTTTGTTGCTAAAAACAACGGTCGTCACAAAGATGACTGTCTTCTTCTTTCCTTCTTCCCACCTTCTCACCCCCATTCCACCCCCACAGCAGATGGGCTGAGGTGAAAGCCAACCCGCATTCTTTGAGAGCATCTCTACTTCAGCGCTGGTTGTGTGTGTGTGGACTTATGAAATGGCAACGTTTTTCTACAGAACTGGCAGTTTTAAAAGCTGTCCGCGGCTCTGCAGAAGGACCCTTTTTTATTTTGGATTACTCTGTGCCCTTTGTTGCATGGAGAGATGGGGGTGAGAGGACAAAGTGAAGGATTCAAATGAAACATGGGCGAAGGTGTGACCGGGACTTGTCTCATTACCTTTCGTGATTTCTTATTTCCAGACAGCACATCATAGAGAAAGAAAGACAAATAGGGAGGAAGAGTTATTAGGGGAAGACTAGTAAGTGTTTGTGCACAGAGAAGCATGCAGAGCTAGAGCAGGCAAGTGCAAAAGCCCACAAAACACACACATAATCCCATTTACACACACGCATGCACATCTCTAAGAGAAATCCACAGAGCTGCAGTGTAGCACGGACAAGTGGGATTAAACATGACATTTTTTTTTTCATGTGCATCTTGGCACTTCAAAAGCTATGCACGCTTGATTTTACACACACGAGCAGTGGTGGAATGTAACTATTGTACTTCTATTTTTTGCAACATTACACTATAAGGCCCGAAAATACACACATTAATAAATAGGACCTGCACATATGTAGAGGTGGTAGAGCGAAGGAACTGCCAGTGTACTGAACCCGGGAGCAGTTGGGGGTTTGGTGCCTTGCTCAAGGACACCTCTCCAGCTACCACTCCACACTCCCTATTTTCGGTCCAATCGGGACTTAAATCGTCCCAAGACAAGTCCCTTCAGACTGATCTACTGTCTCCCATGTGAATGCTCTAAATCAGTGGTTCCCAACCTGGGGGGCGCCAACGATCGCAGGGGGGGCGCCAACGATCGCAGGGGGGGCGCCAGGCCTCAGATGATTTGAGGCCAAATATCATATTTAGGCTTTATTTTTTGTTACTTTTTTTTACATATAATTGTAAGGCAATACATGATTGTCACTAAAAGCCTTGTCTCTACTTTAAAATAAAATATAAAAAATAATTGACTAATTAATTTTAATACAAATTCAAGTTAGTATTAAAGGCATAAAAAGACAGAAATGTATAATTCTTTCTTTAATATAAATATTTCTTCAGCCCATAAAGTGTCCAAACCGGGCTTGTCTGGATAAACACATTTTTAAAACAGTCATTTGTCCATAACGGTTTCAGTTGGATTATTTGTCACAGTTGCTCCGATCAGATCGGTCTCCTCCATTTTGTAGATTATTTACGACTTTTGAATCCACATAAACACATCGGCAAAATCCGGCTTACTTTGAGCGTGTGTTTTAAACAGTTTAATCCCTTTGTGAATTGTTTCCACTTCCGCGCCGTCCTTTAATTTCTTCATCCAGCGGGAATCCAAATGACTTAATCCTGAGTCCAATAACCATCAAAGTCGCTCCATAGTGCTCCTTAATTACGCTTTCATCCTCCTTTAACAAAATACTTCACATTCATCCAGTTTGTGACAGTAGTTGTAGCATTTTTGAGACTTTTAAACTTTAATTACCGCTGTTGCGCGCCCCCTTGTGTGTGTGTGTGGGGGGGGAGGGGGCGCAACTTCCAACATGAGTCATTTTGGGGGGCTCTTGGGAAAAAAGGTTGGGAGCCACTGCTCTAAATAATGCAAAATATGTTTTTTTTGTGATAAACTGAAATATGAAGTGTTCCTTCAGGAGTTGAGAAAATCCTTCTTTTAAGATCAATACACTCTTTAGAAACCCTCTTGGAGTGTTTTCTGAGAAACTCATGAGAAGTTGAAGTTTTCACAGTTCTCACAACGAGAAAAGCTAAAAATACGATCTTAAATCTTAAAGAATATGATGCATTTAATGATAACCTAAGACAGCAGTACAATGCTACATACTGTAAAGCAGCTGTAATATTAATCCTAAAGCTTCAAACATTTTACACATTGCTAATTATATAAACATGTAGTTATTTAGGTGTAGTATCCAGGACCTTGTTCTGTATGTTCCCTGTGTGGTATTATCATTTGCACTTAAGTATTTCAATACTTATTCCACCACTGCTGTAGAGAGCGAACACAAAGAAAACAAGAAGGCCATGCAGGAAGCAGATGGTGAAAAGATGAAAGAAAAACCGTTGTGGATGAGAGTGTGAGTGGTGCCACTTCTCCACCCAACCTCATTTACAGACTGCTGCCATTCACCAGAGGTGCAGCTGATGTTTATATCTTATATGCGTACCTATGTGCCTATGAAAGTATGTACTTCATCATGCTGGCAGCTGAGCCGTCTTTGATACGGAGAACACTCCCAGCATGCCATGTGAGTCCATACATGTGTGTGACACCTTTGATATGATATGGCTTCTTTACGCAAGCACTATAACCCCCTCCCTAGTTGTTTTTAAAACAGAGAATTAGCTAGGACAGGCTTTCTGCATTGAGCTTCATAACTAGTCTCTGCTCATCCCTTGCACCCCCCCCCCCCTTCAGCACCGCCATCTTTGCCTTGCTCTCCTCCTGTAATAAGATGTTCTGCCTCTGTAGCTGGAGTAAAACACAATTACCATAGGGACGATGGGAGGCAGGCAGGGGAAGGACAGAGGCGGAGAGAGGGGGAGCGCTGCATCTTTGAGGAAGATGAGTTGACAGAGTGCATGTTCATAATCACAAATTACACTCTTTAATATAATTGGATGACTTGCAGGCTAATCAAACTATTAGATCGCCTTCATTTCGAAGCATGCACCTGCTTTATTGGTCTAGACGCGGGGCTGAGGAGTTTTTTATCTGCCTCCATCTCCTTCCGTCTCCCCAGACACCACCTCAGAGGCTGAATTTATAAAATGGACTGTATACCAGCAGTAAAAGCTAGTGTTTGTGTTCTGTATGCTACACCGACTTTTATCTCCCAGCAAGCTGAAAGGCAGATAGATTTGTTTTTCTCTTTTTGAGGGGAATTACAGGACTTTCAAAACGAAGACAGCTTGTCAAACTGGCCCTCTACATCTGGAGCTCTCCCTCTTACCTTCGCAAGCACTTCGAGATTTGTCTTGGCAGATGAGAAGCGCTATATAAATTAAATATATTATTATTATTAATATATTATTACCTTGACTGGCGTCGAGGGGGAAGCGGCATACTTTCAGCGAGTCAAGTCGGTACAAACGCATAGTGTTGAAAATCTTAGCAAAAAGGGCAGGCAATGCTGATTCAACTGAGCCCCACGGTCGTGGCGATGACATAATGAGAGCACACAGATGATCAAACAGAAACAGTATAGTAGTTCAGGCACAAGCAAGGCATAGCGTAGGACAGGCCCGTCACCGTGAGCAGGAGCTTGCTAGCTAGCTAGCTCTTTCTTACCGGTGCCTCTCCTCGGACGGGGTCCTTCTTGTTCACCATGATCTCCCCTTTGCGGTTGGAGCGCTCCAGGTTGATGGTGTTCCACACATTCAGCTGGATTGGTTCCATGCTCCTGAATTAAACAAATAAACGAACAAACACGTGGGTTGGTTACCTTTTAGGAAACACAGGCCTCTTTTCACCTGTGGCTTGTTCAGGTGTCATGTTATGTCATTCTAGCACATCATGATATATTTTGCACATCCTGTCCTTATATGGAAACCCTGAGAGGCAAATTAGTAAAAGAACACCTTTCTAAGTCTGATCTACTTTTTTTTTCCTGCTGTGTTTATGAGTTAGAACAAAATACGTTTCTCGGTGGCAGACATTTTTTCCCGTATATTTAAGTCCTAATCACATTCAAAAAATTACACAGAGGATATGGATCAGCCATTTATTTCCCCTTCCCTCTCAGGGCTTCTGTGTAAACGCATCTTAAATGTTGCTGACCTGATGGTGGCGGGTCCCTTCCCCAGGTCGTAGCGGAACTCCAGGATGCCCTCATTGAGGGACAGAGAGATGAAGTCTCCTTTTCCGTCCGATTTCTGGCCGTTGTAGAATATCAAACCGTTGGAGCTGTTGGCCTTGAGAATCACCGTCATGCTGACCTTTTGACTGCAGAAACACAAGCAAAGCCGAAATGTGAACAAAAGATGCTTGTTTGCCTGTTTTTGGTGCACTCGTACTCTGTCTGTATGGAAACAAAGGTAGAGATACTCTGAATTCTACATGCTTAGGCATACAGATTGTCCTTGTCGCTTCAGTTAAAGCTGAGACTCACCGCAGATCGTGCCCGTAGAGGTGAAGTCCCTTCAGCTCCACGTAAGAGTCTCCGTCGAATAGCGGCATGTAAGCCCCTCTCTTCTCAGCCACTGGAAAAACAAAGAGACTATATTCATCCTCAGGTCCCGTTTTTGTTGCCGACAGAATTGAAATTCAGGAGTAGTCAGTACATCTTTCAGGGACCTGTCAGCATTATGGAAAGAGATGGATTTGTGTTTTCATTGCCTTCAGGATTAAGACTTTCTCTCGAAGGAAATTCAAACAAAAAAATCCTTATGTCAGACTGATTACACAGCCCGCCACAGTGTCACAAAGAACCTTTGGAGACATGTGGAGTTTAACACCAAAGCCGGGGCCCATGATATAATGCAGCAATTGTGTTTTGGCAGGCCTTTTTACAAATGACTGTCTTTGCGAGGGCTCTACATCTGGCTGTCTGCAGTGATTAGGACAGGCACCGTGCAATCCTTCTAACAAGTGGCTTGACATTACAAATCGTTCAAGTGTCACCCGGGGGTATGTGTTTATGGTGCGAAAACTACCACCATTCAGAGGCCTGTGCAACGCTTGACGCTCTAACACACATATATGTAGCCGAAAAAAAGCTTTTGTTCGTAATTGGGTGGGATTAGCTGAGACGAGTCAGGATGGGGAAGGCAGAGGGAGATGAGAAAGCTAATTAGCTATTGTGCACAAGACTGCTAATGATGATGGCACGCACCATGCAGAAGTGGGAAAAACAGTCTAGGATTTGCGCGCTAAACTGAACTCTATTAAAGTAGAAGAGCCGCTCAGGATGTAGTTACTTAAAGAGATTGGAAGGGGGGATTCAAAATGAAAGCACCACGATCAATAAGTCACCAGAGGTCCAGGCATTGGAATGAGTTGAGTGACCAGGAAAACCCACATGGCGTGCGGGGTGTGAAGCTTGACGTCTTAGAAAAGTAGAATTTTTTCAGAGTTATTTAAAAACGCAGCAGAAATAAGTCCCTGGAAAGCGATGCTCAGGGAGCCGTTGCCTCTAGTTCTCTTGTTGATGTAAGCTCAGAGGTCATTTTGTTTGGATTTCAGTAATGCCGCTTTATTAGTACCCGCTATAAAACCCATCAAAACAATGTAAAATAAGGATTGGCAATATCAGAGCAGCTAAAATGCACATTTTGCTGGTTCAAAAACGTTGTAGCTGCAATCAAACCTCATGGTGCTGCCCCTCAATCAATCGGCTCTTCAACAGATTAGCTGCAGTGTTAATCACACACACTCTCTCTCAGGTGCTGTTTACACGAGAACGCAAACGGTTGTATCCGCTACTTTTCTCTTTCACATAGCCCGAGGCCATAACGGAAACGCGGAAACGGACCCGCAAATGATAACGGGTCCCAAGGTGGATAGATCTGCAAACGGAACTCCCTGGGGGGCCAAACCATGGATGTATAATAAGAACTGGATACAGCGTGGGAGGCGGGGCCTCGTTCATTCCTATGAGAGTTGCTCATTGGGGCATGAAGACAAAATGGCCCAACTTTTGAGAGAGCGAAACGTCACGAAAGCATTCATATAATCCGTTCTTATTGTATATCCATGGGTAAAGGTAAAACCCATGTAGTACTGAACACGTCACATGAACGTACCGGGCGGCGTGGCCTCGTGGGTTAGATGCACGTTCATAATGCCGAGGAAAATAACTCTGAGAATAACGTTATTAGCACATTTTACAAATTGAGGACCGAATGTTTTTAATAAGGGCTATACAAACGTTCATACTGGGTAGTTTATTTAGTTTAAAAAAAATCATCCAACGATTTACAGACGTCTCTTTCCCAATGTTAGTCAATGGGAAAAGTGAAAGATGGCCCAACTTTTGAGAGCGCGAAACATCACAGATTACCCGTCATGTCTGGCTGTCAGAGCAGAAGAACCCATATGTGCAGTCACCAGACCCGGCGTCATGGGCGGGCCCGCTCATCCAGGATTTGGGCCCGCTGTTTTAATCCGGGCTGAATACAACATTTTAATTGTTTTATTATTATGTTTATAAGAGTTCTAATAAGGGCTAGTTTATTAAGTTAAAAAATATATTGTTTTGGGCCGGGTGACGTCACGGACTGATACGGAAATTGCAGTTAATGTAGCAAAATGCTAAACTCCCCCCTACAGTTATTCAAGGACCGTTCCAAGTGATCCTGCTTTCATCACTAAATTGCAATGATTCACATTATCTTAGGGTAAAAGCACTAAGCAAAGTACGCCATTTAATACTATTGGAACACCCTTGAGTGAAGTCCTTGATGGTGAATTTAGAGTAGCAGTGACGAAACTCTGGCAGAATTGAAATGGAAACCATAGCTCAACTGAACGTGCGAGCACACGCTGGGTTACACACACTTAATACTACGAGTAATTCACCTTCAGGCTTCTGATGAGTGGCCTGTAAGCTACCTGTCTCTTCAACTGTTCTCAGTGCAGCCCTCAGAGGGTACGTCCGCCTGAATGCCACCTTATCTGCGAGCTCCTGTCTGGGGCTGACACTCTGGCTGACTGACGCTCCCATTAATCACGTCGGGCAGGGAGGACTGATGCGATTAGTCATCCCATTGATTCCAGTGGAGAAAAATAGCCTTTTGGAATGGGAGACGCTTTCGCTCACACAGCATTGATTTTGGTTCACCTCAATTTATTTTAATCACCTGCTAACTGGGACTCGGGGGCTTGGAAGGAGGCTATTCCCATTTGGTTTTTCTAAATTCCCAGGGATGGGTGCGTGTTTGTCTTTTGATTTAGATGATAGTATATTCTCTTTTATTCTCGGCTACAGAAGTCAACTCGACGACATCTACAAAGCCAGGGGAGGCACAAAAAGGCATAGGGAGACTTCAGAAGGCAACGCCCGCCAACATGCTAATGATGAACTTCAAAAGCAGCTGAGCCGTGCGCTGGTCTTTTCCCCAGCCGCGGCCCGGTTCTGCCATGTGGAGCTGAACAGTAACACACACGTTTGAACACAACACCTGTGGGCGGATAGACAGGGAGCGAGCGGAGAAAGGCTGTGGCTTTGCTGCTGCTACCTCGCTAACAAGCGTAGCAGAGTCGATGTGTTGAACGGCCCGACGGGGCCAATCATCTACCTCGGCTCTGCAGCCCTCCCATCCCCTCCCAGCCTGAAGGATCAAACCCCCCCTACTTACTGTGTTTGATCTCCCTTTTTGATTCAGGTTAGATGTTCAGCTGACTCGGGCGGAAACACCCCGCTCCTAGATATGCACCAGAGGAAGTGATGGAGTAACTCCGGGATATACAGTCAGCTTACTTTTCTCGCAGTGCCTCCCCTCACGTCCCATGGGACACTCGCACTTGTAGCCTCCCTCCGGCAGCGCCTGGCACTGGGAGGATGGATGGCACCTGTTGGGCTCGCATGGATCATGGACGTCAGCACAAGTTGGACCTAGAAACATACATAAAAATTCCACATCAGAATACCACCAACGTTTTCTCTTTATTCTCTATACAAGGATTTCCTCTGTAATAGAGGTCATTTTCTAATAGGATTTGGAAATATTACACGTCCAGATTAAACAGTGGAGAGCCTTCCCACCATGCGGCCATGTTTCTGGACCTATCTGTGGGAAAGGCACTGTTGCGTCTGTTGGATGATTGTTTTGCCCTCTGCCACAGCGCATGTGAATCCACCCGTCATTACTTTAGCAGTCAGAGCCTGTGGTGAGGGGAGCGCTTTAATGAAGCCCATCCCCGCTGAGCTCACAGGGCTACCCTGCGTTTTTCCTCGGCTCTTTTTTCATATCTCTGCCTTCTATACCATCTCTTTGCTCCAATACTCGCTCGCCTCCCTCATAGATCCCACTGTTCTGACATGTCCTCCGTTTCAACCGCTCTCCACCCATTTATTCTCTGGTTTTCAGAGATTTGTCCCTCCCCCTCGAAATCCGCAATCTTCCCTACGTAATACATTTACACGATGGGAAATATTACTTGAATCTATCCGCAGGCAACGGTTCAATTCTCATTATCACCCTTCATTTAACACCATGTTGCCAACACATTTTTGATCACAGCAATGCTTCTTCAAAGTGGGAGGGTTATCTGTACCAGGCTCCTTAATAACTACACAACATAAAAGCACCTCTGGAATAATAATACATTGGATTTGTATAGCGCTTTTCCTAATGCTCAAAGACACTTAAAAAATAATAATAATAATAAAATCAATGAATGAAAGACAATAATCATGTATTATGATTTTTTAAAGATCCACATTTTCAATCCAAGGAAAACAGCTCCAAAAACGTTACTGTGAGCTGGTTTCCCCACAAAGCGTTCACCATGTTGAATACAATCCTTTACTACGGAGGGATTCAAGTTAACTCCAACAATTAATTTAGTTCTGGTGGGAAACTTTCTGCAGTAGGCTGCCGTACAACAGGCACGAGTCACGCTTGGCTAGGCGCTGATGGTGTTGGCTTTTAGCTATATTCTCTCAGAGTTGCTTGTTAGTTGGCATCTGCCGGAGGAAGGGATGTGGAAGAAGAGATGGGCCAAAGGCCAATCACTAAGCATTTGGTGGAGGTTTTCATGTTTTTCTGTACTGCTTCAACACATAATCTCTCATTTCTGTGTTGGACATGCAGATTTGCAGTGTTGGGTGTAACGCGTTACAAACGGAGTTACAGTAATATATTACTTTTTGCTGTAACAAAGTAATGTAACGCATTACTAATGCAATGTGGGTAATATATTACCCGTTACAATGCTCAGTAACGCAGTGACAACACATTTTAACCCGAAATTAAAAAGTTTTGTTTTTTAACAATGTACTAACATAGCGAGACATTCCGACACCAGACAAATTGTGCGGGTAGATTAGTAAACCTGGTGTTTACTCTTCAGACTTCGCGCCGGGATCTTCGGGGCAGTTGAATGTTATGCACCCTCTATTCAAAAAAGAGAACGGAGCGAAAAATACTAACAACAAATTGTGTCAGGTGCGCGTGACCTGCTCCGCAGCGCCTGCATCATTTCCAAAGTGCTTCCACAGCAGTGACACACATCTGTGGATAATCATTTATACGAAAATTGTTAAAGCAACCGTCACTAAACGCCAGCAACACTGCGTCTACTGCAGACCGTAGCAACAGGTCAGATGGGGACATCACGTTACCCTCCGTTGTGGACACTAGCTTACTCCCGCCTGACTCGCCGCCCTCAACCCCAGAGCAGCACTCTTCGTTGCCCGAAACTACGCCGCCCCTCTGCGGCCCGCAGGTGCCAGCCAGGATACCACGGCAACACAGAGCCTGCCCAGGTATATCTAAACAAGTACCCGCCTGTACAGTGGGGTTAGGTGGTCATTTTGCAGCTCGTGGTATACAAATAGACAAGGGCTAGAATATGTGAAAATAGGGCCATATTCTGCCATGCCTGTAGAAATGTTGGGTCAAAAATAATGCATACAATAGCACAGATGCCTTCACCACGAATGGCTACAAAAAGATCTCATATCCCAAGCTGATCAACGAGCTGATGTTGCAGCTGAAATGATCTCCAGGTCACAAAGTCAACCTCACATGATGATGTGATACCAGTTTTCAAGGACAGTACATGTTCTCTTCCCAGAGTATATGATGGGACCAAAGTGATGATTTAGTAGGCTACATGGTTTTAATAATACTTTTGCTTTTCAATGTTTGCCATTTCAAACCATGAGCTGGTTCAAATAATATTTGCCTTAATTTACAATATGTTCTCATTTGTTTTATCAATACAGTTTTGAAGCTTTCGTGCTTTTCGTTGCCACAGTCCACTTTGGACTATATGAGATATTTCAGGATTGCACTTTTAACTCACTTGAAATGTTCTTACTTGGTTTCAAAACATAACAAATGCCATAATCTGTTCATTGGGACCATCAATGCTAATTTTCATTGCTGTTGCCGGCCACTATTGCTCATGTAAACCTACTACTGCTGCGCCCCCTGTAATCTCACAGGCACCCTGAGTCATTTTGTCCTGGAACCGGGCCTGTACCCTCATCCACCTCCACTGGTTGCCGGTCAAGTTCCGCATAACTTATAAAGTCCTCCTCCTGACCTACAAGTCCCTCCATGCCCTTGCCCCCCAGTACCTATCGGACATCCTCCACCCACATGCCCCACCCCGGAACCTGCGGTCTTCAGACTCTGGCCTGCTCACCACCCCCCGCACCAAACTGAGAACCTTCGGGGACAGAGCCTTCAGTGTGGCAGCCCCCACCCTCTGGAACGCTCTCCCTGCGGAGATTCGCAACATCCCCACACTGGACGCCTTCAAAAGGGCCCTCAAGTCCCATCTGTTCATCAAGGCCTTCGGCCCTTAAATCAATCTGTTGTTTTGTCTGTCTGACCTTTGTTTTGTTTTGTTTGTGCTTGCCCTATTCCTGTAAAGCGACCTTGGGTCCCTTGAAAGGCGCTATAGAAATCTCAGTTATTATTATTATTATTATTATTATTATTATTATTACACGGCCATATACTAAACAAACTACAGAGCCCATTCCGTGTCCTGTTATTATTCACTTCCTCTCTGCCTTCTTCTGGTGATTTATCTGACGTCCAGCGCTCCGTCTTTTAACCTCTTTTCCTTTCTCTTTCCTGATCCTCCTTAGCAACCTTCATTATAGTCCTTGACAGTGGTCTGTACTACTGTATTAACAACGTGTCACATGTTAAGAATTTACAATCAGAATCGAGTATTCAACTAAGCCGTGTAATACAAGTTGTTAGTAGCCTTAAGGGCCTACACAGTTGTTATGCTATACCACATTGCCCTTCATTGGATGTATAATGAGCTGCACTAAACTACATTTTAGCATTTAAAATACCTAGCCATTCTTTTGCGGTTATTTTGGTGAAAGTAACTAGAAAAGTAACTAAAGTAGTGTAACTCATTACATTTCAGAGACAGTAATTTTTTTATGTAATTTATTACTTTCAAAAGAGAGTAATAAGTAATATGTAATATATTACATTTTGGAAGTAACTTGCCCAACACTGCAGATTTGATGGTGTTGCTGTTTACAAATGACTTCAAGCGCTCCTGCTGGGGGCGTGAGTTTCACTGTCAAATTAGGCTGTCAAGCATACTTAGGATTTGCGAGTAAGTCATGACCACAGTGAGTCCCAGAAAAGAAGGCAAAACACATTTTTAACGATGTGTTAAAAGTCTGGATATTCCACATATGAAATGACATATTTTCTATTTATTCCCTGCTCCTACACTGGAATAAACCACTTAAAATGTACTGGGAATCCCAGTATGACCATTAGGAACATCCTGACCTGCTTATGTTGGCATCTTACCCCAGAATCCTTTGCTGCACTTGCAGTGGAACATCTCTGCCTCCTTGACCTGGCATGCAGCTCCGTTCTTGCAGGGGTTGGGCTGGCAGGGGTTGTTTCCACATTCGCCCACGCCGCTGCCGTACAGACTGTCCCCCCCGCTCTCCTGCAGGTTCAGCACACGGTTGTTGACATCCAGCAGGCGGATGCAGCCCACCACACCTGTGGCCACCGCCGTCCGCTCCCTCACACTGAAGAAAAAAGGGATCCAATGTAAGGTAATGTCTTCTTTAGTTTTTTGTCGCAGTGGATATAATGAGCACAATTGTATTCACAAGTGATGCTAGTCTCCATAGTAGTCATTTCTCTATAGTGAGGCCTTTCTGGCTTTACCCAACTGTATAAAATGAGCTGTTGTGGACTGTAGGATAATCACTGCCTTGTGAATCTTTACAACCACAATCTAAAAAGGTAGAGAGCTTTCCTGGGAGGCAAGGCGTTCCAAGGTTTATTGACAATAAGGGGGTTTCTGTGCAGTTTCCAGAAGATTGGAGTACAGTTTTTACTGTAAGTTCTATTTCGTCCCTACTGACCGCCAGATGCGGTGCTTTAAGCACTGGATATGTCCATCGCGCGCATGCGCAGCTCGAGTACCAATAACAACAAAGTCACCTGTGACCCACGTGACACCGGCTATATCAGCTATGTCGTCAGAGGATCTGTTCCTTTCCTCTTCTCGCTGCGCGAGAGTACCGTGGCTACATTTTTGTAGCCTACAGCGTTCAGGTTTGAACGTTTGATCTGAGGGATTGCTCTGCAAGCAGCTGGCCGTGTGCAGCTTTGCGACTGACAGTCGGAGCTACGGGTCGTTAACGCGTCCTCCAGGAGCTGTAGCCGGCTGTGCAGAGCCTCGACAGACAGGTTTGTGTCAGCTTGTTGCTGGTGATGGCTGTGTCCCCGCTTCCTCTCCCATAAAGTTGCCCTTATGCTCTTTGAAAGTTCTGCTTGTGGCGTTGTGCCCGAGCTATCATTAGCATTTGAGTCCCAGCTTTGTCTGTGTCCCTCATTCAATTTACTATGGAAAGCCCAGAGTGTCATATTTTAAACCCGTTTTTCGTTTAGATGCAGAGAGTAAGGTAAGTACTTTCTATTTCTTAGAAGCTATTATCTGGTCTTAACATTTGTGTTCTGACTTGGTCGCTTGATTGTTAGCAGCAGCCGCTTGGCTAACACCTTGCTGTTAAGCTTAATTATTAACTCAGCCGGTGAGGGCAGTGCTCCAGCTCCCGGTAACATAAGGTTTGATTGCAGTAGCGCTAGATCGTTGTATTACTGCTCCTAGTACTAGACTCCTAGCACTAGGATGATATGCAGAGAACACTTCACTGCGGGTGCTGTGTGCTCTGCATGTGCGGTTACTACTGTAACCATGGCCTACGGTTCTACGCGGGCTGGTCTCTTTCTTAGAAGCTAATTATCTGGTCTTAACATTGTGTTCTGACTTGGTTGCTTGGTTGTTAGCAGCAGCCGCTTGGCTAACACCTTGCATGTACTGTTAAGCTTCATTATTTAACTCAGCCGGTGAGGGCAGTGCTCTCGCTCCCGCTCCCGGTAAACGCATGGTATGGTTGCAGTAGCGCTATATCGTTGTATTTACTGCTCCTAGTACTAGACTCCTAGCACTAGGACGATATGCATACAATCTTCACTGTGTGTGCTGTGTGCTCTGCATGTGTGGCCATTAAGGAGGATTTCATCCTCCCAATATTATATTATCTAGTGGGCAGCCATTTGGCTGACACTTTTAGGCACCGGCCACAGTTACTACTGTAACTATGTTTCTAAGCCGTAAGTACTGGCCATAATTACTACTGTAACTACGGTTCCAAGCCGTGTAAGCAGGTAGCTGGTGAAGGCTGTGTTCCCGCACCCGCTCCCGGTTACGCTGCATCTGGCATTCGTCTCTAACTCAACCAGTGAAGGTAGTGTTCTCGCCCCCGTTCATGGTAGACGCGGAACTGCCCTGTTTTTCCGTTAAGCAGGTAGCGGGTGAAGGCTGTGTTCCCGCACCCGCTCCCGGTTATGCTGCATCTGGCATTTGTCTCTAACTCAGCCGGCAGTGTTCTCGCCCCGCTCCTGGTAGACGCTGAACTGCCGTGTTTATTAATCCAGCCAGGTGAAGGCAGTGCTCTCGCTCCTGCTCCCTCTGCCAGTAACGTGGGTGTAATTACATCCCTCTTTCTGTTCGGCGAGTAGCAGCAACGCTCTACTCTTTCCATTAAGCAGGTAGCTGGTGAAGGCTGTGGTCTCGCACCCGCTCCCGGTTACGCTGCATCTGGCATTCGTCTCTAACTCAACCAGTGAAGGCAGTGTTCTTGCCCCCGCTCCTGGTAGACGCTAAACTGCCTTGTCTTTCCGTTAAGCAGGTAGCTGGTGAAGGCTGTGTTCCCGCACCCGCTCCCGGTTACGCTGCATCTGGCATTCGTCTCTAACTCAACCAGTGAAGGTAGTGTTCTCGCCCCCGTTCATGGTAGACGCGGAACTGCCCTGTTTTTCCGTTAAGCAGGTAGCGGGTGAAGGCTGTGTTCCCGCACCCGCTCCCGGTTATGCTGCATCTGGCATTTGTCTCTAACTCAGCCGGCAGTGTTCTCGCCCCGCTCCTGGTAGACGCTGAACTGCCGTGTTTATTAATCCAGCCAGGTGAAGGCAGTGCTCTCGCTCCTGCTCCCTCTGCCAGTAACGTGGGTGTAATTACATCCCTCTTTCTGTTCGGCGAGTAGCAGCAACGCTCTACTCTTTCCATTAAGCAGGTAGCTGGTGAAGGCTGTGGTCTCGCACCCGCTCCCGGCTACGCTTTATCTGGCTACCTATAGAATGGCTCATTCATGTAGCACCTGTATGGCTTCTCTTGAGCCCGAGGACGGCCACGACCGCTGCCCCTCCTGCCTCGGCCGCCTCTGGCGGTCAGTGGGGATGAAATTCGAGCTCAGAGTGGCTAGAATCACTGAGGTGGAACGTCTGGCAGCAGCCACCAGACACCTCGCCTTGTCACATCCTCCTCCAGATCAATTCGGCCGTTCCCGGCGACATGAGGGAGCGATGGCTATGTGTGCTCCCCCCAATAGAAGGACTAGAAACAGGCTGTCCTCTAAAGTGGATCGGCTAGCTGCCGATAGGGGCATGATGAAGTCGCCTCTTGGCCCTTCAGCCTGGGCCCGGGAGAGTGCGCACCAGGTCAACGTGCTAGAGCTTTGGGCTGTGCAGCTTGCACGTTGTTGCTTAGACAACAGTCCCTTCTAGATAGTGGACGTTCTCACTCCACTCTGAATTTATGTGGCTGCGATTTATACCCGACATGTTCGGGTCGACGGCGCCATGGCGGGGTGCCACAGGTCGGTGTCCCTCTTTATGAGAGGGGCTTTACGGCAGCGTCCCCCTAGCACCCCGAGGGCTCCGGCTTGGGACCTGCCCCTGCTGCCGGATGCCCTATCATCTCCTCCCTTCGAGCCCCTGGCCTAGGTGGGGCTTAGGTGGCTGCCCACGAAGGCAGCATTTCTGCTTGCCATAGCCTCAGGGAAGCGAGTCGGGGAGGTGCATGTCTTCTCCATAAACAATACATGCCCGAGGTGGGACTCTCAGGCGTTGCCCTTTGGGCAAATGTGGCATTCCTGCCCGGGGTCCTTCCACAAACCCACTCCAATCAGCCTGCCCAGCTGGCACGCTTTGACATTCAGGAGTACGGCACGTCGCAGTTGCTGTGCCCTGGGGGTGCCCAAAAGGCGTATATCAAGGCTACTGCCTGTATACGGCAGTAGGAGCAACTCTTGATTTTGCCCTGGCGGCACTAAAGGAGGTTATGCCCTCTAACCAGTGGCTGCCCCACTGGGTTGTCGATACCATCTCACAGGCTTACGGGGCCAGTGGCCGCCCCCTGCCATCAGGCTGAGATGCCACTCTACAAGGAGCATCTCAACATATTGGGCTGCCCTGAGAGGGGTGCCCCTGGAGACCATCTGCGCCGCGGCGTCGTGGGCGTCTTCTGGCACATTCTCCAGTTGTCATCAGGTCAATGTCGCCACTCCCCATTCTTGGGGGGGGTCCTTTTGCCGAGCTCCGCTGCTTCCAGTGGTGAGCAAGGGCTTGGATTCTTCATGACATTGTTGGTATACGTCATCCAGTGCTTAAAGCACCGCCTCTGACGGTCAGCAGGGACAAAATAGAACGATAGTTACGGCTGTAACTACGGTACTATGAGTCCCGGATGACCGCCAGAGTTCCCTGTCACTCAGAATTCTTGTGTGCTCGCGAGAAGATTCTAGGAACAGATCCTCTGACGACACCGGCTGATATAGCTGGTGTCACGTGGGTCACAGGTGACGTTGTTGTAATTGGTACTCGAGCTGCGCATGCGCGCGATGGACATATCCAGTGCTTAAAGCACTGCCTCTGGCGGTCATCCAGGACTCATAGGACCGTAGTTACAGCCGTAACTATCGTTCAGTGACTGCCTGGAGCTGTGTTAAAACACTTGGTTCTGCTGCAGGAGGGTGTATGTTCTGTTTTGTCAATATACTCAGGAAATCCATAAGTCTCTAGTTTCATAGGTTATCAGTATCTCCACTCAAAGTCTAAAACGGAGCCTGCTAGACTAGAGCCTCCTAACACATTAATGTCAGGCAAAGGACTCCTGGGAGCATAGACATGACAGTTTGTCCCTTGCCAATATGTGGCTAAAATACGGAGGATTAATTTCCTATTTTTCCGATAAGCTATCATGGCATCATAGGTTTAATTTCATAAGGAATTCTAATTTCCTATGATATCAGTATCTTCATACTTGCTTTAAAACTGAGCCTGCTACAACATTTTAAAAACAGTAATGTCAGTCAAAGAACTCCTGTGAGTATTGACATGACAGTTTTTCCTTTGCCAACATTTGAAATATAGACGATCATTTTCCAATTTTTTCCAACAAGCAAGCATTACATCGGATACACATTTACGATGGTTTGAATGTCCCTATGATATCAGTATCTTGACTTTAGCTAAAAGACGGGGCTCTCTCCAGACTCTTGAAGACAGTTAGCCAGGTATCCCGCAGGTCTCACTTTATTTAGTTTATCCTATTTGCCCCTCAGGGCCTCCATACATCCAAAGCATTCTACATTTTTGTTAGGGGTCCGATGTTTTTGTGCTGTTTACCACGTCCCCCCCAATATAGTTTATCTTGCCATGACAGTAAGAAGTAACATAGTAAAAAAATAATAATAAATAACTTAAAAAAACTTTCTTTCGACCCTGAATACAACAATGTGCAACTATAGATGTTAGTTCTTACTCCTGCTTCATTTCCTCGAGCACTCCTCCGATGAACAGGTCGGTGTCCAGGTTGAGGCCATCTGTGCCGCGGGGGCTTTCACCCTCGATGTGCGGCTCGTTGTCCACGCTGAGCATGGCGTTGCGGCGGTTGCGCGTCACCACCAGCTGATGCCAGCGGCCCTGATTGATTTGTACTTTGCTGATAACTGTTCCAGTTCCCGAACCTGTGTTAAACCTGAGAGCAGAGGGATATAAATCAGTCAATCAGTCACTTTATACCTCCGCAGCACTTTTTATTAGTTTACAGAATTGGATGGGGGTTATTTTCCACCCAACATGTTTATTCTATATCGAGCAGCGACTAATGAATAGAAGCAATCTGCTCATATTTTTCCAGAAGACAGAGAGAGATGAAAGAAAGAAGGTGTGGGACTTCTCATTTGGGATTCCAAAATATGTGACTCGAATGAAGCCTCTACTCACTTAAAAAAATATCTCCATTCCCTCTTGTTAATTAAACCCTTTATGTAATGAGGTGTTGTTGACAAAAAGGAGGCCATATCATGACAGAAAAGAGCCGCCGTGTACCTGCACCGACACGTGCTAGTATTAGCGCAACCTCAGAGCAATTATCAGCCACAAATAATTAGTTCCCTCCCCACGTCTCGGATTTGCAGAGCTGTGGGTGGTAATCTCACAGCTGTATTTCTGGATCCAAGGCAGAGCTCCGTTTGAAAGCACGAGTGACTAATGATCTCCTTTTAGTTTGCCATTGATTTTGCTCTGAATGGAGAAATCTAACCGGGCTAGGTTCAGGGGAACTGTAAGGGCTTTAAGGGGTCAGGGTGAAACACAAGACCCGAAAGATAAGGGAAAAAGGATGGTGTTACAAGTAATAGGTGGCCAACAACCAAGGTTATTCATCAGATTTCTGCAAATAAAATGGAAACTCTGCTCATTGGTTGTCTTTTGATAGCTTAATTCAACTTAACGTAAATAAAATAATGAAAATGTTTGTGGAATTTCATTTTTATAACACAAACAACCATAGTCCTAATAATCACATTCAGATTCAAATCTGTATTTATTTACAGAACAAAGAGATTCTTATCCGGCCATACACTTAAAATGTTATCAGCCCATTGAATGGCCACTCTGCAGTTATAATCACTCCCATTTAGAATGGTGACTGGGGAGCTGTGTCGCAGTGGGTAGATAAGAGTCTACCGATCAAAGGATTAGCGGTTTAAACCCAAGATGTCGAAAAGTCTTCGGGCAAGATCCCATAGACATTATGGCATTAAAGTATATGTAAGTCACTTTTGATCAAATTATCAGCGAAAAATAACATATATAGATATATAAGATGTGGGGGAAACTTCTGAAGCAATAGGAGTCTGGACTCAGAGAGACACGAGGAGAGCTGGAGCTTTGATGGCAAACACTGACGGTTTATTTGGAGCTTCGGCTGGAGAATTCAAAAGACATGTCACGGGCCACGAGTTGGCCACACGGTTGAGATGCCACAATCAATTCTGAAGAACCCTCCTGTCGCTCGACGTTTTAACTAGTTCAGAATTTAATAATCAACATTCTTCAATAGATAGACTAAACAGCTGAGGGACACTGAATCACATTTGTTGTCGCTTATGGCTCGGGGTTATCTACACCCGGAGAAGGATGTGTTCCAGGTGTGCCACAACAATAACTAGATAGCATGCTGCCCAAGGCTGGGCATCTGCATCAGAGGGCGAAGGAAGACATGCAGGGGAAATTATTCCCCAACGTAAGATATACACACTCTGATGAAATATCCCAATGTTGAAACCCTGTAACTATGTTGTATAGGGCTGCAACAAACGACTAATTTGATAATCGATTAATCTATCGATTAATTAAACGATTAATCGACTATTCGGACTATTATGCCTTGCACAATTTCTCAAACGCTCTTATTTAGCCATCAACTTTTAGATTTAGTTTGAGGTTGTTTTAGGCATGTGGAAACTAACAATCAAGACAATAAAGATGAATACTTGATCCAAACATACATATATTATTAAATTAACTAAACAAATTGTGAACAAAATTAACATTGCTTTTTATTTAAATTAAATAAATAATATTTCACATCAAAAGAAACAACAATGTTTTAACAAATCGTATTAAATAATGTGATGACAGAACTGTAAACAAAATAGCGGAAACTTTTACAAAATAAATAACTCCGTTACCTCTAATCATTAACCCATGTTTGTATAATTTTGTTAACTCCGTGTGTTGCTGACGTGGAAACGTTACTCGTGGATGGGGTTACAGAGCTACTAGAAAGACAGTTGAACCCGGTGCATTCCTCCGTCTGGATGTGGAGCACTTTTGTTAAATGTTTAGACACATTGCTCGTGTTACCGCCCTTACATGCTAAACTCTTATTGCACATTTAGCCAGCGCCAGCCAATCAAATCCCGTTTCGGAAAATCTGACAACTCAAGCCGTAGCCAATCAAACCGCGTCTAAGCTGGGAGAGATATCCCGCCGTTCATTTCTATATTTCAAAAAAAGTTGGAGGAGAAACTAATTATCGCTGTAGCAAATCACCCGGTTTTGTATGACCAGACCCTCTTCACCTACCGGGATACAAACCGGAGGAACCAGGCATGGAGGGAGGTGGCAGAGACAGTGGGGGAAACTGGTAGGTTTTCGCCTGTTTGGGGAGTTTATATATATATTGCTCCCATAAAAACCCCGGGGTTTTTTGCTCTGTATGTCGGGGGCGGGAGATTCATGTGATTGGTTGTTGGTCGCGTTGCTTGAATAAAATCCCCAAGCTCCAGACACGCCCAGCTCCAAGCTTTTTTTGAAGCTGTAGTGTGGACGGGCCGTCAGACTGCGATATAATGTTTATGTAGCAATAATATTGGAGACATTTTTGAATGTCTCCAGTACCGATAAAAAGACCGATAACGTTGGAGCTTAACGGCGCGTAAAACACACGTGATGACGTCACCAACTAATCGACGACTGAATTAGTTGGAAACTAATTTGGTCATCGATTTTAATCGATTAAGTCGATTAGTTGTTGCACTTCTATGTATGATGTCCTTTTTGTTTTTCTGTTGTCTTTCTGTCTTCATGTGGAACCTAACTGCTGCAGGTCTCCCTTGAAAAAGAGATGGATGATCTCAATGGGATTCACCTGGTTAAATAAAGGTTTGAAATGAAAATGTTGCAAAAGTGAAACAGCTGTAGCTTTACCAACATTTTTATATATAATAGTTGAGTAGTGTTTTCACACAGTACCTGACTTGCTCTATGCTCCTGTCATTAACTACTTCAGCAGTTAGAAGCTGGTATCGTCATGTAATTATATTGGGGATCAAACATACTGTATATACAGATGAAAAGGCCCTTTTGACTCTTATCGTAGGTGGAGCACGCCCCTTCTAACCCACCGTGTTCATGCTGATAACCACCAATAACGCCCATCCAATGAGCTGATAGCATATCAAGCAAGAGAACTGGCACAGTGTTCATATATTTGCATACTACATGTTACTATCCAACATGATTAGTCTAATGCCTCCATGAGCCATAACGAGGTGCATTTAATAAGTCATTGCTTCCATCTGTAAATGCAATATATGTGATTAAAAATTACATATGAAATGCACACATATGTTCCCGCCATCTGTAAACGTGATCATGCAAAGAGCTTCATTTGCAAGCTTTGAACACATTTCTGAAAAACATGCCTTGGTGGCCTTAGCCTGCAAAATCTGTCCAGAAGCTTCTGTGTCTTTTTATTACATTGTCTGGCAGCGGTATTCTCAACATGTTTACTTGCTGTAATTATTTGCCTCATTATCTTCAGTGCTCTCCATTGGCTTTATTGTTATCTACACCCTCTCAGCTGAAAGGACCCCCGTTTCCCCTGCGGACGGATCATAGCGGTTTAATCAGATTCAATCAGAAGCAAAGCGGCAGAATCAACAGATGATGAAGGTCGTTGACCCTGAACACTCTGACGAGGCTTCACCTGAGTTCCACCTTGCCGTTCACCAGAGCCAGAGAGATGAAGTCCTTCTTGCCGTCCTGGCCGTTGTAGAGCAGGATCCCGGTCATCTCGGATACCCGGAACTCCATGGCGATGCGGACCGTGTGATAGGCGCTCATGGTTTGGAACGCCAAGTACGATTGGCCTCCGAATGACGGGATGAAGTACTTGATCACTGTGGAGGAAAAGCAATCCTGTTATTATTTCATGATACACTTTATCGTTTATACTTAAGTGTTAGCGGAGGTGGAGGCATCTGGAGGAAAGAGAATAAGCGGTCGGTTTATTTTAGGAACGCTATTTGGAAGAAGGAGTTCACCAGAAGGAGAAGGTAGAAAGGGAGGAGGAGTTGAGCTCTTCACCCCCCCTCAAGCCACATTTAAGCACTCGTGCCTCCAGGGGAATCCTTTGTTTTTCTGCCACTTGACAATTACGATATTATCATCCACTTTCTCTCTCGGGTTGTTTTTTTCTCCGTCCATCTGTCTTTCTGTCGTCTCTCTGAGGAGAATGGCAGCTGATGAGCTCTAATGACTGCATTGATCTGGGGGAGGCCAGCATGCGGTCCAAGTGTGTGCGTGACTTCATTTAGCACTAACTCAAAGACACACATGGATTCCCACCAGCTAATCCCCATCAAAGCAATTACTGTGAATTATCTTAAGATGCAGCAGCGTGAGGTTCCTTCTCAGCCCCCCGAAAATCCCAAAGTAGGGTAAGAGGGGAAGAAACAAAAGAGTTTCTCAAGAAGTTCTCCTTGATTTATGATTTTCTCCGCGGCGCTGATTGGATTCAGTGTGTTGGCTTTAGCGAACACCTCAGCGGTCGCTCACTTCTGAGGTGTTTGAAGAGCAGCCGGATTAAAAGTAAAATTGACACTCTCTGCTGATTGCTGCCATCTTATTGAGCTTTATATGACCCAATACATTCACGTCTGTGACCACAGAACTTTGCATTTACATATTCAGGCATAACTGAAGGTTGTTCCTCACTTTAGGCGGCCGCTTTGTGAAGCTACAATAAGACAAGATGCCACCTTAACATGAGCAATATATGTGTTTTTCTCCTTTACGACAAAAGTTTAATTAAAGAAACCTTTTATATTAGAGTTTTTTAGCATAATGGTTCTTTTCCACTACTTTCTAAATATATTAAAGCACTTGAGGAAGTGGTTAGCAGCGATTATAGACCAGCTAAAAGGCATGATTGGCACAAAGTGGAGTGCCTAAAAACCTCTCAGTTGCGGCGAAATCAGCCTTTGGGGCTTCTTTGTAATTGCTAATTGCTATCGTGCTCAATGATAAGGGAAGTCTGTTGCAGCTCACTTTTTCAGAGGATTTATAAATACGGGGGAGACTTTGAAACTTTTAGCAAATATAGTGGTACTGAAGTACAATTGTTGAGAGTCATGAACTTTACTTGATGATTTAAATGTGTTGTTGCTTTATTCTACCCCACTACAATTCAGAGGTCAATAGTGTACTTTTACTCCACTACATTTATTTAATACCTTTAGTTACTTAATAATGTGAATTATAATCAACACAAATCAGACTTTAGTTTACACATGGAGTAAATTCACAAGCTACCCTGCAGTATATTCATTCAAACTAGCTGCACCTTTACCAGCTTTGAGAACACTTTAATCCATCAATCGTTATATCAAAACATACAATATATATTATTCTGAAATGGATACATTGCATAATGAGTACTTTTGGTACTTAAAGTATGTTTGATGCTCATACTTCCTGTACTTTTCCTTGAGTAACATTTGTATTGCAGGACTTTTACTTGTGACAAAGTATTGCTACACTGTGGTGGTGTACCTAAGTACAAGATCTGAGTACTACTACCACCTCTGCTAATGTGGTAAAGGAAATAAAAGCGCTGACTCACCCTTCTCGCACACGGAGCCTCCTCGCCCGGCGGGACACTTGCAGCTGAAGTCGTTGCCCTCGTTCTCTCGCAGGTGCCCCCGTGCAGGCAGGGGTGGGAGGCTGCAGGGCTTCTTGTGGTGCACCTGCCTCGGACATGGCTACAGTTGGTGGCTGGAGGTGGAGCAAGTTGGTAGTGGGTTCCTCTGTGGTGGTGGGTGGTGGGTCGCGGTGTGGTTACAGGCGCTGAGGTTGGGGGGGGTGGTGCGTCTGCCTAAGGCCTGCGTATGGTGCCTGGGGGCGGCGGGTGGTACGGGGAGGTGGGGGGAGGCATGGTGGTGGTGGTGGGAGCGGCTGTGGTGACTGAGGCCGTGGTGGTGGTGGTCGTGGGGGTGGTGAAGAAGGGGACGGAGGAGATTGCCTGTCAGCAGAGAACAATGGAAATTAGCAAAGGAAAAAAATGCACGTAAAGAATTCCTTGTTCAAGACCCGTAAAAAACCTTGATAAATCACCTCATGAATAACTTAAAACCCCTTTTCATTTTATTAATCCCCGCACACTGTATTGTGTATTACCATAATTGGTGAAGCGGTGATAGCGGATATCTCGTCCTCTGGCTTCTTCACAGCGAGGCTGGTGTCTTTGGAGGCCTTCAGCTGTTTGAGCAGGGCTCCTTCAATGTCTTCCACCGTGAATCTGGTATCTATCATAAACAAAGAGGTACAGACACTCAGGACACGGCCTCGGAGGAGCACTTGGAAGCAAATACAGGACTCGGGCTTCTTTAGGGGGAACGATGGATATATCAGAAGGCCCCGTGTATGACAGCTGGAGGGTCTCCGGGGGCCACTTGTCCTCCACCTGCCGCTTGTCCGGCTTTTTTCCAGATTAATCGCTCTCATAACTGCAGATGTTCGCTTTACAGGCCATGGAGGAGAGCCGCTTAACACTGCGCCGTATGAAGGGTGTGAAGGACACTAAACTGCACTCTCAAAATGGGGGGAGGGTGGAGTTTGTAAGGTGCAAAGGAGCTTAAAGGCCCAGTTGTGGCGTCAACCGTATAATTAAGAATTTCACATATTCACATATGTTATGTATGAGTCTTAATAATGGCAATTCAGCACTTTGTTACAGAAGGAATTTCTCCTTATTAAAAATATATGCCTATGATTTCAGAATTAGTGATGTAAACAAACGTTAACGGAGAACATCTTGAGTTGTCTAGTGCTTGTCACTGTATTAGGACACCTGCCAATCAATTGAAAAGTATTCTTTTTCCATTGTTGACAAATGGAGGTGCTGACCAAGCCTTCAATTACACCTTTTTGGGAACTTTGCCTGGCTCTCTATGAATAACAATGTGAACATCTACTGTAAGTAGAAACCTTGTTATGATTTTAGTTTTGGCATTGAGAACAACATTTAAAATATGTATTCATAAGGACAAACACAGTTTAATATTACGAGTCAAATAAAGAATAAGTAGAAAGCATTTGGAGAGTGCACATCTCTGCCAAGGATACACATTCCTCTCCATTGTTATTTTAACAATAGAAGAGTCCTTAACCTGCAAAGTGTAAAGTGTACAGGACAAGGTTCATTTGGAGTCATGGTGATGCAAATGTGTGTTGTTACTGTACAGAAGTGGCCACATGCAGTTACATTTCAACAATGGAGGGAGCAGGTTACTGGAATACTAGTCATAACAAGTGACTAATAGAGTGTTGGAACCCAGGGGAGAACATAGCTTTACAGTCCAAGAGTTACAAGTGGAAATATAAAGTGCTTCAAAAAGTGATATGGTGGCTTACTCTGCATAAAAAAGTAATTAGGTCTTCTTTAGTCAGTGGCCTGACTTGTATCCCAATTTCATTTAAATGAAGTCAGTCTTTTTTTGGTAATGATATCTTGCTCGCTAAAAGACAAAGGTGAACAAACCATAACGGAGTCCAACTTCTCTCTATTGGCTACTGTACTTATTATTTTTTCGTTTTTTCCAGAATCTTCTGCCATCTCTCACCTGGTTTGAAGTGGGCCTCCACAAAGGCCAAGATGGAGTTGCTTGGAGCCAAATTCCTGACACGAACACTCATGAAGTCTTTGTGCACCTCCGACTTCCTGAACAACTCATTGAGCTGATAGAAGAGAGAGAGTCAAACAGAGCGAGGAGAGAAGGGACAGTTAGAAGAGATGATAAATGAGGCCGGTAATGGGCTCTACGCTATCATAGCAGCGAGTCCAATTCCAGAAGACTGTACTCTCCGAACAGGAAAGGCTGCTCTCAAATTGAGGTGCGGGTGCACAAATTGACATTTAGCTGGAGCCGTGGCATTAATTATAGAGACAAGTTTCCGGGAGGAGCCAAGACATACGTCGTGCAACCCTGACATGTGCTCCTGATTGGATTTGCTTCTGAATGAATGACTGTGTGTAACTTCATCTAGTTTGAATATGCATACAGGATGTAAAATATTGTAAAATGGCACAGTGACAGAGTCAGGGTAAGATCGAACGAAAATGATGCCTAATATTCACCCATTTTTGGAACAAGAGGCCACAAGGATTAGCTAGGTTTCAATGGAGACTCGTTGTTGTTGTTGTGAGACTCGTGATGTTGTAACGTGTATGCTTCATTACATATCGCTCAAGATATCATGACATTTTCAGACTGGCCAGATTAGCGCCACTACCAAAAAGCTGCCTTTCCTTCAAGTCAGTTGGCTTAAATGCTCAGATGACTCCTTCAGGCACTGAATCTCTATTATTTGTGGGTAGCTGTGTGCAATCCTCCGAAGGGATGGAAAGGATGGACCAACATTGACCTATAAAACCTCCCGATCTTCTTTTCTCCCCTCTCTTTCCCTCAAACATCACCAGCTGGAATTCTTTAGTGTGCTGTATATCTGCGTGTGCTCCAGTGTTAGAAGATGAAGAGGTGGTGGTTGCTATCAAGTGGCGCACCAGGCTTCAGAAAGACACAGGCTTGGAGTGTAACGAGTGCAGACACGACACAAATGGCTGTGAGGTAGTAGATTAGGTCCCAGTGGGGTCCAGTGACACCGCTTCAACAGCTGCTGGATGTGTATAGTGTACACACACACACACACTTTCCATTTCATCGGCGGAGCGAGGCTCTGGCTTGACAACAGAGACATTTGTTCAAAGGTCTGAGAAAAAGACACGGACAGTAGAGATATGTGCGCCAGGGCCAAACTGCGATTATAGCACAAGCTTCTGCTTTGACTGCTTAACAGAAAATGGCATCTTGACCATCCAATCTTATCTCACTCATATCCAGAATAAGGACTTATCTTAATTAATCTCACATGAGAGGCTGCTTCCTGCTTCTGTGAAGTGTTTGGCAAGCTATTCACAAAAGAGTCTTTGCACATGTCTGTTTTCCCAGTTTTTTTATAGTTACACTTATTACATTTGAAGGGTTTCTGGAAGGCTCATTTAGTGCCTGTGCTAACACAGCCCTTGAGGCTTTAATGCTGTACTTGAAATTAAAAGCAGAACGCTAATTCTCTATATATTCTTAATTATTCAGAAGTGTGTGTGAGAAATTTATATTTTTTTTGTTTATGAAAAATAATGATTGAACCACCATGATTTGGTGTATTAATGTAATACTAATACGTACATGGTAACATGAAAAGGTCTTAAGCAAATTCATCCATGAGCTATTGATACTGAACTATATTCCCAACAGTACTTACTGCGCTCTCTATGCTGCGGGCTGTCTCTCCAAACAGCTCCGACTTGGGGTCCTCCATCTCAGGGGTGTAGAATATCTCCTGGCCCTCCACCTGGTCCAAGTGCAGGAAGCCGCTGAACCTCATGGTGGCTGGAAGGAGACATGGCAAGAATCAGATGAAAATCGCTAGCTCACCTTCTCTTATCACTCATCATCCTACCCCGCTGCCTTCACACCGTGCTCGTGCCGGTTTCCGGGTTAGTGATGGATCGTGTGATTGTGTGTGTTTGACAAGAGGAGGTTAGTGAGTTTGTTGCCGATTGCGTGGGGGTTCAGAGTTTGGGGCGTAGGGGTGGTGGTGGTGGACTGTGAGGTGGACTGTGAGGTATGAAAGAAGGAAGGAAAGAATACAGAAACTAGGGCAAAGGGAAGAAAAATGGGCCAGTTTTACCAGATGGAGACTCATCCCAAAAGCTGGCCGAGGCATGGTGGGCTGGGTAGGGAGACAACAAGTTAGACAGACACACAAATACATGAAGGAAGAAACAAAACACACACTCTAAAGAGGAAAAACAGCCCACAGGCACTCTCAAAAGTGCTTCCTTCAGCAAAGAGAGAGCCTCCCTGTGCGACCTTGGGGGCTTATGTTGTCCAACATTCATCAACTCTCAATATGTTTTTTTCTCACACGACTGCCAGAGGAGAAAAGCTGAAAGCAGAGGGGATCTGTGCATTAGTGCGAGGTGGGAAGAAAGGAGGAGCATGTGAGGCGCTGATGTCATGCTTCCACGGCACTCTTAATCAGCAGGACAAATTGCCCAAATCAATCATGGCCGCTCTGCTCGAGCGACGGCGCGGAGAACGGGAAGAGCACTTGTATGATTATCGTGAGAGATAGCGTAATTGTCTCCTTAATGTCGCCAGCCAGAATGGTTGACTGACACAAGGCCTGGGTACAATTGCATGAAAAGGTACACATTTACGATGGTTTGAATGTCCCTATGATATCAGTATCTTGACTTTAGCTAAAAGACGGGGCTCTCTCCAGACTCTTGAAGACAGTTAGCCAGGTATCCCGCAGGTCTCACTTTATTTAGTTTATCCTATTTGCCCCTCAGGGCCTCCATACATCCAAAGCATTCTACATTTTGTTAGGGGTCCGATGTTTTTGTGCTGTTTACCACGTCCCCCCCAATATAGTTTATCTTGCCATGACAGTAAGAAGTAACATAGTAAAAAAATAATAATAAATAACTTAAAAAAACTTTCTTTCGACCCTGAATACAACAATGTGCAACTATAGATGTTAGTTCTTACTCCTGCTTCATTTCCTCGAGCACTCCTCCGATGAACAGGTCGGTGTCCAGGTTGAGGCCATCTGTGCCGCGGGGGCTTTCACCCCTCGATGTGCGGCTCGTTGTCCACGCTGAGCATGGCGTTGCGGCGGTTGCGCGTCACCACCAGCTGATGCCAGCGGCCCTGATTGATTTGTACTTTGCTGATAACTGTTCCAGTTCCCGAACCTGTGTTAAACCTGAGAGCAGAGGGATATAAATCAGTCAATCAGTCACTTTATACCTCCGCAGCACTTTTTATTAGTTTACAGAATTGGATGGGGGTTATTTTCCACCCAACATGTTTATTCTATATCGAGCAGCGACTAATGAATAGAAGCAATCTGCTCATATTTTCCAGAAGACAGAGAGAGATGAAAGAAAGAAGGTGTGGGACTTCTCATTTGGGATTCCAAAATATGTGACTCGAATGAAGCCTCTACTCACTTAAAAAAAATCTCCATTCCCTCTTGTTAATTAAACCCTTTATGTAATGAGGTGTTGTTGACAAAAAGGAGGCCATATCATGACAGAAAAGAGCCGCCGTGTACCTGCACCGACACGTGCTAGTATTAGCGCAACCTCAGAGCAATTATCAGCCACAAATAATTAGTTCCCTCCCCACGTCTCGGATTTGCAGAGCTGTGGGTGGTAATCTCACAGCTGTATTTCTGGATCCAAGGCAGAGCTCCGTTTGAAAGCACGAGTGACTAATGATCTCCTTTTAGTTTGCCATTGATTTTGCTCTGAATGGAGAAATCTAACCGGGCTAGGTTCAGGGGAACTGTAAGGGCTTTAAGGGGTCAGGGTGAAACACAAGACCCGAAAGATAAGGGAAAAAGGATGGTGTTACAAGTAATAGGTGGCCAACAACCAAGGTTATTCATCAGATTTCTGCAAATAAAATGGAAACTCTGCTCATTGGTTGTCTTTTGATAGCTTAATTCAACTTAACGTAAATAAAATAATGAAAATGTTTGTGGAATTTCATTTTTATAACACAAACAACCATAGTCCTAATAATCACATTCAGATTCAAATCTGTATTTATTTACAGAACAAAGAGATTCTTATCCGGCCATACACTTAAAATGTTATCAGCCCATTGAATGGCCACTCTGCAGTTATAATCACTCCCATTTAGAATGGTGACTGGGGAGCTGTGTCGCAGTGGGTAGATAAGAGTCTACCGATCAAAGGATTAGCGGTTTAAACCAAGATGTCGAAAAGTCTTCGGGCAAGATCCCATAGACATTATGGCATTAAAGTATATGTAAGTCACTTTTGATCAAATTATCAGCGAAAAATAACATATATAGATATATAAGATGTGGGGGAAACTTCTGAAGCAATAGGAGTCTGGACTCAGAGAGACACGAGGAGAGCTGGAGCTTTGATGGCAAACACTGACGGTTTATTTGGAGCTTCGGCTGGAGTATTCAAAAGACATGTCACGGGCCACGAGTTGGCCACACGGTTGCGATGCCACAATCAATTCTGAAGAACCCTCCTGTCGCTCGACGTTTTAACTAGTTCAGAATTTAATAATCAACATTCTTCAATAGATAGACTAAACAGCTGAGGGACACTGAATCACATTTGTTGTCGCTTATGGCTCGGGGTTATCTACACCCGGAAGAAGGATGTGTTCCAGGTGTGCCACAACAATAACTAGATAGCATGCTGCCCAAGGCTGGGCATCTGCGTCAGAGGGCGAAGGAAGACATGCAGGGGAGATTATTCCCCAACGTAAAGATATACACACTCTGATGGAAATATCCCAATGTTGAAACCCTGTACCCTATGTTGATAGGGCTGCAACAAACGAACTAATTTGATAATCGATTAATCTATCGATTAATTAAACGATTAATCGACTATTCGGACTATTACGCCTTGCACAATTTCTCAAACGCTCTTATTTAGCCATCAACTTTTAGATTTAGTTTGAGGTTGTTTTAGGCATGTGGAAACTAACAATCAAGACAATAAAGAGGAATACTTGATCCAAACATACATATATTATTAAATTAACTAAACAAATTGTGAACAAAATAACATTGCTTTTTATTTAAATTAAATAAATAATATTTCACATCAAAAGAAAACAACAATGTTTTAACAAATCGTATTAATAATGTGTTGACAGAACTGTAAACAAAATAGCGGAAACTTTTACAAAATAAATAACTCCGTTACCTCTAATCATTAACCCATGTTTGTATAATTTTGTTACTCCGTGTGTTGCTGACGTGGAAACGTGACTCGTGGATGGGGTTACAGAGCTACTAGAAAGACAGTTGAACCCGGTGCATTCCTCCGTCTGGATGTGGAGCACTTTTGTTAAATGTTTAGACACATTGCTCGTGTTACCGCCCTTACATGCTAAACTCTTATTGCCACATTTAGCAGCGCCAGCCAATCAAATCCCGTTTCGGAAAATCTGACAACTCAAGCCGTAGCCAATCCAAACCGCGTCTAAGCTGGGAGAGATATCCCGCCGTTCATTTCTATATTTCAAAAAAGGTGGAGGAGAAACTATTATCGGCTGTAGCAAATCACCCGGTTTTGTATGACCAGACCCTCTTCACCTACCGGGATACAAACCGGAGGAACCAGGCATGGAGGGAGGTGGCAGAGACAGTGGGGGAAACTGGTAGGTTTTCGCCTGTTTGGGGAGTTTATATATATATTGCTCCCATAAAAACCCCGGGTTTTTTGCTCTGTATGTCGGGGCGGGAGATTCATGTGATTGGTTGTTGGTCGCGTTGCTTTGAATAAAATCCCCAAGCTCCAGACACGCCCAGCTCCAAGCTTTTTTTGAAGCTGTAGTGTGGACGGGCCGTCAGACTGCGATATAATGTTTATGTAGCAATAATACACGACATCTATTTTTTGAATGTCTCCAGTACCGATAAAAAGACCGATAACGTTGGAGCTTAACGGCGCGTAAAACACACGTGATGACGTCACCAACTAATCGACGACTGAATTAGTTGGAAACTAATTTGGTCATCGATTTTAATCGATTAAGTCGATTAGTTGTTGCACTTCTATGTATGATGTCCTTTTTGTTTTTCTGTTGTCTTTCTGTCTTCATGTGGAACCTAACTGCTGCAGGTCTCCCTTGAAAAAGAGATGGATGATCTCAATGGGATTCACCTGGTTAAATAAAGGTTTGAAATGAAAATGTTGCAAAAGTGAAACGCTGTAGCTTTACCAACATTTTTATATATAATAGTTGAGTAGTGTTTTCACACAGTACCTGACTTGCTCTATGCTCCTGTCATTAACTACTTCAGCAGTTAGAAGCTGGTATCGTCATGTAATTATATTGGGGATCAAACATACTGTATATACAGATGAAAAGGCCCTTTTGACTCTTATCGTAGGTGGAGCACGCCCCTTCTAACCCACCGTGTTCATGCTGATAACCACCAATAACGCCCATCCAATGAGCTGATAGCATATCAAGCAAGAGAAACTGGCACAGTGTTCATATATTTGCATACTACATGTACTATCCAACATGATTAGTCTAATGCCTCCATGAGCCATAACGAGGTGCATTTAATAAGTCATTGCTTCCATCTGTAAATGCAATATATGTGATTAAAAATTACATATGAAATGCACACATATGTTCCCGCCATCTGTAAACGTGATCATGCAAAGAGCTTCATTTGCAAGCTTTGAACACATTTCTGAAAAACATGCCTTGGTGGCCTTAGCCTGCAAAATCTGTCCAGAAGCTTCTGTGTCTTTTATTACATTGTCTGGCAGCGGTATTCTCAACATGTTTACTTGCTGTAATTATTTGCCTCATTATCTTCAGTGCTCTCCATTGGCTTTATTGTTATCTACACCCTCTCAGCTGAAAGGACCCCGTTTCCCCTGCGGACGGATCATAGCGGTTTAATCAGATTCAATCAGAAGCAAAGCGGCAGAATCAACAGATGATGAAGGTCGTTGACCCTGAACACTCTGACGAGGCTCACCTGAGTTCCACCTTGCCGTTCACCAGAGCCAGAGAGATGAAGTCCTTCTTGCCGTCCTGGCCGTTGTAGAGCAGGATCCCGGTCATCTCGGATACCCGGAACTCCATGGCGATGCGGACCGTGTGATAGGCGCTCATGGTTTGGAACGCCAAGTACGATTGGCCTCCGAATGACGGGATGAAGTACTTGATCACTGTGGAGGAAAAGCAATCCTGTTATTATTTCATGATACACTTTATCGTTTATACTTAAGTGTTAGCGGAGGTGGAGGCATCTGGAGGAAAGAGAATAAGCGGTCGGTTTATTTAGGAACGCTATTTGGAAGAAGGAGTTCACCAGAAGGAGAAGGTAGAAAGGGAGGAGGAGTTGAGCTCTTCACCCCCCTCAAGCCACATTTAAGCACTCGTGCCTCCAGGGGAATCCTTTGTTTTTCTGCCACTTGACAATTACGATATTATCATCCACTTTCTCTCTCGGGTTGTTTTTTTCTCCGTCCATCTGTCTTTCTGTCGTCTCTCTGAGGAGAATGGCAGCTGATGAGCTCTAATGACTGCATTGATCTGGGGGAGGCCAGCATGCGGTCCAAGTGTGTGCGTGACTTCATTTAGCACTAACTCAAAGACACACATGGATTCCCACCAGCTAATCCCCATCAAAGCAATTACTGTGAATTATCTTAAGATGCAGCAGCGTGAGGTTCCTTCTCAGCCCCCCGAAAATCCCAAAGTAGGGTAAGAGGGGAAGAAACAAAAGAGTTTCTCAAGAAGTTCTCCTTGATTTATGATTTTCTCCGCGGCGCTGATTGGATTCAGTGTGTTGGCTTTAGCGAACACCTCAGCGGTCGCTCACTTCTGAGGTGTTTGAAGAGCAGCCGGATTAAAAGTAAAATTGACACTCTCTGCTGATTGCTGCCATCTTATTGAGCTTTATATGACCCAATACATTCACGTCTGTGACCACAGAACTTTGCATTTACATATTCAGGCACTAACTGAAGGTTGTTCCTCACTTTAGGCGGCCGCTTTGTGAAGCTACAATAAGACAAGATGCCCCTTAACATGAGCAATATATGTGTTTTTCTCCTTTACGACAAAAGTTTAATTAAAGAAACCTTTTATATTAGAGTTTTTTAGCATAATGGTTCTTTTCCACTACTTTCTAAATATATTAAAGCACTTGAGGAAGTGGTTAGCAGCGATTATAGACCAGCTAAAAGGCATGATTGGCACAAAGTGGAGTGCCTAAAAACCTCTCAGTTGCGGCGAAATCAGCCTTTGGGGCTTCTTTGTAATTGCTAATTGCTATCGTGCTCAATGATAAGGGAAGTCTGTTGCAGCTCACTTTTTCAGAGGATTTATAAATACGGGGGAGACTTTGAAACTTTTAGCAAATATAGTGGTACTGAAGTACAATTGTGAGAGTCATGAACTTTACTTGATGATTTAAATGTGTTGTTGCTTTATTCTACCCCACTACAATTCAGAGGTCAATAGTGTACTTTTACTCCACTACATTTATTTAATACCTTTAGTTACTTAATAATGTGAATTATAATCAACACAAATCAGACTTTAGTTACACATGGAGTAAATTCACAAGCTACCCTGCAGTATATTCATTCAAACTAGCTGCACCTTTACCAGCTTTGAGAACACTTTAATCCATCAATCGTTATAATCAAAACATACAATATATATTATTCTGAAATGGATACATTTGCATAATGAGTACTTTTGGTACTTAAAGTATGTTTGATGCTCATACTTCTGTACTTTTCCTTGAGTAACATTTGTATTGCAGGACTTTTACTTGTGACAAAGTATTGCTACACTGTGGTGTGTACCTAAGTACAAGATCTGAGTACTACTACCACCTCTGCTAATGTGTAAAGGAAATAAAAGCGCTGACTCACCCTTCTCGCACACGGAGCCTCCTCGCCCGGCGGGACACTTGCAGCTGAAGTCGTTGCCCTCGTTCTCGCAGGTGCCCCCGTGCAGGCAGGGGTGGGAGCTGCAGGGCTTCTTGTGGTGCAGCCTGCCTCGGACATGGGCTACAGTGGTGGCTGGAGGTGGAGCAGTGGTAGTGGGGGCCTCTGTGGTGGTGGTGGTGGGTCGCGGTGTGGTTACAGGCGCTGAGGTTGTGGTGGTGCGTCTGCCATAGGGCCTGCGTATGGTGCCTGGGGGGCGGCGGGTGATGTACGGGGAGGTGGGGGGAGGCATGGTGGTGGTGGTGGGAGCGGCTGTGGTGACTGAGGCCGTGGTGGTGGTGGTCGTGGTGGTGGTGAAGAAGGGGACGGAGGAGATGCCTGTCAGCAGAGAACAATGGAAATTAGCAAAGGAAAAAAATGCACGTAAAGAATTCCTTGTTCAAGACCCGTAAAAAACCTTTGATAAATCACCTCATGAATAACTTAAAACCCCTTTTCATTTTATTAATCCCCGCACACTGTATTGTGTATTACCATAATTGGTGAAGCGGATATTCTCGTCCTCTGGCTTCTTCACAGCGATGCTGGTGTCTTTGGAGGCCTTCAGCTGTTTGAGCAGGGCTCCTTCAATGTCTTCCACCGTGAATCTGGTATCTATCATAAACAAAGAGGTACAGACACTCAGGACACGGCCTCGGAGGAGCACTTGGAAGCAATACAGGACTCGGGCTTCTTTAGGGGGAACGATGGATATATCAGAAGGCCCCGTGTATGACAGCTGGAGGGTCTCCGGGGGCCACTTGTCCTCCACCTGCCGCTTGTCCGGCTTTTTTCCAGATTAATCGCTCTCATAACTGCAGATGTTCGCTTTACAGGCCATGGAGGAGAGCCGCTTAACACTGCGCCGTATGAAGGGTGTGAAGGACACTAAACTGCACTCTCAAAATGGGGGGAGGGTGGAGTTTGTAAGGTGCAAAGGAGCTTAAAGGCCCAGTTGTGGCGTCAACCGTATAATTAAGAATTGAATTCACATATGTTATGTATGAGTCTTAATAATGGCAATTCAGCACTTTGTTACAGAAGGAATTTCTCCTTATTAAAAATATATGCCTATGATTTCAGAATTAGTGATGTAAACAAACGTTAACGGAGAACATCTTGAGTTGTCTAGTGCTTGTCACTGTATTAGGACACCTGCCAATCAATTGAAAAGTATTCTTTTTCCATTGTTGACAAATGGAGGTGCTGACCAAGCCTTCAATTACACCTTTTTGGGAACTTTGCCTGGCTCTCTATGAATAACAATGTGAACATCTACTGTAAGTAGAAACCTTGTTATGATTTTAGTTTTGGCATTGAGAACAACATTTAAAATATGTATTCATAAGGACAAACACAGTTTAATATTACGAGTCAAATAAAGAATAAGTAGAAAGCATTTGGAGAGTGCACATCTCTGCCAAGGATACACATTCCTCTCCATTTGTTATTTTAACAATAGAAGAGTCCTTAACCTGCAAAGTGTAAAGTGTACAGGACAAGGTTCATTTGGAGTCATGGTGATGCAAATGTGTGTTGTTACTGTACAGAAGTGGCCACATGCAGTTACATTTCAACAATGGAGGGAGCAGGTTACTGGAATACTAGTCATAACAAGTGACTAATAGAGTGTTGGAACCCAGGGGAGAACATAGCTTTACAGTCCAAGAGTTACAAGTGGAAATATAAAGTGCTTCAAAAAGTGATATGGTGGCTTACTCTGCATAAAAAAGTAATTAGGTCTTCTTTAGTCAGTGGCCTGACTTGTATCCCAATTTCATTTAAATGAAGTCAGTCTTTTTTTTGGTAATGATATCTTGCTCGCTAAAAGACAAAGGTGAACAAACCATAACGGAGTCCAACTTCTCTCTATTGGCTACTGTACTTATTATTTTTTCGTTTTTTCCAGAATCTTCTGCCATCTCTCACCTGGTTTGAAGTGGGCCTCCACAAAGGCCAAGATGGAGTTGCTTGGAGCCAAATTCCTGACACGAACACTCATGAAGTCTTTGTGCACCTCCGACTTCCTGAACAACTCATTGAGCTGAGAGAAGAGAGAGAGTCAAACAGAGCGAGGAGAGAAGGGACAGTTAGAAGAGATGATAAATGAGGCCGGTAATGGGCTCTACGCTATCATAGCAGCGAGTCCAATTCCAGAAGACTGTACTCTCCGAACAGGAAAGGCTGCTCTCAAATTGAGGTGCGGGTGCACAAATTGACATTTAGCTGGAGCCGTGGCATTAATTATAGAGACAAGTTTCCGGGAGGAGCCAAGACATACGTCGTGCAACCCTGACATGTGCTCCTGATTGGATTTGCTTCTGAATGAATGACTGTGTGTAACTTCATCTAGTTTGAATATGCATACAGGATGTAAAATATTGTAAAATGGCACAGTGACAGAGTCAGGGTAAGATCGAACGAAAATGATGCCTAATATTCACCCATTTTTGGAACAAGAGGCCACAAGGATTAGCTAGGTTTCAATGGAGACTCGTTGTTGTTGTTGTGAGACTCGTGATGTGTTGTAACGTGTATGCTTCATTACATATCGCTCAAGATATCATGACATTTTCAGACTGGCCAGATTAGCGCCACTACCAAAAAGCTGCCTTTCCTTCAAGTCAGTTGGCTTAAATGCTCAGATGACTCCTTCAGGCACTGAATCTCTATTATTTGTGGGTAGCTGTGTGCAATCCTCCGAAGGGATGGAAAGGATGGACCAACATTGACCTATAAAACCTCCCGATCTTCTTTTCTCCCCTTCTCTTTCCCTCAAACATCACCAGCTGGAATTCTTTAGTGTGCTGTATATCTGCGTGTGCTCCAGTGTTAGAAGATGAAGAGGCGGGTGGTTGCTATCAAGTGGCGCACCAGGCTTCAGAAAGACACAGGCTTGGAGTGTAACGAGTGCAGACACGCACACAAATGGCTGTGAGGTAGTAGATTAGGTCCCAGTGGGGTCCAGTGACACCGCTTCAACAGCTGCTGGATGTGTATAGTGTACACACACACACACACACATTTCCATTTCATCGGCGGAGCGAGGCTCTGGCTTGACAACAGAGACATTTGTTCAAAGGTCTGAGAAAAAGACACGGACAGTAGAGATATGTGCGCCAGGGCCAAACTGCGATTATAGCACAAGCTTCTGCTTTGACTGCTTAACAGAAAATGGCATCTTGACCATCCAATCTTATCTCACTCATATCCAGAATAAGGACTTATCTTAATTAATCTCACATGAGAGGCTGCTTCCTGCTTCTGTGAAGTGTTTGGCAAGCTATTCACAAAAGAGTCTTTGCACATGTCTGTTTTTCCCAGTTTTTTTTATAGTTACACTTATTACATTTGAAGGGTTTCTGGAAGGCTCATTTAGTGCCTGTGCTAACACAGCCCTTGAGGCTTTAATGCTGTACTTGAAATTAAAAGCAGAACGCTAATTCTCTATATATTCTTAATTATTCAGAAGTGTGTGTGAGAAATTTATATTTTTTTTGTTTATGAAAAATAATGATTGAACCACCATGATTTGGTGTATTAATGTAATACTAATACGTACATGGTAACATGAAAAGGTCTTAAGCAAATTCATCCATGAGCTATTGATACTGAACTATATTCCCAACAGTACTTACTGCGCTCTCTATGCTGCGGGCTGTCTCTCCAAACAGCTCCGACTTGGGGTCCTCCATCTCAGGGGTGTAGAATATCTCCTGGCCCTCCACCTGGTCCAAGTGCAGGAAGCCGCTGAACCTCATGGTGGCTGGAAGGAGACATGGCAAGAAATCAGATGAAAATCGCTAGCTCACCTTCTCTTATCACTCATCACTCCTACCCCGCTGCCTTCACACCGTGCTCGTGCCGGTTTCCGGGTTAGTGATGGATCGTGTGATTGTGTGTGTTTGACAAGAGGAGGTTAGTGAGTTTGTTGCCGATTGCGTGGGGGTTCAGAGTTTGGGGCGTAGGGGTGGTGGTGGTGGACTGTGAGGTGGACTGTGAGGTATGAAAGAAGGAAGGAAAGAATACAGAAACTAGGGCAAAGGGAAGAAAAATGGGCCAGTTTTACCAGATGGAGACTCATCCCAAAAGCTGGCCGAGGCATGGTGGGCTGGGTAGGGAGACAACAAGTTAGACAGACACACAAATACATGAAGGAAGAAACAAAACACACACTCTAAAGAGGAAAAACAGCCCACAGGCACTCTCAAAAGTGCTTCCTTCAGCAAAGAGAGAGCCTCCCTGTGCGACCTTGGGGGCTTATGTTGTCCAACATTCATCAACTCTCAATATGTTTTTTTCTCACACGACTGCCAGAGGAGAAAAGCTGAAAGCAGAGGGGATCTGTGCATTAGTGCGAGGTGAAGAAAGGAGGAGCATGTGAGGCGCTGATGTCATGCTTCCACGGCACTCTTAATCAGCAGGACAAATTGCCCAAATCAATCATGGCCGCTCCTGCTCGAGCGACGGCGCGGAGAACGGGAAGAGCACTTGTATGATTATCGTGAGAGATAGCCGTAATTGTCTCCTTAATGTCGCCAGAATGGTGACTGACACAGGCCTGGTTACAATTGCATGAAAAGGACAGCAGACACTGGTGACACACCCGCCGTCTCCACCCTCGACTTTACAGCATTTTCACGGGCAGCACACATCGATTCAGATGTGACGGGCGCCATAAAATAAAAGCAAATGGGCAAGGTTTGGCCGATAAGAAAGAAAGAAAGACGGCGAGAGAAATCTGACTTTTAATCTGCGAAGAAGACAAACATCAGAGAGGGTGATTTTCCGGCCCACTGCCGTGACGAACATAACGAGGGGAAGAAAGAGAGTGATACAAAGGGACGGAGCTGTTTCACTATCAGATCCTAGTGAACTGTAAAATGTAATGGATTTGTCAGACTTTCCCCGGCATATGGAAGAGTTTACAGTAGTGGGAGCTTAGTGTGCCATTAACATCCATATGAGCATGCCGGTCTTTATCTCTGATGTTGTATTAACGGTGCCGCCTTGTTTGAAAGTTACAGATGGAGCATCCTGCGTTAAACACAGTAAGCAAAGGAACCACATTTTTCACCCAATAATTCTCAGAGGAAGATGTCTTCTCCAGAGAGATAGATACAATACAATCCCCATGGTTAAATTATATGGCAGGTAAATGCTAAAATACATTCTCTAATTGAAGAACGGCCATGGTCTTACCTCTACTCAAAAGCTGTAAAAACTGAATACGATTTCATAGATATCTAAGAGAGTGGACTAAAGTCAACCTTGAGCCACTTCACCCTCTGACGTCTCAATAAATGTGAAGATTAGAACAGCAGAAAATGAGCCATGCACGCATCAATATATTGGAAGGTACAATGAGACGGATATTCTCGCATTAGGGACGTGTCATTTCACTGCTAATGAGCGGACGATCGGCCGAGCCCTCCTCTAGAGAGAAAGAACGGATCCGGCGTATCGATCAGCAAATCCTGCTGCCTGCTTTTATTGGCAACACTTGAGCTGAATGAAGTATTGATTGCTGCCGCGCCGTCATCTTTGGCTGAGATAAATATTTACAGGCCTTAGCGGATTTGTTACTTGTTCTACAGCTTAAACCTATGAAATGCTTCTATCGTATGGATTTTGGGCCAAAATGTCATCAAATCCTACCTCGACAGATCACATGTTTCACGTCTGTTTGTCGTCTTTCTGTGTACAAAAGTTAAAGGTGGCCTTATATCTGTGGTTCATGTTATAGCCACTGAACTTAGCTGTTTTATTAGAAGGCCATGGGACTTTCAGCACGCCAGAAATACAACTCATTTGTGGCCCCGGCCCTTTAAAGTCATGACCCGTAGCCAGAGCCAGAGAGAATCCCTTCTTTCACAATCAGTCAGAGTAACACCGCAGGGACAAATAGAGCGCAGATTTCTACTGAGGGATGGAGGGAAGGAGAGATGGAGTAGCAAAGGGGGAGAAAGAAGCCCTTTATCTTTATGAAGCAAGTCTGGCAGAAGGCACTGATTGGTACAACAGTCGGCCCTCGGTAGTCTCCCGACACTCTTCTAACTCCACAGAGAAAATAAGTGATGCAAGACTGGATTGAGATTGACTGAGCTGAGGGAGAGAAAAGAGTGAGATATAGCTCAAGAGGGAGATACAGACTGATAGAGAAAATAATGTGTGTGAGGTGGGTGAATAAAGGACAGGTGGGAGATTAAAATAAATAGAATAAGGGTGAAGGAAGATAGTAAGTATGAATAACAACACTGGTGGTTATTTATTACCCAAAGTAAAGAGAAAATAAACCTCATAGGGAATTAGGCCTGGCACGACTTATATCAGCATTGGACCGCCAAGTGTCATCAAATTCCCAACCATGGATTACTGAGGTAACACATCCACTGTTTGTGTATTTTTTTAAATGTCCTGCCACCTGCCAATATGATCATTTACATACGAGGGTGGTGATTCATGAACGCATCGCTGCAGAAAAACAAAATAGCACCTGTTCAACTGGTTGTTAAAAGCAGATGGCACACCATCACTATTCCGAAGTAAACATTAAATATGAATAAAATATTGGGTTGATTCTCAATCCTTCAATAAATGAAGGCAATAAATCAAAAAATAAGGAAGAAGAGAAGAGATGAGTAAGAGACGTAGTTCTGTGCAGTGAAAAAACAGATAGTTCGTTGAATCTTAACATTGAATAATACAAAATAAAATAAAAATAAAAAAACATTGATTGAATAATAAAACAAAAAGTCAAAAGGAAAATTCTGGGATTCTATTCAATTTTTCCGAAAAACAATTTTAACATCTTTAAACACATAGCCCACCCCCCACCAATTTATAGAAATTAATTTCCTAGAACACAACATTGCTCAGCCATACGTATGAAGTGCAGAATGCTTCCCTTTAAGCTAATGATAGCTTTTTTGTATTGCTTTTGCTTAATTCTAGGCTATTCATCTCCAGGCTCCAGCTACACAATTAAAGATACACTTTGTATCATTTTGATATTGGTGGAATATATATGTGAACAATGTTTGACTTTCTCAGAGATCCATGATAACCCACCAGCGACAGTCCGTTGGTAACGAGCCATTTCGCAAAGATACAAAGTTGGCTAAATTGGCTTCCATTTTAAGCATCTACTGTAGTATAAACTTTGCAATGCTCTTCTCATCCAGCTCCAGTAAAAGAACGAAAAGTCTACACAGTTTACACTTGCTAACATCATTTCAACTGTAATGGTAGCTAATTGCAGTTGCTGCTGACCAGGGCCGTTTCTAGCTTTTTGGGGGCCCTATGCAAGATGCTGTTTGGGGGCCCTAGTTTTTTTAACTACAATGGGGGGGATTCCGAAGCCTTTAAGATGATCTGTGGAGATGCATCAATCTGTTACACTTTAATAGGAAAACAGGCAAATGTCCCCACAGCCCCACCTAGTGTCAAAAAAATGCAAAAAATAAATAACAAAATATATAAAATATATTTTAAGATCATGGTTAATCATCTGATTCGTCTGTACATTGCTGTTTTAGTCTGTGTTCTTCTAATTAGTGTCTACAGTGTGTGCCTATTGAGCTGTTTAGAGCCATGTGGGACAAAACCCGATCATGCCACTCCCTCTCACTGTCTAAGTGAACGGTGACTATAAAAACTACACTGTGCATGCTCAGAGTATTGTCCTATTTAATGTGTGTGGCAAAAAAATAATGACCATAGGGGCATATAGCTGCCATCTCCACCATACGTCATCTCACATAATTCAGAGCTGATTGGCTGTAAGTACGTGTGCCGCGAAAAGTGTGGTATGTGAAGAGGAGGAGAGAGACGCGTCCTAAAACCAGGAAGTAAGCTGCGCATGGCTTCCCTCCACAAAAAAGCAATGAGATTTCTCCATGGGATTTTAGAAAATAGCTCAAAATAAGATCTGTGGGAAACGTACCTGTTAGATAAATGCACGTTTTGTTCAGCCGGATAATATCCACATGTCTACCCTACTTTTATAATTTTCTAATCATAAATCTATCGATTAGATTTATGATAGACTTTTGAAACTACAAGAAGATAAGGAGGACTTTTACAAAAAAGTAATAGAGATTTTTGTCCAGAAGGATAGGCAAATGGACTTCATCTTCAAGTCAAGGTAAGACCGCAATTTTATTGAAAATGGGAACTTACTAAGAGAGAACAATTCAATATTTAAATGATAACATTTCATTTTTTGGGTATCCTTTTGTTGAACTGTCTGTTTAAAATTAATCGAAGCATCAGACAAAAAAAGCTTTTGAAAATAATATTATATTTTGATTTAGGTCAAAATATAATATTTGTAAACCTGAAGAGTCAGAGCCAGTGCCTCACCAGCCATGAACCTCACTGCAGAAGCTTATATATAGACATCTACGTTTTTTGTGCCCCACCACTTTTGTACATATAAAAACACCACTGCGAACACAGGAGGGGGCTTGGCTGTTTACAAATAAAGATTTTAATTCTCCCCAAATATATTGAGGCTGAACCTGAACTTTGAATTATCTGCTCCCATCATAATCTTGGCGATCTTGTTAAAATTGTGAATGCAGAATTAAAAATACTATGTAACTGGTTTGCAGTTAATAAATTATCCCTTAATGTGGCCAAAACAAATTACATGTTATTCAATACAAAGTCTGAAAGTAGAAATGACTGCATTATACGGATTTGCAATACAGAGATAGAAAAAGTTGGTGCATGTACATTTTTAGGACTGCTTGTTGATGAAAAACTCAATTGGAAGCACCATATAAATTATGTACAGACTAAACTGTCAAAAACAATAGGTATTTTGTATCATACTAAGAACATTATTGAAGAAAAGATAGTCTTTATAACAGTCTATTTCTCCCTTACCTTTACTAATGCTCCGAAATATGGGGAAACACGTACTCAACAAATCTACAAAAAATAATAACATCCCAAAAAAAAGTATTACGAATAGTCTGTGGTGTTGGTAAATATGAACACACAACTCCCATATTTAAAAAACTCAATCTATTAAAATGTGTTGAGATAGTACAGCTTAAAACAGTACTGATTATGCACAACATTTTCCATAAGAGAATGCCTAATAACATTCAAAAGCAGTTCCAAACCACAACGTGAACATATGAATGTAAAAAAGTGTTCACAATGTTTATATTATTATTATTATTATTATTATTCATTTGCCAAGTACATGTGTACCTATGTATATATAGTATTTTAATTTTCAAAAAAAGATAGTTGAAACTGCTATTGACATGTGCAGGAAATGACCCTACATCTAGTTTTCGTATATATATATATGGATTTATTGTTTTCCTGCCCTAACTTTTATTTAATTTCTCTTTATTTCTTTGTACTGCTTCATTTCTATATGTTTTTGACTCAATAATGCCGCTGTATTAGGATGATGCACGGGAGGGCTACTTTCCACAAGCAATGCTTCAGCCCTCCCGCTTCTACTATTTGTGTTCATCTTTGTGTGTATGAATTAAACTTTTTTAGTTTTTCGGATGAATAAAAAAAAATAAAAACTTTCAGCTTGGGGGCCCCCTAGTGGCCGCGGGGGCCCTATGCCCCCGCATAGTCCGCCTATAGGAAGAAACGGCCCTGCTGCTGACCCCCAGAATCGAGACATAGTCCCTCACATAGTATAGCAGCGACTGACAGGAAACCAGAAAATAGAGAAGGAAAACCAGCGTGATAGCCAGGTAATGACAGGGTAAAGAAAGGGTCGTTCTGACTTACAGGGGCAGTTGGCGCCCTCTGGAGTAGTGGAGGGTGTCTTTCCGTCGGGGCAGCATCCAAACTCTGTGTTGTCGCAGGAGGACCGGTCCTCAGCTGTGGGTACAGTGGTGCTCGCCAACGTGGGACCTGGGGGGGGGGGGGGGGGGGGGGGGGTGATACACGGGGGCTTAAAATAATTCATGAAACTGTAGAACATTCATATATTCCAGCCAGCTTATCTCAGAAACTTCATGGGAGAGAGACTTTTCCGGCACAGCTGGAGTAAAGTGTATCTAAGGTTAAAACCTACAATCTTTTGTTTTATTCAGAATTTGCTTTAGCTTCTGCAGCTGATTGCAAGCTTTCAGTCCGCTGACCTGTGATTGGACTAATAGAGGCATCTGTCAGGAGTGATTATATGGCATTATTCATGAACATTGATTTTACACCTGGAACTCGGGCAGAGAGCACGTAATGGGCACTGTTGCCAGTCATGTCACACACAGAGAAAGTTAAATGATATGGGGATGTGATTATTGCTCACTGCTGATTGGTGTACAGTTAACTTCAAGGCTTCCCAGGAGAGCAACAAAAAAAAGCATGCGTTTGTGTTACAGTCCCCATATATCTTGGGACATAAAAGACATAAAAGTGGCTAGGCTTTGTCCCTGTGAAGAATGAGAGTGTGTATCAGCAGCGAAGATCAGTCCTCTCTAATGATGCTGCTGGTGGAGCAGCCGTCGTGGTCCAAGTGGCGCAGTTTATGGCCGCACAGAGATTAGAAATAATTGTGGAGGCAAACAGCTAGGGGCTAAACAAGTCCTAAAGACGTCAGAGGCGAGGGACGTGCCGCTCAAGGACTCGCGGTCAAAAGGAGGCGAGGAGGAGAGGGGTTGCAGGGTTTATAGGGCATCTGTTGGCGTGTGGCCTGCAGATTTACCGATGAAGAGGAGAGTGTTGGTAGGGGGGACAGAGGGTAGAGCACAACAACCACGGGACACACTGCAGTGGGAGCACTGAGACACACACACACACATTTAAACACACACACACTTACACCCCCCCCAACCGCACACACAAGAGCAGATTTCAACAGAGCGCAGATAGTGATATGTGCACTCCGCGTTTGAAAAACTCAGTGACATGAGAAGAGGGAGATAAGTTAAACACCCAAACTACAATTTTAACAACTAACCACCGTAAAGAAACATTCACGTGTACATTTGAATATCCATGTTTAAATCTACGCTGTACAATCTCCTGATCTGCTCACACTTTGATGTGCGCGCTAGCACTTCAGCACGTACAATATGAAAAAAAAATGCTAGTGTGCACACACACACACACACACACACACACACACACACACACACACACACACACACACACACACACACACACACACACACACACACACACACACACACACACACACACACACACACACACACACACACACACACACACACACACACACACACACACACACACACACACACACACACACGCACACACGCACGCACGCCTCTCGCGCCACCGGTCAGCTTCTGACAACAGAATAAATCTCTGAGTCGCCGAGGAGGAGGAGAGGCTGAGCTGAGGAAGAGCACATTGGGGGCCACGCTGCCCATCAATCATATCCTGTTACTGCAAGCTGTCAGCCGAGCTGGATGGATGGATGGAAAACAACAACCGAATAAAAAAAGAAGAAGCCATCCCTTGTTGTTCAAGCAGAGGTCTAGAAACGGCAGCGTGCTGTTACAGTCAGGAGTGCATGTCGAGAAAGATTTGAGAATTGTCATGTGACCTCCACACACACCTCAACCTCACAGTCGCATCAGCCTGTCAAGTCAGGCTCCAGCGTCCCCAGATGCGGACCAACAGTTTAATCTGGCCTGCTACAGTGTATTTTCCAGAGGCTGCGTTTTGTTTTGCTAACTGTTGAGAGTGATGCGCTGGCGGAATGGAGCATGGGTGATGTAGCGACAGCAAAACCATGCAAATGCATTCCTTTCTGAAATTGAGATATACATCTTCTGCGAGTGGAAATGACACAAACGGTGTCTGTTTACAAAGATGCATCTTCCCTGCCTGCCTGGCTTTGACATTTCCAGAGAACTACACAAGCCTGTGGCTTTCAATTAACAGATGATGGCATGAATGTGTAATGATGTAAGCTAAGAAAAGAGTTGGTACAACCCATTATTGGAAAATAAAAGCCCCTCCCACACAGCCCTCAAAGCATTATGGGTAATGAAGTGAAAGAGCAGTGATTTACCGACAGGCTCCTCTGCGCCACTGGCCTCCGTTGGAACGCCGCTACCCGCTTCATCTTCCTGTTCCTGTTCCTCTTCCTCTTCCGTCTGGTCATCGCCGCTGGGCTCCCCACTGCCTGAGCCGTCGAAGGAGATGGCGGCGGCGGGGGGGGCCGGTCTGCTGCGGGGGGTGGAGGTGGTGGTGGACTGCGGCGGCTGGGTGTGGCTGATGTGGTGTTGTTTTGCTCTGTTGTTGATGAGGGTGGAAGAGATGGTGGTGGCAGGGGGCCACTCAGTGGTCGATGGCTCTTCCGTCCTCGGAAGCGGGATGGCCCACACCATGTTAGGGTGGAAGGAGGTGGGGGTGGTGATGGTGGCAACAGAGCTTGAGCTGGGGGTGGTGGCGAGGGGGTTGGGGGTGGGTCGGTCTGCCGGCTCAGAGATGGTTTCTGGTGGAGGGAAGGGGAGGAAGCAAGGAATGGATGAATGACTGAGCAAAGATGAAAAATGTTTGATTTTGCTTCACCTAACTAACTCCATTACAACTTCAATAGTCACACCAGTAGTACAAATCAACAATCATTAGCCAATATTAAACCCACTTAAAGAAATACTTAACCCCCAAAATGATCATTTGTATATACATTTCTTACACCATTACCTTGACTTCTTGAACAAAATCTTTTTTGTCTTACATGCCTACACCCTGTACAACAATCCAACTGAGTTTACTGCATTTAAGTAAATGGGGCTGTTTTATCAAAGCATTTGTTAAAAAAAGTTCACCCAACTTGTGCAGTATGAGCTCATGCGCTTAAAGCTAGCCCGGAAAAGTTGTCCCCATTATGCTCATTTTCAGGTTCAGATTTGGATTTTGTGTCTCTACTGTGACATGTTTAAATACTTTAATGTTCAAAAAGTTCCTTATTTATCTCATACTGCCTGTGCTGCAGCACCTCTTTTCACCCTCTGTCTGAAACCACGTTTATTATCATTACGTAGTACAGGTACTAGTAACGAAACGGTTTCTCTGCATTTGACCCATCCTAGTGTTAGGAGCAGTGTGCTGCCATTATTATGTACGGCGCCCGGGGAGCAGTGTAGGGAACGGTGCCTTGCTCAGGGACACCTCTGTAGCACTTGGTCTTGCCGGGACTTGAACTGGTGACCTTCCAGTTGCCAAGCCAAGTCCCTATGGACTTCGCACCACCAATGTTCTTGATCAACCGCTTAGAGATGTCCTGCCCCTCAGTCTGTCACGCTGAATGTGTTGGAGCGCTGGCCATTAGAAGCACAAGCCTCAGATAGTGATGTCACTATGTTACTGAAGTAAACAAAGGAGTCAAATGGAGGCGTTTCAGGCAGGGAGGGAACTTTGCAGACCATTTAAATGCACAAAAAGCTGTATAACACTACAGGAAAGGGAATCCCCCAAAAACATAATATGGCTTCTTTGAATAGTAAGTTATTCTTCATTTCAGATTCCTCGTTCAACCAGGCATTCGTGAAAAACAAACATTTCTTTAAGAATTCAAGGAAACTTAGAAATTGGAGTTCAAGTATTCCTTTAGTCTATTATTACAACCTAGTGTTGACAATAATTTCTTACCTCAGCTTTTACTGAATGTCCGTTTAAAGGTAGGGTAGGTAAGAATGGAGAAACCAGCACGAGTGCGCTAGAATTTGAAAGTACGCAGCCGAAAAAAATCTGCCTCTGCCTTACAGAGCCCCTCCTCCAACACACACGAACGCGCACATGACCAATGAGGGCACGAGATAAGTCTGTGCACAGATGGAAGGCTGACAGGCAGGTAGGCCATCCAGTTACTTTAGCCGGGCCGGCTCAGATGATTGGTCGTGCTTTTTACAGTACTACGGCTTCCACTGATTACATTTTTAATGTACTCATTGTCAAAGCATTTAATATATTCATTGCTACCGGGATGTTAAGAGCATTCCATGGAATATAACAAAAAAGTGTTTCTGAAGTGAATGACCTACCCCACCTTTAAGTCTTCTAGCCACTTATGCTCAACAAAAAAATGAAATTAAAAAAACCTCCACACATATGCAGACACCCGTTTGTAAAAGCAACCTCTGATTAAAAACCCTGCAATGGATGAAATGTCAGGACAATCTGACAAACCTTAAGTAATGGAAGTGCATATAGCGGAATGAATATGGAATATGCCAACAGATGACATTCAGAGTTATTAGCACTAGTGCGCAGCTTGTGTACACACATATGGAATGCATGTTGGCGTGTTGTGAGCCAATGCCTATGAATTATATATCCATATTCAAATGCTGCCCTCCAGAAGCAAAAGCTTTAATCACCAAAAGCCAGTGCCTCCGGTGATGAATGATTGATAGAAATGGGGCAAAAAAAGCTTTAACTCGGGCTTCAAAGACGACACACTGCTGCTCGCATGCGCATCCGTCAACGCCACCACAAACACACTGCTGTCAACAGACGCACCCAAACACACACAGGGGGAAAAGAAGAAGTCATTCCAAATGAGGGAAAGAGGCTCTCTGCAGAGAGACCATCATTACCAATGCAGAAAAAGACTCTGGTGCAAAAGGACAAACTGCATGTGACAAAAGAACGATAAATAGGACCGAAACTCCTGAAAGGATGGGGGGGGAGTGAGTTGGCTACGGACGTGAGCACTTCAGATTTAGCCGAGGCAAGCAGGCGTGACAATACTGTCGTTCTTCCTTTTACTTCTACACGTCCCACGAGTAAAGATGTGTGGGTGAAATGAACGGAACATTAATATAGAACCTATATGCCGCAGATTTGCACCTCATTAGGATTCGCCTAACATTATGTGTAGGATTTAATTACACTTCTATAATCGGTTATTTTATCGGCAATTATTCACCGGGGTGTGAAATGTGATACCTACGGAGACGGCAGAAAAAGCCCAGGAGACACCGGGTGTCAGCTTAAAGCTCGCAGGATATTTGTACGGAGAGAGATTTGGAGTGGAGTGCACAGAGCGGCGATGCTATCACAGAGCATGGTGGCATGCGTTGGCCTTCCTCTTGGCTACACCTGTCTGTCAGGTGCTAGGCGGCCTTGTCTCCCTGGGAAGTGTGTTATGGTGTGTGAGCATATCTCAAGCAGCGAGTTCCGTGACATGGGATAAGGGGGAAGAAGAAGGCGCGTCTGAAAGAGGACAGAGGGACTGGCAGCAGTGTGTGTTCAGCTGATGCTTCTCTTCATCAGGTTTAACAGTCCGTTTGCCTTTTCTTTTTCTCTCAGTGGAGCCGATGATGTCACAGGGCGGAGAGGAGAAACATCATTGTCATCTCGGCTTGTCTAAGCCCTGTAGTTATTGTTGAAAGGTGGCTATTAAGACTGTTTGTGGTGTCAGTCACGCTCAGTGTGGAGGTGGAGGAATGTGAATACAGGAGGGGGAGCACAGCCAAGGGACTTAGGCTTAAGGAAAACATTTTTATATCACACAAAAAGAAGGTTAACAAAACTAGCAGTGGTGAGGGAAACAGTCGGTAACAGAATGTGGGATTGTGCCATGAGAGAAAATGGCAGGAACAGGAGGAGACGTGGTGAAGGCAGCAGACCCTGACACGCAGGCAGAGGGCTGCCCGTGCCATATGCTGCCATTCGTTGCCAATTTGCCCCAAACCTACAGGTGATAACACCATATGGGAGAGGCGGGTCGGCGCCAACTAGGTGGCCATTTTCCCCTGCCGCCAAAATGTGCTCATCGCTCCAAATGCCCTCCCTCTGTTGCTCGCTACAGTGGCTATTTGCATTTCTTTCTATCTGTGTTTTCTCAGATTCCGCTTCATCTTTTGCTGAGAAACACAGCAAAGAAAAACTCCTCCCCGTACTCTGCCCCGCTGCCTTTTTAGCTCGGAGACTTCAGAGAGGGCCGGGTAGCGTGACAGTTAGCTGCAAGCTCTCGGTCACCAGCAGAAACATATTTTAAGAAGCTTCTTCTGCAGTATTCCCTTTCCATTATCGGCCGACTGCGCGGCAGTATCCTCACACTGTGGTAGAATAATACAAAGTCGTGAAAGATCAATGATGTAAAAGGCAAAAAGGAACAACATTCAACTCATTTACTATATAGAGGCCATTGACATTGCTCTCTTGTCAAGCTCGGTGAGCATTAGCATGCCACAGTGCTAGGGCCGCGCGTCTGGAGAAACTGCATGTAAACAGCAGGAGGGGGGGGCGAGCCATGGTGAGGGGTGGAGGCAGAGCAAATGCTAATTCGCACCCAGCCACACGTGAAATGAGCTCGAGATCTAACCCCCGAGCCGACAGCATCGGCGGAGCAGCTACCCGCAGAGCGACCGCATCCGGGGGAAGAAATTAAAAGATCCCGAGACGTCGGGGGGGGGGCCCCGAGCCCTCGCCTGTCTGCTGCTCCCCTGAGGGGCTCCACAGAGGAGGGGACCGCTGCGAGGCAATGCTAGGTGAGGGATTACACACAAAGCCCACGTCTGCATTGCCAGGCAACAGAGGAATGTGACTGGATTCTGGCTCCTTTTTGGCTGGTAACCCACGGCACTGAATGTGTAAGTACCAGATGTTCAGGGACTTATCAAAGCCCTGTCGATCTCTCGCCGAGCCCATTTGGAATCTCTATCCGTGTACCTGCAAATCAACACAGAGCATGTCAACAACCTGTGACCTACTTTGAGTCTGACAAAGACTTCTCAAAGGAGACAACTGGTGACAGGGTTTGGTCACCTGATCGGCACCCGTCGAACATGTCCACCCCCGACATTCTTAACACCTGGCCGAGTCACACAGCTGGCCCTGCTCCCCCCCACCGAGCTCACTGACGACATCTTTAGGACCCCGTTGTGACACAGGCATGCAGTCGGTGCAACAACTCCCCTGTACATGAAGACCCTGGCCTTTGGCACGTGTCCTAACACCTATTACACATTGCCAACCCTAAACACGTCCATCAGCATCTGGGCCCGAGGAAGAGCTCTCCATTTTCACTCAGTACAAATGCTTCCTGTCTGGCAACGTAAAGCAGATTGACGCAGTTCCCCAACAGGAGGGCCAAACCCCTACAGAGCGTTGATAACTCCAAAACGAAAGTCTTTCCTGCTGTGTGGGGTTGCAGATTGAACTTCAAAGCTGTTGGTTTAAAACACTAATAGCGCGTTTCCACTGCAGGCCTCGCTCGGTTTGGTTAGGCCTTATTAGGCCCGGCTCACTTTAATGCGCCGCTTCCATTACAGTTTAGGAACTGGGGTAGTTACTATAGTAACGCAGTGTAGGCGGAGCCGTGACGTCATCTTCAATGAGAGCCCCAGAAAAACAACACAGCCGTTAGCTCTTAGCACTCAGAGCTCACAGCTCTTCATATCTGTTCAGAAACTAGACACAAGTTAAACAAGTACAAACCACCACTGTCTGTGTCATGGCGAATACAGTCACTGGTTTATTTATGTCTGTATAGGCCGTTGTTGTGAGTGTGGAGTCTGTGGACGGTCGGAGCATATATAACGTTAGCTTAGCCAAGCTCCATTCAGAAAACACGCATTTAAAAAGGGTTCTTCGCCTGCCGTCTGTCTGCAGACTTGTCAAAGCGTTAATTCATGGTTTTTACTAACCGGTATCAGTATGTTGTTACTTCGGCATCATTTTGAAACGTGTATTACAATTAAATCACGGTCAAATATGTTCATCTTGTTGTAGTTGTAGCCCCCTTGCCAGAGATTCTCTCTCTAGTTTAGCATACTCAGCCTGACTCAGCCTGGTTGTTCCTGGCCCTAGAACCACCATTTAGTCGGGCCAGAAAAAAGGTGAAAAAGTCGCCCCGGGCCAAAACTAGGCCAAGTGGAAACGCAACCAAAAACGGGCCCCGCGCGGCTCGGCACGCTTAAAGCGAGCTACCCGCTGCAGTGGAAACGCGCCATAATATCTCTCTCTCTTATTCTAACTTGTATTCGTCTTACTAGAAGGGCATAGACTAACTACATAGTTGCTGTAAGACGATCCTAATTGAGGAGCTTGAGATAAAGCAGTATTACAAACAACATGATCTCCCTCCTTTTCTTGAATCTTATCCACGAGTCACGAATGTGTCATTTGGAGCAACATATTTGGATTCAAACAGTGCGATTGCTCTTGCTGCAGGATCATGGGCGACACAGTTCTGGGTAAATGTGCACACGTGTTTCTCTGACTTCCTGACAGGCGGGGGAACAGCAGGGGGAAGATGATTTGTGGCCCACAGCTCGGCTCATCATCTGCTGACAGCGGTCGGCCGTCCATGATGCAAGGGGGCTCCGGGGGGGCTCACCTGTGCACTGTCCGGAGTGCTGCACTGTGATGTCCTTGTCCTGCCTGCAGGCGATGGTCCTCAGCTGGCACTGGTCGGCGTAGGTCACCCCGTCTGAGCCGCACACCTGCTCCACAGAGACAGAGACAGAGAGGGGGAGATGGGAACACATGTTACCTCCTTGCAGGCCGCTCAAACTAACTGTTGCAAATCGCACCGTGAGACCCACCTTTGTTTTGCTTTTCTCGTCGCAGTCTGGGGAAGGACACTCGCAGTGGGCCTGGTCGTTCACCTCGATGCATGTAGCTCCGTAACTGCACACTAACTCCTCACATGAGGTGGGGGGCTCTGGACCTGTGGAAGAAATACGTTTGTATTGTAAAACATGCCGTAGTCTCAATATCATAGAGTTTATAGCAATGGAGCATACAGTAGCTGCATTATGGATCCTGTTGTGGCCGGTGTGGAGCTACATTAAAAGACATGTTTGACATTTACATAATCTTTGCTAACAAACAAATGTTCTGCCAGTTAAAAAGAGTGTATTCATACTACAGATGTTGTTTTAAAGCTTACATCACTTTTGACTCCTAACTCTGCAAAGTGACATAAATCGTTCAATAATTTTTAGTGTTAGTAGTAATATTATTGTTTTTTGCATCAAATTGGAAAAAGGAATTTGAAAGGAAAGAACAAGCATTGGCAGGCTTTTAGAACATCCTGTTGTATTTGCCTCTAAACTAAAAACTAACTTTGACAAAGAAAGAGAAGAAAAAGTTAACTATGCAGAAAAATTAACACAGTAGACAGCAGTGCAATTAAAAAACGAATGCAGAAATAAAACACGACAGGGGGGAACTATTAGAGAAAATATAAACATGTTTTTTTAATATATCTTTTCAGTTATATCCAACAAAGAAAAACGATTTTTACTAATTTGACATATTTGACCTCCCCCTCTCTCTTGTTGATTTAAATATGCGAGAAGGTGTTTTATTACTCTGACTATGTGTCTAAGTGACACAGTGACCTATTTTTTACGCCCACAGTAGTGCAGCGGTAATGTAATCATAACATGGTCTAGTTATTGTACCTGTATGCAACACTGAATGATTCATGTTTTAATAGCATTTCGCCCAAACTGCTTAACTCTGGTTAAAAAAGAGTTATGAAAAGGAGTGCACTCGGGGATATTTATATATATATTTTCCCCCACAGATCTCTCCTGAAGCTCTCCAAAGGAAGCGTTTGAAGCCGCCGCAGCAGGGTCTGCAGCCGGGGAGCCCAGCATCTACCTGCCGGGTTGGCGAGTGTGGGGTCTTTGCATTGTTGCTACATCACACAGGCTTAGAGCACCCCCCATCCCTTAGCACCGGCTTTCATGTGCTACTTCATCTTTTCATCTGGCGGGGCGTGTGGCAGAGTTCCCCACCACTGTGCCGACTGCTGGCTTCATTAAGCGTTTGACTTCCAATCGATATCTGATGGTGCATCTTAATCAAGCAGCTGCAGACCCCCGCAGCAGGAACTAACATTTCCCTGCAACCGGCTTTTTATTAGCTTGTGCAATCACCGGGGCTGTTTTTATTATTAATCGAAGTGCATAATAGTCAGAGCGTACACATTGCAAATCGTCCAAAATGGAGTGTGTGGAGAAAATATCAATGGGTCCATGTCATTTGTACACTCCACTATTTTCCAAATCACTATCGATATACTGCCCTGCAGCCGCTTCCTGCCCGTGCCAGTAAAACAGATGGATGTGAACATCACAGAGAGAGAACACTGGCTGCTCCGAGATCAGACGAGCACTTTGAAAGGATGTAGGGAGGTTGTGACGGAAGAGAAACACCGCCACAGGTCGGTGCTCTACCTTTGTCGCAGCCGTTGGTGCTTCCGTCTTGACACAGGTTGCACTTCATGCCCTTCACTCCCGTCTTGCAGGAACAGAGGCCCGACATCTGCTCACAGTCGTCCCGAACCGAGCCTGCGGCGTCGCAGTTACACGCTGCCATGGAGATGTAAGAGGGAGAGAAAGAGAGATGAGAACACAATTAGGTACAATCACAGGAAGAGCTTTGGTTTAGTTTGAGGCAACACTTCTCTGAACGTCTCGGAGACAAAGGTTGAGAATAGTTCACGCAGCCCGAGGGGCCGCAGGAGGAGTGTGCAACAGAAACTCAAGAAAACAACCCCAGGGAAGGACATCATGTTCCTGGAATCAATGATGTGTGGTTTTTTTCCCTCCCCTCCCGCGGAAGCTGGTATTGGTGTGCGCTGTGCTGTCTGCTTACTGTGGGTAAACCTTGTTAAGGTCAGGCCACGGGTGAGACATCCCGCTGTTGACTGAAAATGCTCCGTGGCGTTGGGAGCGCATGTCCTGTGTCCCCCCCAGCGGCAGGACACGAGCTGGTCACCATATTGCATTACAGCAGACAAACAAGGGGTCCTGACCCCACTCCTCACTCGAATACAAATGAAAACGGTTCATTCGATACAGCCTTGACATGACTAAAGGACACAGTAGGTTTGCCTCTTTTTATAAAAACCTACCAGCTGTATATTAGCCATGTTCTAAACTTGTAACAGTCAACAAGGTATGCAAGGATGTTTATCTAAAAAGTTCATATTCATTGGTTTTGCCATCGATTCCAAGAGATATTTATTTGACTGCTATGGGGTTGAGATATAAATCTTCTCTCTCCCGACAGTGGAATCCAGTCATGCTTGGTTCTATTTGAAAAGGTTTTGTGATATCTTCCCCAGAAGGTATATGGCTCCATCCCAATCAAATAAGGTGAGTGAAATGTTCCATAATTCAACGATAACTTATTTTATCCCGTTTCTTAACAGTAACAGGAAGTGAGATCTTGTTGTTGTTATTATAAAAGATGTTAATTGACATGAAATAAACATTGATGTCTATGATATCAATCTGGTACATTTATATGTAACAGTACAATTAAGAGTAAAGTCATACATCTGCGAAAAATGAGCAGCTGTAGTCCGCTCACCCCTTATGAAAACAAAGTGGAAATGTACATACGCATTCTTTGGGAAGAAACACAAAGCAGCACCCAGCACTGCCACATGGCACAGCTCCTACTGTTGTAGTCACATGTCACGGTGCAGTCAAAGCACATTCGATAAATCGGCAGGGAAACAAAGAGGCGATTCCTTACGCGTGCATCCGCTGATGTTCTCCGTCACGATGCCGCGGAAGTTCCAGAAGCCCGGCTTGCAGCGGTCACACTTCTGTCCGCCCACGCCTGGCTTACAAGAGCACTGTTCGCTGGTGGGATCACACGTCCCCTTGTAGGAGCCGTAGACGTTACACTGACACGTACCTGAGGAGAGCACATCAACACATCACTGCTTTATGCCTCTCTAGCTGTGAAACAACCCGTTACGGCCCGTCCACACTACAGCTTCAAAAAAAGCTTGGAGCTGGGCGTGTCTGAAGCTCGACCAACAACCAATCACATGAATCTCCCGCCCCTGACACACAAGTAGGGATGCCAGCGATTATTCGAATATTCGCTACAGTCTCCATAATCGAATATTATTTTTAAAAATCGATTTTATTTATATATTTTTTTTTTTATTATTTATGTATTTTTTTTTTTTTCTGGCTTAGTTTCAACCAAAATATATATAAATAATAATATATATATATAATAGTAATAGTATTAATAATTGTCATTGGTCACACCACCAGTTTGTTTTACTGTAAACTTGGAGGAAGCCTGCGTGCAGAGCAGACTGCTGCTGCAGCACGCTACACACCGACCCCGCCCCCCCTCTCTCTCACACGTGCGACTAAAGATGAACAAAGCGACAGGTAAAAAGAGTTCCTCATCGTGGAACTACTTCGAACTTACAAGTCCAAAGGTTATTATTCGCCAGGGCTGCCGAATAATCGATTTTGATCATGGTCAGTTTCTGGCAACCCTACACACAAGCAGCGGTTTGATTGGCTAGAGCTTGTACTGGCATATGATTTGATTGGCTGACGCTTCCACCGAAAGCTTCAGAAGCTTCAAAAGTTGAACATTGCTCAACTTTTGCAGCCTGAAACGCCAGGAAAGCTCCGCTCGGCTTCCCACAATGCAGTTTGGCGAAAAGTGACGTCACCCCATTCAAAGTGAATGGGCAGACGCATTGGAAACCGTTTTTGAAGCTGTCGAAGCTGTAGTGTGGACGGGCCGTTATCCTGTGGCTTACAACAGCTGGATACTGCTTGCTATGATGGATATTAAATATTTATGCTAGTCTGGAAATATTGGGTAAGCCCTGTTCGGCAAATAAAAAGGTGGATAAAGTGTGCTTAGGTGACTTCCCCGTCTCTAAATCTCCGTATATCCATATTTCCCAGTCTGCATTTTCTCCATCCCTATCCCGCGCTAAGCACTTGATGCAGCGTTTTCTCCCCCCATCTGTGTGCTATAATTCGTCATCAGATGAAGAGATTTCATTCTGTTGATATGGCGCAACATTATCATAATTATTCGTCGGATTAAGATGAAACGTTTTCCGCTCTGCAACTTTGGTAATTGCAGTCGAGGACAAGTCCCATATGCTGAACGAGCAGATAGCATCTCAAACGTTCTGCATACAAACGCAGGGGTCAACGGGGACGTAGGTGGGTGACTTACTAGGACATCCAGCCAGTCCGACTCCGAGAGCAGCAGTCATGTTGTCGTGGCAGCAGCCGTACACAGACTCGCTGCAGTGCTGGGGCTCCGACAGCTCCGGTAGAGATGTGGCTGAAATCGCTGATGAGGGAGGAAGAAAAAGGGAGGGGTGGGATGAGAGATGGAGAGACAGAAGAACACCAACATTTGAGTGATTATGGAAAAACGGAGGGGGGGGGGGGAAGGAATTAAACAACACAATCTCCGAGCTACATGTAACTTTTTGTATTGCCAACTATGCGATTGGCTGGAGGGGCAGAGGTGGAGAGGCTGGCAGCCGGATTCAAGATAAGCATTCTATTTTCTACTTCCTCCACAATGGCTCAGAATCAGGGGGAAAAAGATGCTATTACCTCCAGTGAAAACAAACAATGGTGCCGCCAGAGAATGCACAGCGGCTGACATTTACCACCTACCAAGAGGCATGTTCTCTTCATTTGTTCTTGTCTAATATTATCGGAATAGCAGTGCTGGTCTACAACCTTCCCAAACAAATAAATAAAGAAACACTCGATGTCAGGGAATGTGCCAAGCAGATTCTGCCTTGCGTGTGGAGAGCTCCTTTTGTGCGAGGATGCAGCAGCCTTCAAACTGGTCCGACAGCTCGGAATAAAGAAGTACATTCAACAAAGTCAAAACAAATGTGTTCCCGAGAATCTGGCGCTTCTCCAGAAATGGGAAGAGAACAACAAAGCAAACACGAGGAGGGTGTTTCTGGGCGAGGCAGAGATGTAATTGTTGAGTTTTTGTCCAGACTTCGGTGTGCAAAGTAAAGTTGGAGAGATAGAAAGTAGGGATTTTTTTTCTCTCTTTTCTTTCTCTGTTCCCCGCCCGATCTCTTTCTCTTGTGTTGCTCATTTAGAGTGTGGAGGCTGCAGACACAGGGTCATAAATCACACTGTTACTGGTGTGGATATGAGCCTCAGCCTAATGGTGATGACTCGCCGCGCTCTTTTTCCAGTGCTTTCCCACTCCAGAGATTGGGCTTTGGACACAGTTCATTTAACCTGCCACATTTCCAGAGCTCCCTTTCAGCCATCTGTACTGAGCCTATTAGGACAAGGCTGAACTTTTAATTTCATATGTTCTTCCACCCTTCAAGGGTTTCTTCTCTTCAGCGGCCATTGTCCGGCTCTCTGTTATATTACCCTCACATTTCCAAGGTCTGCTACAGCCCTTCCAGTGTTTGTGGGCTTTTTGTATTCTTCCCTCAAGGGCCCATCTGCACTTTGCTCATCTCGCAAAACAACAAGTATTTTTATTGGATTTCACTGAATCCCTGACCCAGATTTAAGTTTGAAAGCAGCTGAAAAAGACAGTTTGAAATGCTACAGTATGGTAGGTAAAGTTTACAAATGTGCGGATGTAGGCACATCATTTTTTGTAATCATCAGAATAAACAAAATGGCTTTTAGTGAGATAAGTTTCTGCAGTCGAGGTCAAATGAAGTTTCTCCCTACATAGCTAATGGGGAGGACAGTTCAATTCCCAAAGATCCGAGTAGTTTCCATTTGCCAATAGGAAAGGAGAGCCCAGAGCTCTAGTACCCATAGAGGGCTCTTAAAAAAAAAGGATTGATTATCCACGGATGGTGGTGGAGAAGCATGACAGTCAGTGCCAAAGGAAGGGGAGGAATCTGCAGGGATATGTGTGAAAACACTGGCAGCTCCCCTCTTTCTCACTCTCTCTTCCACTCTGTCCATCCTCCTCTATTGGACAACCCAGGGGGAATCAAACCGGCTGGAGTGATCACACCAAACCCCTCAAGTGCCTTTTTGCTCAACTCCCTGGCATGTACTAGCAAACGCTTTTCATTTAACATCGCCATGGAGAGGAGGCTAACCTTTGCCACCCTGACCTGACTGTGATTAATTTGCATGCAAAGAGAGGGGTTTTATATAAGAGTAATTGCGGTATCACAAAGTAGTCAAATGGTTTAAATTGTGAGAATGTCTGGGCAGGAAAAGAGAATCATTATTGCTATCAGCTCGATCCGACATGCGCCCGTGAGAGAGTGTCTTATCTCTGCACGCTGGCCGGCCCCAGAGGAACGTTCAGTTTCCAGAAATTGGTGTCGTTAAGTCAACCTACCCTGAGCAAATGACCCAATCATACACATCTCCCCCTCTTCAGTTCATTTTCTTATGGTTACAGTTGTCACTTTGCAGAGAGACACACAGAGTTATACTCTACTGCCCCATCGATGGATGAAATGAGTGGAGAAATGCGAATGAGACGTGGTGAGGGTGCTTTTGAGCTATGACAAACTGTGATTGGTGCAATGTACAAACCTGCACAGGCTCCCTGATTCTGAATCAACAAGTGCTCCTGTTTCTCACATCTGGCCTTCTTCAGCTGGCACTCGTTGCTGTAGTTTTTGCCATCCGAGCCACAAACCTACGAGAGAACCACAGGCAGGTGAAGGTATGGTCATAGTCGGCTCAGCTATACGGTCACTTCACTTGAAAGTAAAGCTACAGTATACAACCTGTGTATGTTAGCATTGCCCTATGTAGATCAGTGGATGACAGCTGAGAAGGAGGCCAAGTAATGATTATTTTAATTTTATTGACGGTTATTTTTGGAGATTATTTGTTTAATCCTTTTGGCAGCAAATAATGACAAAGATCAATCCCTTCTAAGATGTTCATTTTATAATGATATAAAGGCCTACATCTGTTATTTTAAAATACTTAATACAACTTGTAAAATCAGAAGTACAGTACTTCATCTAGGACCGTTATGTTGACGGGACATAATAAGTCTTAGTACTGTCAAAAATGTAAACAAATCCGTTTTTTACACCGATATTGTTTATTTTAATAATTCAATTTGGGATGACTTTTTGCAGCAAGATGATTTAAACTGGAAGTATACAATTGTTCAGGAACCCTGAACCCAGATTTCAACATATATTTTTTATATTTCATATTTGTAAATGTTGCCCAATTTGCACCTAGAGAATCATTCAATGATGTTACAACGAAGGTAAAGACAACTATCTGGATTGCTTTTGCTGAAGAAAACGTGTGGGAATGCAGCTCTTTGATGTTTGTTAGTTCACTTTGTCTCTGTACATTAAATGTGTTTTAATTAGTGGCAGCCGTACCGTGTTGTGAGGCACACTCTGACAGGTGAAGTCACACATACAGCGATCGTCTTCGGCATCCTCGTCCCACGAGCCTCCGAACATGCGACAGCGGTCCTGTTCACAGCTCTCCGCGCCTGATCCTGACTCTCCTGAGCCGCAGTCTGCATTAGAAACACACCATAATACACAGCGTCATTAATAAAACATACAAACCCACAAGGGACATGCCCTTTTAACACTGCGCCAGGTATAAACAGCGTCCTACTTACATTTCTCTTTAAGTTACGGCTACATTTACACATGAGGAACATGGCAAAGTTAGGATCATTTACATTTCCCTCATGCTGGTGGTGGAGAGAGGGAAGTAACGGGGCTGCTGCTGGTAGTAGAAGATAATGACCAACTGTAGTTGAGAGCAAGATATTGACTAAATAAATTAGACACAAAATATTTGCACACAAGCGAGGCATCCTTTTCATTTCAATTAAATCACAGACAAAAAAGAGGAGGGAATTATTAACTCCGGCTTCCAAGTGTGTGAGGCAATTGGTGGCAAGGCCTGCTTTATGGGTGCCTGCTCCCCGATATGAGAATAAAACTAATTGCAAAGTGTTCTGTAAAGCTGTACCTGCTACTTTTTAACTGTGACCCTGGGAGGCCTTTTATTTGCGTCAGAAGTGCACTGGGTCGAAGTTATTATGCTAAAAGAAAGGTAGCAAGGCCAAACAAAGTCCCACAATCAACGGGATTTGTGGGTTCACAAAACTGTCATCGCTGAACTATTGTGCAAACCTTTGCACAAGGTAGGACAACTTTAACACAAGGTAAGCAATCCTTACATGAAAAGGGGGGAGACAAACATTACCAGCAGGGCCGTTTATGGAAAACAAATAGTTTTTTTTTTGCGTCTGTAGACTGGGGGAGGATCCTGCTTTTGAAGTTGCAAATTCCACCTCCAGTGGAACTCCGGAGGGAGATTAGGTGAATGTGGGGACTGAAAGCTGGAGAGAATGTCAGTCGGAACGAGGGAGGCACCCCGGGGGCTGGCAGAAAGTTCATGTGAAACTAATGCGTTATTCAAAAAATGAAAAAAGGAACGCAGTTAAGCTAAAAGCTCCCCGCGTAGCCTGTTACGGTCTCAGGCACTTAGGATGTTGGACCCAATTGCAGACAGGGAGACAGAGGTAAAGTATTGCAAGATACTTTATTTTTCCATGACTGGCAAAAATGAACAAAAAGGTAACCACCAAAACTCTAGTCGAGATGACAAAAAACAGAGAACAAAAAATGAAGGCGCTCCCGCAGTGAGGAATCAAAAACCTTTCATGAGTACCAGGAGCATAGACCTCACCATGACAATAGACAAGACGAACCGACACTGAACACTGGGAGACAGGGGAATTTAAACACAGGGTAACTAGACACAGGTGGGAACAATCAGGAGTGGGGCTGACACTGATGAGCACAGGAGACACACAAGGAGTGACAGGTGAAAACACTCAGGAACTTAGACACACCAGGGAAACTAACGACAGACATGAAAACACAGGGAAAAGAGACCAGACAAAATACAGGGAGGAAAACATGACAAGGAGAACGGGAAAAACACCCACGCCTAGACATAGAAACGTGACATGACATAATAATCCCGACATAGCCTTGGAAAAACATCAGGTAATCAACTTGTTATTTCCTCTTCCCGTCTACTTTTAGGGCTCTTTCAACCCCTCGGTATTGACGCGCCTTCCTCTAATGGTGTAATCAATGTCGCCGTGATGGAAGTACCACTTAGCATAACCCATCTTCTAAAGTAGATTATGGAGCGGGTCAGAGAGCGGGGGGGGCAGCTGAAGCCCCAGTTGTCCTTTGATATGGGTCATCAGCAATGGGCTGTGACGGCTCTGAGTGGTCGATGCAGTGGAAGAGGCCTTCACTTCATTACATGGAACTGGAGCTTCGTGTAGAGGCCACACCCCCCCCCCCCCCCCCCCCCCCCGCAAACATCAGGACTCACTCCGTCTCATTTTTACGCCAGCACCACTCTCCGACCCTAATCCTTTGTGCTTGAATCTGCAGTCGTGGCTACTTATCGATTGCTGGCCCACAGTCCTTTTTAAACATAACAGTTTGTGACGGGGCTAATGCACAGGCTAATGGCGTTCAACTACCAGTGGCATAGCGGCAGATATCTGAAGTTAGATCAACAGTAAAGGCTTCTGACTCCATGACAGATGAAAACAAGAATTAATGAGAGCTTGCGGCATTGGTGTACTGTACAGCGACTCAGCAAGACGCAACAGAAAGAGAAATGCAGGAGTAGCCAATTCGTATTCTGCTCAGGCCCCCCTCACGGAGACGAGATAAATAAATAAATAAAAGAGGTGAGACATTAGAATGGAATAAATAAAAGTGAAGGGCGAAGGGGGGTTCTAATTAGCTATTGCTCTTTGATGTGCCCTGCCACCCGCGCTGCATATGAACCTTTCAATTAATACATCCCCAGCAAAGACGGCTGCATCAGCTATTCTCTCGGCACTGGCCATCCGCTCCTTTTTACTCAATCATGTCAGAAACCCACAGTGTATTTAGCCAAGGGGAGCTCTATTAAGATGGCAGCATTCGAGAGAAGAAGGGAAATGAATAGCGTGAGACTAACGTCCAAGGTAGAAAGAGAGCTGAAAAAAACGTTATGTGGATTTGACAGTGAAAAGAATGAATAAGTGATGCCATGTGGAAATGTTGGAGAAACAGAGGGTGGAGAACAAGCTGAGAATGAGGGTAAATAATAGAGGAGATGCAGCCTGGAGATGTTTTGGTGGACCAGATAAGTTGTGTTTACATCAAGGGCTCCAGGAGCGATCACATTTAATGGTGATACTTTGATATTATGACATGCGCGAATGTCAACTCGGACATCGATCATTGGGAACGCTGTTGGGCAAAGGTCTAAAATGACACTGGTCTTTGCTGAAGGATCAGTGTGGCGCCATTAGCCTTTGTTTTGCCTCCATCTATCAGTCCCTGCTCTTTGACGGATGTGACAGCGTGTTAGTCCAAATAAAGTCCTGCGAGATTGAGAGGGATGGGACGTCACGCCTCGGCGCAACAAAAAGGGATGGCATGTTTGGAGACGGCGGCGGGATAGAAGACGTTGTGTTGCCTCAACAGAAGGTCACGAGCCCTGTGATGGATGGACCACGAGGGATCAAATCCGCTGATCTCACTCGATGAGCTCTTTCCCCACCCAGCTGCCCACTTTGCTTCATTTTTACCGCCCTTTCCCGTCTTCCGGAGCTTTTATTGATCTGATTTGTACAATGTGAGGAGCTGAGGGTGCACCACTGTGTGAATCTTTGCTCATAAACTTGTTTATTAAATGTCTATTCATTTTTAAAAAAAAAAGAAGAAGAAGAGGCCTGCCCCCTCGGTTGGGGATGCACTGCTCTCAGTTGCCACTTTGTCAGTGTCGGGAAAAGAAGCTGAGGCCAGGCCTACCCGGGTGTGAAATTAAACAGGTGATACATTTCCCTTTATGGCCAACAGTGGGAACACTGTCATTTTTCATTACTGTTAAACTAAAGGCGGCAGAAAACAACTTCCATTTTTTTTGTAATGCTCTATGCCCGATCCCCCCCTCCCGACAAGACTAATGAGGATGGTTTTTAAGTCTATTCTACGTAAGGGAATAAATCTCATGTTCACTTCCTCTTCAGGCTTATCTTAGGTATGAAGTATTGAGCTGGAGGTTGTGCACACAGCTGATGTGGAGCTCTGCTGCTGTCTCCAAAGCAGCCAGGAAATACAGTCTTTGGTCTTATTTATTGTGACTGATTGCTGTATTACACTATATATAAAAGCTACCATCCATACACCTATGGGTGGTGATTCATATATCCTATCTTACAGCAGCCAAAGAGAAGCTTCCTAAAGATATTTTCAGGCAAGGGACAGAGCAGGCAGATTTCACCCCTAGGGTGAAATGTATCGATTGAGCACAATCCCATCCCCACCGTCATCTGTGAAAGCATCGGTGCCCCCTTTATCAAGAGGCACCATTTCAATGGAGAAGAGTGCAAAATAGAGAGACTTGAGTGGGTGGGATGGCACGGCGGGGAGCAACGGGGGAACAAAAAGAGAAAAAAACGATTCTTTTGTGTAAGCCTGATGGTTTTCTCTGAATCAAAATGAGCAACTGATGAAAAAAGGGAATGATGTGCAGACACAGTATGACAAAGAGAGAATCAAATATGAAGAATATGTGCGCCAGGAGCGAAGCAATGCCCTTGGGGAGGCAGAAGAGACGAGCAGCAGAGAGAGTGTGCAGACGTTGGGTTGGTTGTGACAGTGAGTTTCTGTGCACACATTTCTTCATGCTCCACATACAAAAAAGGTCACTCGTCTCAGTCAATGAAATTATGTTAAATCGACCACAATTCGCATCACAGGCTCAGGGCCAATATTGGACAATGTTAGAGAAAGTTTAAAAAAAAAAAGGAAAAGAAAGGAACACCGCTGGCGAGCAATCAAAACGGAAGAGGATTCCTCTCATCTCTATTTGCTCTGTCCTCCATCTATCCCCTCTTTTCTTCTCCCGAGACGTCCCCCCCGCTGGCAGGTGTAATCTGCTCCCCTTCACACCTTGTCAGAGTAAGAGTGTGTTGACGTTGGCCTGACAACCAGAGGATGGCATGTTGCTCCCTCCAGAGTTGTCCCTTAGACGGGCCCCAGCGGCTGTGAAACCCTGCCTCGGTCTGTCAGCGCTTATCAAGATATGATTTGCACGCTGAATTAGATCTAGTTTATTCAGAATGTGGAGGAACAACGGAGCTAGAAATCAGAGACACTCACATTAAGGGCCATCAGTCACACACTTTAAAGCATAATTGGATTGAAAGGGTTTGCATACTGTACATTCTCAAATAAAAAATCGATGCAAAACAAATAAAACATGGGCTCTATTTAAAGAAGAGGGAAATGACTTGTTCTACAATGGCTTGAATGGCAAATATTGAGTAGACATTTTTATGTGTGCACGTTTCTGTTTTTTATACTTCAACAGGGTTACCACGCCTTTATGAGGTTCATTACTGTGATATTACCGTTAATGTTTCTAATATTTATCTTTAAGAAAAAGGGTTTGAATCCGGTCCAAGGCCAGATTGAAACCCTGGGTCCTCAGCACACAAAGTGTAATGTCTTATACAGCTTTCAACATCTGTGCAAGAAGAGTTTTCACTGATGGAGTAAAAGTATGAACAACAATATTTATTTTTCTATTTAGAACAAATGTACCTCAACGCATTTGTTCTAAATATCACAAGAAAAGATGCAGGTAAGGAAAGAGGGAGGCTTGTTACTAAGATATGATGACATATAATAAAAATGTGGTGTATAACAAATAAAACGTGTCTGCTATGATCCTGGGTCTACCTGCAGGTGAAATAAATTAAAACCATTTGAGAATGTTTCTGCAACAGAGGCAATGAAGTGACGAGAGACGCACTTATAAAAAACAAACAAGACCATTAAAATGCGCCGCTGACCTGATCTTAATCACCCAGAAGTCATTGCTGTAGCTGTAATAGCTTTTCCTCGATGGACACGCAGTATGACTCCCCCTGCATCGTGTTCTATGTAAGCCTGTGTGCATGCTGCTGGTGGCATAAGAAACCATTATGTTGAATTCATCAGTTGACTGGATGCCGTACTACAGGTCAGTTGATAAAGATGATTGCACCATTTTAAAAGGCCAATCGGTGAACATCATCACGCCATTTTAAAGTCCATTTCCTACCTTCGTCGCAGCTGCCAGGCTTGGCTGCATCGATCTTCCTCTGCTGCTCGCAGGAGGCTGTGCGGAGCTCACACTCGTTGTTGTAGGTGGTGCCGTCGCTGCCGCACACCGGGGAGAAGGCCTCGCCCGAGCACTGCGGGCACTCGCACATATTATGGACGCAGCGGGCCCCCCAGGCACACACGGTGCTGCCGCAGGTTTCTAAATCAGAGCAAGAACGGGTCAATGGGTTGTTTCAAAGGATTTCAATCACACCAGACCTTTAAACGCAGCTCTTAATTAATTAATGAATGATCTGATCTTTATCTAATTACCATGCATGGCATTTTCTCTCGTAATATATCCCTCTCTTGAAACTGACATATGTTCGCTTATTAATTCTTCATCTGGCCAGGTTTGTTGGGATATGAACTGCCTCCACGCGGCTGAATGAGGCTCCTCCCGGGCCTCACTATTATTTTATATTTTCACATTTGATTTAAAGCTGCAGAAAAGGAACTCCCACCGTCTCAATGGACGCAACCTTTGCATATCACGCATTTGTCTAAACTTCTACATTTGCAGAGAAACGTTCATAGTCTTCCTCTGCTCATCGAAACAATAGTTAATTAACAATTCATGTTTTCTGTTCAACCTTGCCTGCTTAAAACTGCACAGCTCTCAGAATAATCTGTAATAATCTGGTTATACTTCCTTTTTTATAAGTACATTCAAATGTATAATACTTTTTTTTAAATAATTCTATATTTGATCCTTTTACATCTAAATCCCTCTAACTGTGTTAATGAGTAACATTTCACCAAAGCAAACTCCTTGTATGTGTAAACCTACTTGGCAATACAGTGGTGCAGGAAGGAGTTAGCATTTCACAACTTCCAATATCCTCGTATTGAAATCATTGTTTTTTTAGTTCAACCTGAAATAAGGTATATAATACCTTACTTTACATAATAATAATAATAATAACATAAGCTTATGAGATGTAATTTAGGCTCTTCTGTTGATTGCATGTACGCTTCAGAAATCACAAATTGGTGGTAATATGTTTATAATAATCTGCCGAATAAAAATGATATGTATCATAAAAGCGTGTTCGTCCACACATTTTATTTTCTGCGATATTCCAAACCCCATTAGGCGAGGGAGCCATGGTGATTGTAATGTCCGGGTCGGCCTACAAACAGACGTCATCACTGCACTGTTATAAACCTGCTTCTGGTTCTGATGACACTGTATGAATGTTACTTACTGCACTCGCCCTGGCTGACCACTCGGAGGTCCATCTGTTGTTTGCAGGCGCGCACGTGCAGCTCACACTCGCTGTTGTAGGTGTTTCCGTCGCTGCCACACACAGGCTGGTGGGACTTCACACACTCCGACGCACACACACACTGCCCGCTCTGGGCATCGCAGATTGCCCCGAAAGAGCAGTTGGCACACGAGTCATCTAGATGGAGATAAGGAAGAAGGTGAAGGCTCAGCACGTGTGTGGATGTGTGTGTTTCAGTGTGTTTTGTTGCTAGTTTCTTGCATGTAATTAATACATGGCCTGACTACACATCTTTAACTCTACATTTTTATATTTTATATAATATGGGCGGAACATTTATTTTTAAGCCCTTTTAACACAATAGCAACTTCTATCAACATAATGTTATTGCGGCATAAAGATAGCAGTAACATGCTGTTAGCAGAAATCATATGTTGACAGCCATTTAACAACTAATTGGTGAAAATGATTTGTTGTCTTTCTTGACAAGTTGTGATTCTGACAGCAGGCGTAGTTTAATGATGCAGACATAGGAGAAGTGCAGAGATGCAAAGTTTCCATACTGAGCGGTGAATTCCCCAACATGGATTGTGGCCGCTGATGAGAAGATGAATTGTGCATAATGTGCAACTGCTACAGTATCTGCCTCATATCAAGGTCGACTTTACAAAAGATAATGAACACCCACTACGTTTTGAATCTGCATGCAATGCGCCTTCTATTTGTCGGGAAAAGGGGATACATAATGAGTTTATTTGTTTAGAAAATTCTATTCTATTATTGGTATTTTCAAAAAGGACAGGTCGAGCAGCTTTTTTCATTTATTTTTCATGACACAACTGTCATTGCAGTCTGTCACTGGATCAGGAAATACATGAGTTGGAGCTATCGCCTGGCAACAACAAACACTGCCATGATCACTGCCATGCCATGTGGATTGGACAGTTTTTGCCATATATCTAAAGGTGTCTGTTTCACACCATTTGACCTCATTTAAATAAGTGCAATAGCAATGATTGAGAATGAGTTTCTTTTGGTCTTATTTGTACAGCTCTAGCATCTTCGCAAACCGTTTGTGAACTGGGTCCTCCGTGTAGAATGGATGTAACACTTTATTGGAGTCCACCTGGGACAGATTCAATTGATTTGAAATACTTTGGAAAGGCACACGCCTCTCTATTAGAATGTGTCACGGTTCAGATGCATGTGTGCACTCAAAACCGAGCCATGAAATTCAAAATAACTCTCCGCAGATGAAGGGGGGGAAAATGCTGCCAAAGTGCAGAAAGATTCCAGGAAGCACAGTGGGCTCCATCACTGAAGAAATGTTTGAACTACCCAAAACGTTCCTCTCTTTAACTGACAGCTTCAGGCATTCACAAAAATAGTAGAAGCTGGCAGAAGGACAACCGTCTTTTCAGCACTCCATCAATCAGGACATTACAGGAGAAAGGAGTCCGAACTGGTACTTCTGAGAAAAAGGCCACGAGACAGCAAAGGGGAGTTTGCCAATCGACACTTAAAGGACTCTGAAAGCATGATTGAAAGGATTTTCTGGTCTGATGGGACAAGAATTGAACTCTTTGGATTGAATGCCAATTGCTGTATATCTAGTGACAGCCAGGTAGTGCTCATCACCACGACAACACTGTCCTTTGGGGGAATTCTGAGCAGCAGGTACTGCCATAGCTTTGGGAAGTGAATCAGAAAATACACACTTTTCTAGTTGCATTCCTACGGTGGCCGCCAGGTGCAAACTCGCTATAATTGCCCGAAACATTTCAATTATGAGAAATGTCCTGCAGTTTCAAAAACGATGCAAAATAAAGAATCTTAAATGTGCCAAAATACGTGCAAATTCACCAACTTGACAACACAAGTGCAGCATTTAGAATCAATTCACCAGCTTGACGACACACAACGGAAACAATGACACAAAAAAGTGATGCAAACAGCTGGGACCGGAGCGCTTGTTGACATTCAGGTATTATAAAGTTGGCCAACTGTCACTGGACAGTGATCTAATATTTACATTTATTTTAACAATGTTATCGCATGATTCTAACGCTAAAAACAACGCTCCGGTCACCTTTTTCTTATGCAGTGCTTCTCGTAAGTAAGTGAAGATGTTTCTTCATTTGTATGTGTAGTGGCACATTTGTGTTTTTATTTTTGCATGGTTTTTGAAACTGCAGCGCATCTCTCTCAATGCACTCCCTTTGGAAAGTTGCTTATCAATATGCCACTTTCCCACTATCATCCAAAACAGACTTAGAGAGCTTATAAGTTGGAGCAAGGCAGGCTGGGATGTTCAGGGTACTGACTGATGCCGCATGGGGCCGGGAAACAAATGAGAAGGCAAATGCGAGGCCTCGTAAGCAGCAGACAGGCGAGCAGTATGATGCGCCTATCCCTCTGACACCAATTACACCTGGAGGATTGCATTAGCCCAGCTCGCCATCACATTCAATTAGGGGCGAGCTAATAACCGCTGCTGATTTGGCACTAATGGAGAGGGACGAGGCCGGCCGCTGGAACTCTCTTTCCACACTAATCATCTGTTTATTACTCTTTGAGTCTTCTATTGCCTCTCCGTCTAATAATAATAATAATAATAATAGATTTAATTTGTTGGCGCTTTTACAGCTGCTCAAAGACGCTTTACATATATAGTGAAGAGAAAATAAAATAAAATAAAGGAACAACAAATAAATATATAGTTAAAGTAAGACGGAGGCAGCGGGAAGGGGCGTGGTGGTGCAGCGATCAGTGCTGTGCTGGCTAGTGCTGGCATCCACTCTCTGCTTCGAATAGGAGACTGAGAACTGAACAACCAGCATGTTGCCCGTAGGAGCAATATATTCCTATATTACTAATGTTATACTTACACATTGCATGAGAAGAGCATGCAGGATCTTTTTCTTTTTGTTAAAACAATGTGTATTTCTAGTTTGGCTGTTGAGGGTGTTTCTGGGCACGCTTCCTGTCTTAACATCTTAAAGCATTTATAATCTTCCCCCATGTAAAGTAGATAAATACACATAATATATCAAATGGGAATTGGTGTGGTTCCTCTTTGGCTGTGGGAGGTATACATCAGGAAGTGGCGGTGCCGAGAGTTGCCCGTTATCAGGCCTTGTGTCCTGATAGCAACCTCGCCTATTTATCTGCTCATGTCCCCGGCACCTGGCTCCGCACGATCCTCCAGACAACACCGCACACACACGGAGAAGGAGAGGAGTTGCAGTTCAAAGCCAAGAGCAGAGGGGGGAATTGTCGCCATTACTGGCAGTGTTAAGATGTCCATTTCGTGTCATCTCAGATTAAGTTATCTACAAATCTGAGTTTTAGTGAATGTTTTACTTCAGAACTTCACAAGCATGACATGATGAGACTTTAAGCTAAAGAGTCTGGCAGGCAAGGCATCAAGATGGGTTCTAATGTGCTCATCTCATTTACATGTGCTTTCATGTCCACCAATGCACACATCTCTCCAGCCAGTAATATGTACGGGACAACTCAGTGTGACCGAGATCAAAGTAAGATATTTTAAGACCTTCTTATGGTAGTTCTAATGAAATATAATACCAACTGAATCCAAAGCACCAAATAGGACCTGCTCTGGCCGTGAAATGGCTTCTGGCGTATGAATCTGAGCCAGAACTGGTGCCCAGATCATAAACGTTTGAGAATATGTGTGCACTATTCATAACAAAAAGGGGTTAAAGTGCAAATGTTTAGATTCATATTTGTATTTTGTGTATTCAAGAATTAGTTTTTGACATGGTTCTTCCCTGCCTGTTATACTCACACACTGAGCATTTTTTTAATTAGGAAGCTACTGTGTTCATTAAAGGGGGCAATATTACGCTATTATTCAGGGTACATATTCATATGTGACATGTCTCCATGCTTTAATGTTCAAAAAGCTCTTTATTTCTCTCATACTGCCTGGGCTGAAGCACCTCTTTCCACCCTCTGTCTGAAACCAGAGCCCAGTCTGCTCTGATTAGCTGGCGAGCTCTGTTGTGATTGGTCAACTACTTAGAGATATCCCGCCCCTTAGCCCTTATCATGTACAATGTGTTGGAACGCTAGCCAATAGCAGGGCGAGTGTTGCGGACTGATTGAACTATGTCACGGAAGTAAACAAAGGACTACTATCTTAACACAAAGATGCTGTATATTAACATCAATTCTTTTTTTACGTCATCAATCTTCTCCCTATGTCTTGCCTTGTCAAACTTTTGATAGGAATTTAGATAGAGTCCCCTTCAAGTCCCCTTGACAACAAGGTGCTAATGTTTGTTGTTGCTTTGTGACAGCTGTGTTAGCACTGCTCTTGGAAGTGAGGGTGAGAAACACCGGCAGCTTGATGTACAAAGAGGCATTGAAGGCACGAAGGATTGAGTCATTGAGGAGGTGAAAAAACAAATCAAAGACCTTCCAGCTTTGCAGCGTTTTGTTGATATCCCTCACTGGGGAACAACCTGGAATTGCGGCTGAGGGGGTCTAGGCGGAGAGTTGACTCTGTATTAAGCAGACAGGAGTAGGCTGGTTTGTGCTTCCAAGGACTCTGAACATGCCCGGGTGATAACAACACCCCAGTCGATGCCTGCTCGGCCGCTACACTATTAACTCTGCCCCCCCCACTTGCTCTGCTTCTCTTTATCTTATTTACTTCCGTCTCCTCCCCCTCCCAGCATTTATTACTTTCCCCTCCCTCTTTCCTAGCCGCTCTCATGCTGCCGTTATAACCTATATTTCTTACTCAAAGGTGTATATCATTCCAAACACCTGTGGGAGAAAAAAGGGGTGAATGTGTTGCCTCTGCCCTCATGTGTTGGGGTAAAGCCGTACGAATGGACCCTTTTTTCAAGGCGTCTGATATCCAGCTGAGGGGGTATATTAACCGGGCCTGCCCGTGTTACAAGGTCGCCCCTCCACTAAAATGCAAGAGCAGGAAAGAATGTGAGAATAATAAGTAATCTCACTCATACTGCTATCGGGTTAGCACCTGGGCCATATAGATAACCGCTATGTTCCCAGCTCGCAGCCAAGGAAATGAAAAGACGGCTTTGCCCATGAGGAGCTGTGGAAAGCTACACACACACACATATACAGTACACACACATTTAAGCACACATGCCAAGTCAAGGCAACCTCCTAAACCCTTACTGCCCTCACCTGCCTTCCTTAAGCCCCTACTTTTGGGTTTGTACGCTAAGTAAATGCGTTTGGATGAAAGTAACAAAACAAGTTATACAAATAAAACCATTTTGATGTCTATTCTATTTGAATAAATATGAAGTGAATATGAAGTGACCTTAGAAAATAAGACGTATCATTATTGAAAACAAGGAGAAATCAAAGTGAAGAACCTAGAAAATGAAAATGATAAGGGTCGGGGTTACTCAAAAACCACATTATTCCGTTGCTCATGACTTCAACTTTAAATTCAGATGCTTCACAGCACCCGAAGGCGGCATATGCTCCTTCCCGTTCTCTCCCTTTCTGCTCCATAAACATGTATAGTATATTACTTGGGGGAATAGCCTGCGATAATCAGGTGAGATAATAGCTTAAGTCAGTCAGTTGTTATGGTGCTGAATGAGGCTCAGTAAAGCTGTGCAAACAGCCCAGAAATAACCCCCATTACCATTGCCATCATTCCTCGGCTGGCTCGCGCCCGGCAAGCCAATGCCTCAGCGTTTTTATGGCACCATTGCGCTGACGCAGGCCTGCTTCCTATGGGAGCCAATAACCATCCATAGTGCTGGATAACAGACATTCCCCCCCGCTACGCCAGCTTGCTCTGCTTCCCGCTTTTTAAAATAAAGACTATTAATTACTGCCGTGGGACCAGCGGCCGACAGACCTGTCGTCTACCTGCGCACCAAATGGAGTCTGCCCACCGACCAAACACTGCTCTCGCTCCATTTCCTGTTGGCATACATCCTTGCGCTGGATTTCAATTTAGTGGATGCTGGTAGGGGGAGTATGACAGATGCAACACGCAGGCAGGCAGAGAGGGAGCGCAGGCCAGGCGGTTCCAACAACGAACCCTGTCATCTTCTCAGAACAGAGACTCAGAACACTATAAAAAACACACGAGCCTGGATAAACAAACTCCACCTATAAACCGCACTTTTGAGGACAAACCAGAAGGGTGCGATTTTATATCAGACTAAGTTATGATCATTCAGCTAACTGCTCAGCAAGCATAACACCGCAGAGGGCGACACATTTTTATAGTTATGGTCTTCAAAATATGCAGGAAGAAAAAAAAGGCTATTGTAGGAAAACAGTGCATGAGGTAGCATAGAGAGTCCGGCCAAGGGGCTAATAACCGCTGTGCTTCTGCCCAGCGCGTGTGAACAGCAAAGGGCTGGATGGTAGACTAGGAAGAATACTCATTCACCAATTAGAGTCCATGGGAAAAGTGGCCTTCTAAAATGGCATTAAGCCATTAAGAGTTTTCTCTAAGTGGGTCTACCAAGCTGTAAGTAATCTGCCCGCATGGCTGCGTGCCTGCAAAGTGGATCTGAAGATATGTTGTACCAGCTCTGCTGTGGCTGGTGTGCTAATGACTCTCTGATACAAAGCCAAGTGCCTCATGTAGCCAACGTGGATAAGTACGGTTGGTATTCTCTTTCAGCAGGAGTAAAGTGCACCTTTACTTAAAGGTCAAAACAGGCAAATCAGAGTGTTGTTGTTGTTGTTGTTGTTATGGAAGGGCTGGAGTAGAGCAGGAGGAGAGAGATGAAGAGTAATGGACCACGGATAAGAGATGCATTAAGGCGAGAAACTAAAGGTTTTTCTACACTGGTCGATTTCAAATGTTTGGGCTATTCTACTTCATGTGGAAAGATAACATGAAGGTGTTTATTATACAAACATTGTCGAGCTATGACTTTAAATCTCTGCATAATTCACGAAAAAGCAATTCCTTATTCATATTTTTAAGAAACATTTTTTATACAGTTTCAAAAACACAAATCTTTAAATACCGTTTCTCAATTGTCGTTGTTTTGTTTATTGTGTTTCATTCATAACCAGACCGAAATAACATCTACATACTTTTTGTAATGACTTTTGACATAATTTGTATTTATGGAGTGATCCAAAAAGATATTCTTAACTTCTTCAGTGAAGACCTTTGACTATAACTTGTCAACAAAATAAAACAATAACCATTTTTTATTTCCAATTTTCAGATTTCTGTAATAGGAATCTATGCAAATGAGGACAAACTTATTTAACCATGTAAACATAAAATATCAAAAAAAATTGAAACTTGTAATACTAAAAATAATTGCCTTGAAGTGTGTAATCAACAGGGGTGATATCTATTACATATGTTCCTTATCCACCTGTAGTAGTGAGAGACCTAAAGCTGTATGACGAACTGTTTTGACTTTATTGGATATGCAAGGGAAGCCCTGAGGGGGCCAGCATGATTATAATTCCATATATGTTCATTGTTAATGTCTTAGCAATATAATTCTGCCTGTGGGTAATGTAGCACCATTAATTAATTTGATCCTAATTATATTCCACAAGGAGACATCTTTCCCTACCTGTGAGCTATAATTCACCGTTTCATCGTGATTCAATGAGTGAGCGGTGCATTACTGTGTAATGTAATGTGACTGCGGTGCGGCTACTCACCACAGGGTCCTTTGTGCTGGATGTGAATGGCCTTCTGCAGGGCGCAACCCATCGCTCTCATTTCACAGGGGCTCCCGTAGCTGTGGCCGTCGGATCCGCACACAGGGTCCGATGTTTGCGGGCAGGCCTCGGGGCATTCGCACACCGGCACGTCGTTTTCCACCACGCACACCGCCCCGTGATCACACACCTTAACAAGGCAGGGGCTCGGTATGCTGAGATCTGAAGGCCGAAGTCATAGAGGGCAGAGTTAGAGGAGGGGGGTATTGGACTGGGTTGATGGGAAGTGGGGAGGATACATGGTAGAGGTTGGAGAGAGGTCTGGGACTGGAAAGGGCAAAGGTCACGGGGAGGTGTGTTAGAGCGTAGCTACACGGGGAACTGCAGGTTGGTTGTTAGAAAGGGAGGTTTCGGCGATATGATGTCATATGCAGTAAATCTGTGCGTCCTATGTCATGTCCACACCTTTGTGACTACCCTGATGTATCCTGCATCTTTAAAGAATCCGATGGCACAAGGGAAGAGGATACAAACATCTAGCCCCGTAGCACAACCGAGATGAAACGGCCTACAAACAATGGCTGCACATTTCCTTTTTTTGGGGGGCAATAAACGCCCGGATTAATTGACGTTCCCAATGTGCCCCTTCAAAGAAAGTCATTTGCATCTCAGTGAGAGCCACCGCTTCAGCCAAAGCTGCTTGAACTGACACGGAGGAGCGGGGAAAAGACGTGCGTGTGAGAGAAGCTGCAGAGGGAAATAAAAGAAGAGGAGAAGAGAAGAAAGAGCCCTCTGCTTAATAATTCACAAAAGGCGAGCTCCTGGGCTGAGGCAGATATGAAATGTGAACATCACAGAGAGGTGTCTGCTCCAGTCTCTCCCTCTCACGCACAAGCTCCAGCAGGACTTCATTAAAACCACGACTGGGTGTTGCACCTGTGATTCTCGGTGGTGGGAACATGGGTGTCAGCTTGGCTGATATAACTTGACATGATCAGGAGAGAGTGGAGAAAAAGGCTACGAAGAACTCTTTGATCATGGCGTACCGTCCTGACACAATCCATTTTTTAAAGCTTCATGTGTCAATCACAAATGTTATATGGCGTGGTGGTGCTTGGGTTGATGGTTAAAGTCTGAGCCTTACGTCAGGACGGTATACACTCTGGTATCAAGGGTAAGCAAGAGACGATAAGCGGAGTCCAATGCAATTTTCATTTGGGAAGCTTCACGCATGGGGGGCGGATCACTCAGCTAAATGTGGCGTGTCTGCAGATTGGTGGACAAAGCAGAGGAAGGCATCAAATCATTCCTGATGAGAAGTGCTCAAAGAGGTGCATTCTAAACAGAATGTCAAGCAAACTTCCTCCTTTTCTGCTCTTTTATTTTAGCTTCTGTTAGAGGGGTTGGTGTCATGGAAACTGCCCCGTGTAATGACACCACCCATGGCTCCATCATTATTGCGACTATTATGGGATTAGATGGCATCACAGGGGGCAACTTGTCATGTTTTGGAGCCTCGTGATTAATTTATCAGCTCAGGATCGTTCAGTAGTAGCGCCTATGCTGGGGTAAATGATCACCGGAGGCCATTACGTTGTTTTACGTTGATTGAAGCAATGGGATAGGTAATGCAATTGTTACCGGTTCATCTTAACTTTAAAACATTACAGCTGAGGTTTAGTGTAAAAAAGTTTGTATACTGAAGGTTATCCAAAAGAAGCAATCTCGCTTGAAAAGTGAAGTCAAAATAGTGGTTGCAATAATTATTCTATTCTGTTTTTTTTTTTTCTAGAAGTCTATGAGAAAATGACCCTAATTATCACTTGATTAGTTCACCCAGTGAACATCTTCCTAGTAAGTTTACAGTTTTAGTTCCAAGGGTTTCTCGTTGCAGGTTGATATTAATTTAGCTAATTAAGGTCTCATTAACAAATAATTATACTATAACGCTGGGTATGTTTAAGGATTTAAGGTATGCTTTCTTTAACACATGATTCTTTTTGGTCTGTGTTATTGCCAACATTTTTCTTACAACTTTAGACACTAACTTTGTCTGGAGGCAAAAGAAAACCAAGATGGCCGTCGTTTAGCTCAGTTGGTGGAGCTGGTGACCCATGTACATGCGGACGACCCGGGTTTGAATCTGTCCTGGGACCATTTGATGCTCGTCATCCCCTCTGTCTCCCCCTTCCAAAACTTTTATTTGAATAAAGGCACTTTTGGTAGTCCAAAAACAACACCAAACACCAAAGCCAAAGTCTACGCACCAATTGGTGACTATGGTTTTCCATTATCTCCTACTATATTTACTGCTAACTTTTGGCTTAACAAATATGTCTGGATGTCGAGCAAGGACCCCATTGTTGAAGCAAATCTTCCATACTTAGAAGGCGGAAGACATCTATTGTTTTGTGTGTTTGGATACCAAGCTGCTTTCTCTAAAGAGCTTGGAGGTGCTACACAAATATGTAAGCTTCTCAGGCTGCGGCCCCACGAGGACGAATTTGGTCGTTTGCGTTACTGTTTAGTGTCATATAGACCGTTCGGCCACACGAGGACGACCGAATACAGCACTAAACGACTGAGGAAACGACAACGGGTCCCAAGGTGGATAGAAATGCATACGCCACTCTCTGGGGGGTCAAACAGCTCCGTGTGTGCGCCCTATACGGACATTTTCAGATCACTGATAGTGATTGCGCAATAGCCCCGCCTCTCCCCACCTCTTCTGCTCACCTCCGCTTACCCCGCGCCAGTGCTGAAGTGTTTCGCCACCAACAACAACAACAATGGCGGATCGCAGAGTTGCTATCGTGCTCCGGACGCTATTGACCATGCTACAGTTGTTTGTGCAACATCTACAGCAATAATGATGAGGCAATAGCCCCGCCTCTCCCCACCTCTGCTGCTCACCCCCGCGTCAAAGTAAACTGCATCCTGAATTCAGATTATTTATCTTTCTCTCGCGAGTGAAGTCTAATCTGACAGGACGGAGACACGCAGCTCTGCCCACCTGCAGCTCCTCCCGCTGCAGCAACACACACACTTCAAGTCAGATCATCACCCTTAGCTATTTTAATTACCTCTCAAACTCCCTAAACTAGTTTATTTTTTACTGTCGGCCGGGTCACTCATTACTGGATCAGCTGCTGCATGAGACAGACACTGACGCTGTCCGAAGAGAAGGAGGAAAAAGCGAGGCTCCGTGTATTTTATCATTATATTATATAGAGTCGTTATTCATTTGTTTTAAAGCTCAATAAATAACAAAGAAGACCTTTGACCGGCACTTTTATAATTGTGTCCGGAAGATTTCAACTTTAATACACGCTGACTGGCGAAAAACTCTGCCCGGTTCCCTCGGCCCCCACCGCGGAGAATAAACAGAAGGGCAACCATGACAACCATGCTTCTTCGCTGCTTTTGTGGAGGAAGTTACAGCGCCACGTAGAGGCTCCTGCATATGTACTGCAGCTTCTCCAGCGGTTGGAGCTAAACGGAGCGGTCTCATGTGGGCAGACACTATCCGGATAATTATTGCATGTGGACGGAAGCCGTTTGCGATTGCGTTTGCGATTGCGTTTGCGTTAATCCTATGCGTTTAGCCGTTTTCGTCCTCGTGGGGCCGCAGCCTCAATGATGCTTAATTTGGCACACCTTCAAAAACAATTGAGTTCCCGTGATGTCTTACCGACTTCCTCACATGTGTCTGAAAGTGTGTGTGTGTGTAACATAAGTCGTAAGCCTGTGATCCGGGCTTAACCGCGCAACCTTGGTCTGCATGAAAGTTCACCAGCCCACTTCCCAAGGACGGGTTCCTCAAACACAACTGCAGCCTCTGATAACGCCTTAGTCTCCTTTTCTCTTTGTTTCACACCCATAACAAAGATGAAAGAAAATACCCCTCCAAAACTAATTTTTTGTATCATCCTCTGGGGGGGACCATTTCTGCCTGATTTATTAAGTGGAAAGGGTGTAAGAAAAAAAGAAAGACATGCCAAAATCCCCCAAGTGTAACAATCTTATGACACAGTTAAAAAGCTGTCTTTCTCTTGGTTGCAAGCAGGAGCTTTGAAATGGCAGTCTGTCACAACTAAGGCTTGTGGGATGTTGTTCAGAAGCCTGTTCCAGCTCTTTCTCTCTCACTGGTTGCCTCCCAGACACTTACATGCAATCTTCTTCATGCACGTATCAGTGTTTTTGTCAGCTAGGTCCAGAACAAACCCGAGTTGCCGGGTTTAAACAAAGCTATTTTTATTTCTATGAGGGAATTAGCTTGACAGTTGAATGGGAACATCTGCAGTGCCACACACGTGATACGCCTGGTGGCCGAGGCATTCTTTTAGTGGCTGAGCAGGTGCAGTGAGTGGGCTGGGGAGAAGTCAGGAGCAAACTGTGGAAAAAAAATCATGAATATTTCTTTCTAATCAGGGATTCTGCCGTGCAGCTGTGCACTCTGCTACAGTATGTTCCCGTACCGTGAGGCTGGTGGAAGAGACTTTACATTCTGGGTGTCACCTGAGTGTGTCTCCTCACTGCCGGCGGCTGTGTAACTTCTCTTTCCTAATTAGTGTGGTATTTGAATGGCACGACCCTGCTTCAGGCCACGGAGGGGATTACTACAGGTTAGGCCGTGCTATATCAACACGAGAGGTCTTGGATGAAGAAATTGAAAGGACATGCTCGTCCGATGTTGATATATGCCCTCCTGTCCAGTATCATTACCACCCTCTTAATAATGTTATCCGACTGGTAAAGCCACTTCTAAAGCTTAACAAATCCCCTGTAAGGTGGCCGTGATGGCACAGCTCATTGCTGCAGTGAGCGGGCGCACTGTTAACCCCCTCCCCGTAACATGTCGCTGAAATGCTGGGAGATTATTTTGGCGAGAGCTTCCTCCCATCTCCGCTCAGCTCATACATATGTAAATTGGACTTTTCCCCCCTCGGGGTCTGTGTGCAATTCCAAATTGCTGCCTGTTTTTTTTTTTTTGCGGGGCAGTGAATCGGTGAAATCCAGGTGATGCTTGTAGTAGCCAACTGGCAGGGAGAATCACCAACAACCTATCACAACGCGGGACTCCAATCTTCATCGTGCCCCGCCCTCTTTGATTTTCACCTGCAGGGCTTTGATCCGAGTCCCCTTGCCTCCCTCACATTAAAAGCATTTATGTATTATATTAGTCGAGGGGAAAGGGAGGTGCAGACAAAAGGCTATATTAGCATACAGCAAAAGGGATACCCGCGGGCTGTGTCTGTCTACTAGTGAACACTTATCACAGGCAGGAGGGGGGGCTCTGTACATATCACACATAGGAACACGCTGCTCTTCAAATATGGTGACAAACAAAAAACTGCGAGGGGGAAAGAAGAAAGGCATGCTGGGATCCCTGATATTTGTGACATGTATCCATCAGAGGTGAGATGACGTCTGAAAAGGAATCCAAAACGAGCGATATTATCCTCGAGGATTGTGACACAGGAAGTTTCAAATATGATTTCTCGATTTGATACAAAAGCAAACATAAGAGAAAATGAAAACGACTGTGCTTATTGCACGTTTCATTAAGTCTGGAGAGCTAGAGCAGAGGAAACAGGAAGTGAAATCAAATAAATTGGCGGACTGTTTGGTTGATGACACCGACTACGCTTCGAGTCACCGACGGCACCCTGTTGACCCTCAATCCTCGTCAATGTCTGCTGGATGGCAGCCCGCAGGTCGCAGTAAGTGGACCGGCGCTCCCTGGCTGCTGTCAATCCGGCTCCCTCGGCACTTCCTCTAATTAACTTGATTAGGAAAAACAGCACCAGTGATCTCAGGCTGACTCACATGCAGTACCCGAGCCGCCGACTGTGTCCAATCACTGCAGCCGGCAGAGATGCTAATCAAATAAACATGCAAATAATACAATATTCCTCACAGAGTTTTGACACCTAAGGTGACTGCATTTCCTCTCCCGCTCTTTGTCAACGACAATGTGTCTGCCGTTGAGTGATTTCATGTTAACCTCCGAAGGCGACAGATGACACATTTCAAGCAACTCGCTCGCACTGCCTTCAGTTAATTTGTCTTCTTCTGCGCTTGCAATCAAAAATGCACACTCAGCTGTGCACACAGAACATGTCAAAAAAGCTGCGAAAAGAGATTTATCTGCCCAGAAAAACTAGCCTCTTTCGTTTGTTCACACTTAGTTTACCTGACAGTGTGTTCCTCTCTTCCCGTGTGTTTCAGTGTTTTGTGAAATAACTGTCCACGTCTTAAAAGCCCGACTGCGGCTTGTATCTTTGCTTCATGAACTACCAATTAAGAGACTCTCCACTTTCTATTCTGCTAACACCAGACGCGAGGCCAGTACGTCGACAGGCTCCACGGAGTTGTGGTGAGCCACAGCTTCGATTGATTAAAAGTGCGACTGAATATTCCCTAAACTAGCCTGAAGAGGAACACAAAGAAGAAACAACACACTCTGGGAAAGAAGCGGGGAGTGATAGAACTTGAGCCAAGACAAAGAAAACAAATGTTGTTGTTTTTTAGCCTAAACAACTTTGCTTCTGAGTAAGTCGCTTGTGAATAACTCTCATATATTTGGCTGTTTTTGTACCGTTAGATCAGTTCACTCTCTTTTACTCTTTTACACTTAAACACACACCCCTACACAACCAGGTTAGGGACAACTCTTCACGGTGATTGAACCATGTCCTTTCAAAGCTTCATTACTCACGCTGCAGCTCCGAATATCTTTACATAAAGCTGCAGGCACTATATCTCTGGTCCAAGCAGAAGCACATTACGCAGAGTACATTACACACAGGTGCAATGAGGAGTTGAGGACCCACTAAGCTATTTTGATCATTAGTGGGGAAAGCACGGTAGATGTGGACTACTTTCTGTCTTTTCCTGACTTATCAGCGTTTTCCAGCTTTAAAGCCGACATATAAGAATCCTTTTGATGAGCCTTGAAAGAACCAACCAAATAAGGAAGCAAGAAAAAAATTATTTGAGTCTTTGAAAACGTTAGCGTGCCAATGTACCACTATTGTTTGGTCCTCTAAATAGAAAACTGCAACACTATCCAACCCTGCACACACACGTCCATGTTTATTCCGTGCTGCTGCCCTGCTGTGCTGATACCATACAAGTAAGGGAACATAAAAAAAACAGGACTTAAAATGTTCTGTATGATGAAACATGATGAAATAAAGTCCAGAGTAGAAAGGAATCACAACTGTTGACTTGGATGCCAAACCAGCTGCCTCTTTGGTGATGAAATATATTTTCTCTCTTAAGTGTCACGGCACTTAAGATTCAAGGAAAAGATTTGTGACTCCGCCTGGATGTAAGTTAATCAGTTCAACGCCACGCATCTCAATCTGTAAATTGACCAGCTTTAGATATCAATCAAATAGTTCCGGGGAGGACAGCAGTCGGGAAATATAGACATGTGTTGCATGACCATTCTTTGTGGAGGCGAGGGTTGACATGGGAGGGGGGAGGGGCTTGATATTAGGGCGCTGTCAACCACAGGGAAGTAGATTTACGACGGTGCCAGAACTGGAGAATTTCATCCGTTTGACAGCTGACAGGGCGATCGATCACCCGGCCCCGACGCACCACTCAGCCAATGACACAAGGAGGGGGATCGTTATTTATCAAATAATGATAATTTAATATATCAAACTCTTCCTTTGCAGATACATGCAAGTTTGCCTGAAGCCTTCCAAATCTGTGCGCCGCGATCACACAGCGAGCATTGTGGAGGAGGCTTCTTTTGACGCTGCCAGTCACTGTCAGAGCACAAGCACAATAGAGCACAATAGACGTGTGTGTGTCCCACGTTGTATACAGTGTGTGATCAGTGTGGGCTATTGATCCATCTCTGACAAGGCAGGCTTTTCAGAAGACAGAAAGACGCACCGAACACAAATCTCATATTGCATTCATCATTTTGGAAAGTGCTTTTTTTATGTCTCTGTAACTTTGACTTAATCCTTCTAATAGTGTGTTTACTTATTACATGAAAATACACAATGTGTGCCATGAAGCGCTATTTACGCCCTGTATTTATTCTCCATTCATTTATTTGCGTGACACTCTGGCGAAAGCCTATCAACGTCTGGTTCTCCGGACTTTCTTGAATCAATCTTTAATAGAGGGAAAACAGTCGTTAAAGATGTCTTGTATGTTTTAAATGCCAGTGGGTTTTTACATTTCTAGTCAATCATGCTGCTCTCATCTTATGACAAATGTAACTGACATTCTTTTATATTTTGATGCACTCTTTCCAGAAATTAAACAATTAACAATTAGTGTGCTTGTTCTCTCGCTGACAGCCCCCCAAAAAGCATGCATTCAGACTTTTTTTTTAATACAATTTTGCATTACGGCATTCTTTTGATGCGTTAATTGCAATTAAATCACAACAACATCTGATTGCTTTGGCTCGTACCGCTGTCGTTAACCAGATGAATTCAGCTGCGCGAAGATTCGAGAAGAAGAGCCTAAAAAGCCTTTTGCGTTAAGTGTGATAAAACACTGACAGTAAGACACATAGAAAGATCGGGGACGGAGAAAGAAGACTGACAGAAAGTAAGAAAGAAAGTTCTAACATGTGCATGGACAAACACACACACACGCCTGCATATCATCTGTCTGACTGAACCAACAGTCTCTGTGGGCACCTACGCTCGCCTCTTCTGATGTTTAATTAAAACCGAATAGAGGGAGGGGGGCGTTTGTGGCGCTGTGTTTTGAAAAATATGCAAATGTCAATACAAATACATTAAAGAAACATACAACCAGTCGCTGACGGCTGCGATGCGCACGGGAAGGGAGGACGGATGAAGAGAGAGAAGGCATGTCAAATAACTAAATAAATGAGGGAGGAAGGGGAGGCTGAAACACCACTTGGCAGAAATAATGAAACGGAGCAAAACACATAAGAGCTCGCGCTGCCGGTTCCCCGTATTTAATTTATGCGCAGCGCAGATAGACAAATAATGCTAATGAGAGCTGGAGCCTCCCGATGCTGACAACTGGAGATAACTTTGGTATTCAGCTCCACCCTGACGCCTGGGGGACAGACACATCCCTCTGGTTTTATCACAACAACAATGGCAGTGTGGAGGGACACTCAGGACAAAATAACACTCCGTGTCTGCTGCGTGGATTTGTTGGTTGAGGTATTAGGTATGACACCAAGCAGCACAAGCTTCGGGTTTATCATGCATGCTGGGGTATGGGGTTACGATGGGAAACAACAAAGACGGTTCTAATTCAGGAGATGGTTAGAATACTACAAGATCAGCCAATCAAAACTCACTTATTAATAATAATAATAATAATTCCTTACATTTATTATAGCGCATTATCAATGACTCAAAGCGCTTAAGAGGTGCTAACGTGAAGGTACACCCGATTCAAAGGCATAGATTACTGTCAAAGACCTTTAAAGATGTTACTTTTCTCAGAAGGAAGATCAGAATGAATGCAAAAAACCACCATTAATTCTAAGTTAGAAACAGTTAGTTAGAGGTTTGACTGGTATATGAATACATAGAGTACAGTTTAGGTGCGCAAAGTGTGAAACCTGTGAATGATGTCACAGGAAACTGTTTTTCAAACGTTATAAAGTCAAAGTCAACACATCTGTTCAAGCCTGTTCGACTCCCGAATGGACACCTGCCAATAGTTGTTTGCAATTTTAATTAAATAATGGCCTAATTAAGTTTACCCAAGATTTTTCACATTTAATGCTAATGTTTTTAAAATGATTTTGCTTTAGCTAGGTGCAAGTTGTATGAGGTGAGAGGGGGTGTGAGGTTAAGAGCTTGCATGCATCTTTCTGCATGCAGAGAAACAGGAGTCAGATGTGAGCGGTGTGAAGGCAGGTAGGAACAGGAGGAGTTGTTTTTGTTGACAGGAAATAAAGCACAGAGAGCAGGGACAGAGGAAGACTTCTCCAACCTCACGGATCACATCTTTTCAGCGGGGTAAACAGACGGAAAGGACATTGATGACACAAAGAGACAGAAGGAGCGAGAGGAAAAAGACAGCTGTACAAGACCCCTGCTGTTAGGTCCTTTGGGAGCGAGGGGGGAGGGCTTCACCCCTCAGAATCCACCTGATGAGGTCGCCCACTGGGTGACCCCACTTTCCACCTGCAGCCAGACAGCAGCCAGGAGGACGACCACAGGGACAAAGACAGACAGACAGACTGAGTGACGCACTGAAACAAGAAAGAATAGCTTTTTTTTATATACAAGAATAAGCAACACACAAGAGACAAAGACAGAAGAGGAGGGAGGGAACAACACGACAAAAGCCACCAAAGTGGAAGACTTGCACTGGTGAAGGAGTAGAATACAGAGAGTGTGAATGAATGAAACATGAAGGTGGCGTTTCATTTAGTTTGAGATGGAGGGATGGAGCGTGACAGGGATGAGGAGATGGATGGGAGGTGGAGGAGTGAAGGCACCGGGTTTTTTTTGTAAAGAAGGCACACAGTCGGCTCGAGTTTCCCCAACAAACCCCCCCTCCTCAAAGAGCACACTGAACCGTTTCTCAGTAAAGCACAGACATACAAACAGTTGGCCTAGAAGGGGAAAACACACGTTGAATATACATTCAAAGTACGCAGGGAGAGTTCCTTTCTCTTCCTCCGGCTCCACTCACCACAGGGCCCCAGGTGCTTGATGGAGATGAGGGTCTTGCTCAGACACTCGGTCGTGCGCCGCATGCAGTCGTTGGTGTAGGTCTGGCCGTCCTTGCCGCACACGGGCTTGTAGGTTCCGTCGCACTCGATGGGGTCGCAGGAGCAGCGGGCTTTCGGCTGCTCCACCAGACACACGGAGTTGAAGAGACACTCCTCCTGACAGTCATCTGGAAGAAGGAGACGGGGAGAAAGGCACGTTTATTTATATAGCACCCTTCAACACAAGGCCATTCAAAAGGCTTCAGAGATTTCTCTGACAAAAGACAAAAAGGTCATTTATATAGAATTTGTGGATCGTCCAAATGGTAAATGGACTAGATTTTGTCTTTGTGACATCCCGAATTGCTTTTAAATGTACAAGTCAGCCTTCACCCGTTCAGACTCCTTCCTAGAGAGGCAGATGCTTCCATAAAAGTCGCCACCTGCTCTAACCCTAACCCTAATTTCCACACATGAGTCCATTCCATTAGAAGCAGGTGGGGGAGATGTATCCAAGGACACATTCACATGTTGACTTCAGGGGAATCGGGATTGAACCCCTGACCTTCCGATTGGAGGATAACCATTTACCTCCTGAGCCAGAGACTATTTGGATTTCTCTTTAGGGTTAGGGTTAGGGTTAGGGTTAGGGTACCCTAACCCTAACCCTAACCCTAACCAATCGGCAAACTTGCATGGAAGCATTTGTTATAGTAACATGTTGCCACTAAAGACTGTCAGGTTCTCTTTTATTGTCACACGTCTTTAAACATTTTGAAGAGTTGGTTTCCAGAGGATTATTTAGATAAAAGTGCGACAGGCTGATTACTATTGAGGAAAGGATAACAGAAGAACTCTGCAAGCCAAAACAAATATTTCAAACTAGGAGTCTGAAAACGGGCACATTTTGATTTCCATTCAAACAGTAATTCCATGTTAGGGTGGACTGATGCCGTTGGTACGGGTAAAAGCTTTTCTCTCAGCAGCAGAAAGGCGGTTTGACAACTCACCGAAAATGATTATATGTTACCATGATTGAGTTAGTTGTAGTGTATTAGTGGTTTTAAGAATAATTAGGGACTGTTCACTACTAAAGAAAACTAAAAAAACGTTATTATATTTGAATAGAAGAAGTAATAATAATACATTTAAGATGAGGTTTAAGAGCTGGCTGGTGTACGGATACAAAACTAGTCATAAAAAGGAGTCTCTCTTTATTACTTTACGTGAGTATTTGCCTGGGTATTGTAGCAGTCCATTTGTTGTTGTCTTAGAAGTCTTTCATGTTGTATTAGGTCAGGGGTGTCAAACTCAAGGCCCGGGGGCCAAATCCGGCCCGCGACCTAATTTTATGTGGCCCGCATGAGCTTGCAAAGAATATAATATACCATACAATTGGTGTAATTGTTGAATATTTACTTTCAATTATTTTCCCTAGACTTCTGCTTTCAGACGTAGTTATTTAGGAAGATATTACCAGAACTGATAATAATCCAATGCAGGGCCAACAATGTAATATAATACATTATTTAATATATATTATATATTTACATATGTATATTTATATATAATTAAAATTACAACCGGCCCTTTGAGTACAAACATAATGCTGATGTGGCCCGGGATGAAATTGAGTTTGAACTTGAGGTAAATTCTCCGGAGAGTAATGATTGCTCTTACCGAACAAGACTTTGGAGGATGAACCTTTTAGATGTTATTTGAAAGTATAGTTCGCAGTAGTTCCTCTTCAGGATAGTGTGTACTACATTGAAGAAAAGTTTCTTAACTTTTGGGCCAAAAAGATCCCACTTTGTAATTGTTAAGCCATGATAAGCATCACGTTTGCCATGCTCCCAAACTTAAATGAAAAAAGTTCCCCAAAAAACTTTATTAAATTAGAAACCTCGTTAGGGTCAAGTTAAAGTCTAAACTATTTTATTCATTACATTTTGACTCGCTAAGCAGAAATCGACAGTATAAATTGGGAAGAAAGAAAGGAAAACTGCTAATGTTCGACGGAAAATGTGCCATTGAAGTGAGCAAATCCAATTTGAAGCAGGCCTCTGTTCTGGAGGCGTCCACTAGGCTTGGAATGTATTTCATCCCTGATCAGTGGATCAAATTGGTACAGCAATTCAATTCCTTCTTCTGCGTTCTTTAAAAGCCTGGCATGCCACACTTAATTACATCGCCGCTATATCTGAGCGAGAGGGCTACACGGATGTGTAATGTCATGGCTATAAGTCCAAATGGCAATTTTCATTACGACACCAATTTGTAATTTGCTTTGGGATATGATTTCATGGATCTCTGTTTTAAATTGAATCATTCTTTCATTTGAAAGAGGCAGAGAAGAAATGAAAAAAAGATCATCCATTTGCTCAAGAACATAAAGTCAGACTGGGAATGTGTGCGATTTTAATCCCCTGCTCCTCCATCAGTCTGTGAAGCGGGGCGGACAGGAAGATGTGTGTGTGTTTAAGAAGTGTGTGTCAGACTTTTGTGTTGACTGTACCAAAGGGGGTCATGCAGCGACCTATTCTGGTTGTGGTGTTGTCAGGGGGTCTCAGGACATGACTGAATCAACACAACAGTGGGTTTATCGGGCCCCCGGCCGACAACACAGCAGGGGAACATTGGATTTCCTCCGATGGCTATCAGATGTACAGTAACAGCTGACAGGTCTGTGTTGACTGAGGCTTAAACTGCCTGTTCTAATAGCACAGATAACAGACTACTGCTGGCATGGATACGGAACGGACCCCAAGACCCCGGAGTGATTTATCTCTGTGCCGAGCAGCGGGACACAGTCACACAGTCGACTCCAGTACACCTGATCAAATATTAGAAATAAGTCATGTGTATTGGACATATCACCATGGGGTGCAAATGTGTTGTGACGGTTTTGCCTCCTGCATACTAAAACCCATACATACAGTTTTCTGATGTCTGTTCCGTAGACACATGTCGTGCATTTGGAAGCAAATATCTTAAGAATCTATGACATTGTTGGGGTGTTTTTAAGTTGAATCTTCAGACGTGTTGTAGATGAATTAAAGGGGCCCTCATATGCTGTTCTGGTTCATGTGTGGGACTTTGCTGACTGTTTACATACACAGACACCTACAAGCTACAGGAAAGGGTTAACTCCCCAAAACACAAGGCTTGGGCATTCTTTATGAAAATTAGAACGATAGCCAATTGCTGGTGGATCAGTTGGTTATAAAAGGTTACATTTCAGAAAGGATGGTTTGAGTTGCTAGATTGTGGAAAGTATTGAGCTGATTTAGTCATAGCTATCATAACAACGCAAAGTACAGGCGGAATCATAAATGGCTTGACTAACAGTGGGACGTAAAAATAAAAAGCCTGCATTGGAGTTACGAGTGTGTCTTTCCCTTACTTCCTTTTATGTCTACCCACGAGCAGACTTTTGTTTCTTCCCTCCGCTCCACAATAACCGTGCTTTATGATGGAGCAAGATTCTGAAAAGTTCGAAATCGAATCATCCCAGTTGACTTTCAAACAAACGGGCCCTTACCCTCCCTTCTGCATTTCCCATTGTGGATCTTCTTGACCTTGATGCCTTTCCGCCTGCCGGTTGCTTCCATGGCGCACTCGCTGGGGTATGTATGTCCATCACTGGCACACAACGGCTCGCCCCCCGGGGGGCATGATTCCGGCAGGGGAGAGAAGATGGACTGGCGGGTGATGCTCTCCACCCGGCACTGCGTGGTCAGACTGTTCTCATTGTCCTTACATGGGTCTGTGGAGAGAAGCACCTTCATGAAGCCAGGCACGTCAAACACTTTTATCATGGATTACATTTCAAAATGTATTCTTGTTAATTAGACCCTGTGGGATTGAAAAAGAGAGCTTTCATCAAAGAACATATCAGTCAATCTTTGTTCCTCTGTAAAAACAGGACAGCAATTACTTGGCATGAGGAAAAACACCATTAGAATATATCAGGATGTGGTCAGGTCCTTTTTTTTAAATGCCAGTAAACAACAAAACGGTTGGAAGCATTAACTTTTGTTTGCCTAGTAAATTGAAAAAAGAAGAGACGGGTAAAGACAAAGAAAGGGAAGAGCAGACATGACCCTCCATCACTGTGGCTCCACAGATACTATCAGGGGCCCAGCAGCTGATAGGACCTTGGATGTAAAGTTGAGACAAGGAAATGGATGAAGAAACGGTGCTCCGAGTTGCTCCCTGGCACCTCCCTGCTTACAGGGGGCCGTCGGCTTGGCGCGTTAGCCGTATCAGCCGTGATCATAATGGAATTGGTTTGTGGATGTGCGGGACGGGGGGGAGTGCCTTCATGTTATAGGAGCTTTATCCTGCCCGCCACGCATTTCAGCATGTAGGAAGACAAAGGATTTATGTAGCACCGTGACTTATCGAATCGCTGCCAAGCTGCCGGCGACTTATTCAAAACGCACCGAGGATGAAACACCCTATCGTCGGGAAAGGACAACACAAAGAGAGAATAAGGGGGAATGGTTTCCAAAGACCTCTGGCAGGGATGCGAGGAGCAACAATGTGGAGACACAAAAAGGGAGTTTGGCGGCGGCGGGGCTCGGAGGCCGGAGTGGCCGCTCGGCTCTGGCCAGGCCGGGGATTGTCTTCTATCAGCACAATGGAAAGGCTTGCAGGGACTAGTAACCAAGCAAACAGGGTTTTTTGTATTTATCGTAATGCATGCAGCGTCTCGGCATGACGCAGTGCCTCATCCGCCAGCCAGGCTATTATCTGAGAGAAAGACCATTACCTCCCATAAAGTGAGAAGAACAGCTTCCAGGATCCATGCTTTCGTCTAGCTGAGCAAGTAGGGTAATTACAAAAGGAATGGCCTGTTTGCTGCAAAGACTAGCCGTGCGTATAAATCAAACGCCTTTGTCCAGCTAGGGCTAGCGACTTGAAATAGCAGAGGCTTTCGATGAAATGGCTGCAGGGAGATTTAGAGGACCATAAGGGCCGATTTGTCCCCCGAGCCCCGGCCTTCCCCAGGGAGGGTGGGCCAACTCAGGTCACTTTGGCCGACTCCCGCTGGATTTATACGAGCAACCTTAGGCTGGCGGACCTGCACATCCATCTCTCTTTCCCCAGCATGCTGCTCTGTCTCCCGGAGGCTCAGGCTGCTGAGAGACAGAGCTGCTGTCTGCTTCTCTTTCCCTCCATCTGGCTTCAAACAAACAAACAAAACCTCAAAGTTGAGTGCCTCGGGAGTAAACAACTATCGCCTGATGATAACAAGGATGAGCAAAAAAAAGAAAGAAAGCCGGGCCCCCGACGATAACGACAGCGGCGAAGACCTACTTAGAGAAAACAACAATTTGCACCGCAGGAGTACCTGTGTGAAGCAAAGCAACCTGACTGAAGAATGAGAATTAGCAAAGGCGTGCCGTAAGTAAGGGGGGTTTGTGGGGGAGAAACAAGACAAAAAGCCAGAGGTAGTAAACAGAGAAGAAAAGGAGAAAGAAAAGTAGTGATTCCTGTCATTTATCAAGAGAAAGTGCCCCAAAAAACGAGCATCCAGCAGCTCAACGTGAGGGATTTCTGCTTTTCACTTGTTTGTTATCATTATCTCGACAAGGTGTAAGCCTGTAGGGAGATCGTGGTGTGTGTGTGTGTGTGTGTGTGTGTGTGTGTGTGTGTGTGTGTGTGTGTATCTGTCTTTCCACAGCTAATCTCAAATAATATTGATCCTTACAGTATTATTCGTTTTTTTCGTTTTTACTGCTTGATGATCGTATGCTCAAGGACCTCTCATTGCTGTGGTGATTCACACTTTTTGTAAACAACATTTGTATTGATTTTAAACCGTCACTGACTCCCCCCCCCCCCCCGACTGCTTCAATAGGAAAAGGTATCTCCTAAATAGCTAGGTATTTTTCGTGACTCAAAAACTGACATTGAAAGACATTTTTTAACAATAGACAATAAATATGATTTCCTTACAACATAAGTAATGTTCCCCTTGAGATGGCGTGCGATGGTACACATGTGGCCATCTTGATGGGACAATTTAGCGAGGTTCAACTGCTTTGGTCTTGATGAGTGCTTTTTCTAGTTGTAATTTTTGTAAATCATAACAATACAAAGTTGGCACCTTGTGCTTTGACAAACTCTAATGGCCACTTGTTTCCTTTTGCTGGACCCCCAATAGCCTAAATGAATGTATCAGCAACATAAAGAGACAGCTCACCGCAGTTCCCTTGGTACTGCACCCGGATGTTCTTCTGGTCCTTGCAGGCATGCTGATGGAGCTCACACTCGTTGCGGTAGTCCTTCCCGTCGCTGCCGCACACGGTCTGTTCGCGCTTGCCCTCGCAGCCGAGGGGACACATGCATTTAGCTGACACGCCGTCCGAGGACTCGGCACAGGTGCTGCCGTAGCTGCAGGTCACCTCGGAGCAGGGGTCCGTCAGAGCTGCAGGCGGAGACAGAGACATGAAAACAAGGTTTAGCAAAAGCCAAGGAGGGGAGAATACAGCTGTCAAGCGGCTGCACTCCGGGACACCCTCTGTGACTGTACACTGGAGTGCACCACGGGTGACAGGCCACCTTGTTTAAGTGGCTGCTGGAAGCTCAGAGCAGTTATTCTGGGTTTTGAAAAAGTGCTCGACACCCCTGGGTAAGGACGAACTGCCACAGCTGTGTACTGCTACAAACACGGTTGGTTTCCAGTTGATTCAGGAGCTTTGCATTCACACACAGTCTCTATTGCTATGCTCGAGCATGCTTTAATCGACACGCCTGAAAAGCAACCCTCTGAATATTTTCATTTCCACAAATGAGACTCAGAGAGAGAGGTATCCCCCCGGAGGACTTTGTTTCCACTCTAATTAAACAGCGTGCCACTTGTCGCTGAGTGACTCACTCCAACGATAGGACAGGGTGCAACTTTTTAATTCCGCCCGTATTCCAGCTTTTCCTCTGGATTCATATGCTTGACAAAAGGCGGCTATCATATTACTATCGCTGTCACCTCGCTGCGTGATACATATTTATGACTGTCATGGACAAACACGCTCTCCCGTGAGAGCGCCGGCAGCCCTCTCATTTCCTAAGCCTGCCGCTTTTAGAATAAACATTTACACATGTCTGATATCATCCCCTCTTTTGTGACAAACAACATGAAGGCTTTAATTTAAAGGAAGATGGGTATATTGCATTTAGTGTGTTTCAGGACTAGAATGTGCGCATCAGATATATTATGGATGTGTAAGGAGACAGTAGTGCTACGAGGAGTGCTCTTGATCAAAGGATTCCCCCCCCACCTCGCTTTCCTCATCTTCAGGACACGTTTTTTTTCTACCCCCGTTTCTTTTCCCGCCCCGCTCCTGTCAAGTCCTTTTGAGGTTCGATGAGGGAGACTCGCTAACGAACACTTTTTCATTTGATATGTGTACTGTATTGCAGCAGGGACTGGCTCGAGGCATAATTTATGACAAAGACAGCTCAGAAGTAACTTCAAAATAAAGTAGTACATTTTAGCTCGAGACTAGGGGAGAGTCATGGGAAATGACTGGAAATCATAAGTCATTGGGAGCCATCTGTGGTGCTTTTAGAGGTAGACAATGATGACTAGAAAGCGATTGGGTCTAATCATGTGAATAAGGACCCACTGATGGCGCCGCGGAAATGACCTTGTTGCCAGAACAGGTAAAAAGTCCACACGCTACAATCACTACACAATGCCCACTTATAAAATAGCACTTCTCCAGTGTATAGCAGAAATAACCTTCAGCCATTTAGTTTCCATTCACCTGCTGTTGAAGATGGTTTGAGTAGGCATGTGCTGCCAAGTAGAAGCACATTGTCTGGGCGCTTCTGTAAATTGGTGGTTGTTAAGGCGGCAGTCACACCTCCTGAGAAGAAGAGGAGGACGAGGAGGAAAGAAGCCCAGAGATCACCTGTTTACTTTGTGACAGGAAACCTCCTCGCACTTCTTGATCTCATTAAATACTAGCCCAGGCTTGCTCTTCCTCTCCACCCCAGCCTCCCTTACCAGCGTGTTGACAGCGAATAAGGGTGGGGGCGACAGTACGGAGCACAAGAGCAACGTAGAATAGGAAGCGGAGGTAGGGGCTCCTGATTTGAATGCTAACAGGGGCCCATTTGGATACGAAGCGCTGCCTCGATGGGGTGTTAGTGCAGATAAGCCTCCCTTCTCAGACTCAGACAAGAAGGCAAATTGCTCGAGCGAATGTGATCTGTGTAACAAACCCATAGGACGGAAAAAAGGGAAAAAGAGAAGAAGAAACACGCTTGCTGGAGCAAACATCACGGAGTTCTTGCTTATATTTTCTCATTATTATCAAGTGAAAGATGGCACAAAAAAAAAGAGTTGAGAAGTCGGCTGGATTCGCTAAATTAGAATGATCCTCGGTGCCAATTAGGTCAGTCTCCTCTCGCTGGAGGAAAGCTCAGCGAGAGTTTAGACGGCGAGGATAATGAGAATAGAAGCAGATAAGGATACAGATAGACTGGGCGATAAAGACACAAAGCGACACTGCAGTTGGCGTTCCAGCACAAACAGAGATGACATCACGAGCCTATGAGTAGAGAGGAGCCCGAAGAATGGCCAACTTTCTGGGGGCCAATATAGGGCTGTCGGAATTAGTCCTCAAACCCCAGGAATGAGTTGGCATTTTGCCACTTACTGTACGTCCTCTTAATTTAAACTCAACAGTATTTTTAGACGTTTTTTGCTTCGATGACTCAACAAATACCTGTGCCATCATTAGCAGAGCATTATGAGAGATTTTCACAATTTGTTGTACAACATAAAATACGTAGATAAATAACCCCACTGTGAACATTCGAAGGCTCTTTTGCCCCTTTCACACCAGCGCTTTTTCAGCTCCGGCTCGGAGCTGGAGCCTGAAAAGTGCCGGTTTTTCTTGTTCACACCGCAGCGGCGCCGGCTCTTAGCTCCGGAATCGGGTTCACTTCCAGCTCCAAAAAATTGTCGGTCCAGAGGCAAGAGCTTCGGAGCTAATAGGTGGCGTCGCTTACGTCTCTCTTACGTCGAGGCGTGCAGGAAACTAAACCCACCTCCCATGGGTCGACTGTTATGCCTGCCTACAAGCAGTAGTGCCTATAAACACACTTTATAAAGTCAGGCAACACTAACCAGGCTTAGTGTGATTCTGTTTATTTGTGCCTTACTTTGACCATCCGTTCACTGTTATCCATCATTGTGGAGAGAGGCAGACGTGTTGTTTTGTATTATTGCAGCTATCGGATGCAAGTAGTCAGTTTAGCTTCGGTTGCTATGCCAACATCACCCGTTTTATACCAGAGAAACTTTCATAACAGCGTTGTGATACCAACAGGGTTGGGAGGGTTACTTTGTAAATGTAATCAGTTACTGATTACTGATTACATGGCTCTGAAAGTAATCCGAATACAGTTACAGTTACGTGCCTTAAAAAAGTAACGTAATCAGATTACTTTTGGATTACTTTCTTTTTCCTGGTATGTTTTGGTGAACAGGAGACACAAAAAGCAAAAGGAAACTGAACGTGTTTTTACTGTTTTAATGGCGTATCAAGAGCACACTGAAACATCACATCTGAAACCATGTAACAACATAATACACGTTTTGGGGATGAAGCTTGGGATGTGAGGAGTGAGTGAGGGACACGGCTTAGAACGGGCGTGTCGCCTTCTGTCCTGCCAGTGTTGGCAGGACATGAATTAAAATGTCGAACTCGGACTTCATTTTAAGGACATTTCTTATACTACACAGCTGTTTTATAGAAGGAAAACCTCCTTCACTTCATGAAATCCCTGCAGCACCAGGCGGCAGCGGGCGGGTTAACTCGCGCCGAGCAGTGCCTTTCACGCACCGCCTTCACTGTGTATACCTTCAGAAATAATCATTAGTAAGGCTAAAGAGCGACCGCAGGCTGATGTGTTTTAACCACACACACACACACACACGCGATTTAAACGCAGACTTTTGTTCCTCCATGTTTCGTTGTTATTGTTTCACTGAGCGAGCGGACCTGCGATTTTTTTTCAAACGCTTTTTTGGTCCATCTGCGGCGGTAATAGGTTTTGTGGACTGTGATGATTCGGCTGTACCTACTAGTAATGAATATTACATGTTGAGAGGAAATCTTTCCACCAATAATTCCAATAAGTAATCCAAAATGTATTCACTTCAGGTTTACGAAAGTAACTGTAATCAGATTACTCGTTTTTCAAATGTAACGCGAGCTGAATACAGTTACTTGATTTTTGTATTCTGATTACGTAACGCCGTTACATGTATTCCGTTACAACCCAACCCTGGATACCAAACAGTGTCAATTCAGACTGACACACATTCACTTAGGCTAAGGGAACTGGGGATATGCATCAGCTGCTTGTGTGAGTCGGACAGTGAATACTTTAGAGCGGCCGCTGCAGTGTGAGCTAACCGGGAGCTAACGGGAGAATAAACTCCTGTGGAAGAGCAGCCAGCACTGCAGCGGTCGGTAAATGCTGCAGAAACACATTAATAAACAATGAACCACGGCACTCTGGAGCAAAGTATAAGGTTGGAGAAGTCGTTATTCAATTTATTCTGGCTTCGTGTGATTAAAAGCAACACGATCATCGACCCGACGCAGTTGTTGTTGTTGTTGTTGTTGTGAGCGCCGTAATGGCTGCCGTTGGGGAGCAAATCAGGGGCGGTGTGAACAGAGCGGGAGCTGAAAAGGGAAACCGGAGCTGAACCAGAAAAGCTCCCGCTCGGAGCTAGAAACTGAAAAGCGCTGGTGTGAAAGCCGCATATGTGTGATAAAAAAGGTGGTTGCTAAAAGGTGTGTAAATGAGACAACAAAATGTCATCACAGCAAACATTAGCCACCTTTAGCTTAGTGGTGATGAGTCACGCAACTATTGACTAGGTTATTTTAGCATTGGGTTTGCTTTTACTTTCTGGCAATTATATTTACTGTACGCTTCAAAAATCATTAAAGTGGTGTAAATATTTGGAGATTACCTCAACTAGTATTATAAACATCTATTTGCTAAATATCTTTCTACAAAATTACAAAAAAACATAGTTTTTTTAGGGAGCCCTTGCTATGCTAACTTCTGGCTCAACTACACAAATACGTCATTACTGCAATGCTCTATTCAACACCATCACTTGATTTATCCACATGAAATTCCCCACAGCTTATTTTCCAAAGCACCAGGACGTATTCCCGCTAGTTCATCAAAGTAAGACCTGGATTTGATTGGCTCTCTAACTGAACAATGGCTCCAAGTTGTTCTAATCACAGGCATGCATCATGTGGATTGGCCACACGCCCTGGAATATGGACACTCAGCAGGTTTGCTCTGTTTGAGTGCCGGCGCTGCCTGCCTGCTAATTGTGAATGCAGGTGCCGTAGCCAATCCTTGATACACACGTTCACCTGCACTCAATCCGAGCTGCAGATATGACTTCAAGAGAAACGCTGAAACACATCTGTGTAATGCCAGCTACTCTGAGTCAGTCCTCCAGCACGCATACACATGCAATATGTATCTTTAAGTCGTGCCAATCTTTGCAGTAATACTACATTTATTTGCACGTTAGAGAAAATAAAATAACATGCGCTCTGCAGCTTGGAGTGCAGAGCTGCTGAAGCATTAGTGGTAGTACTGAATAATACTGGATATTCCAGCCAGTATGGTTTAATCATTAATATTTCAATATTAATACAAAAAACCACTGTATATTTTGTAATATAGGCATTTTAACACATTTGTTGTTGTTATATATTATAGTACAGTACATTGTGCACGTTTTTACCTTTACTTCTTTTGTTTCTTATGTTTCGATTATTATGTTTCTTTTTAGGTTCTTAGAAAAATGTGTAATAATATTTCATTTTATATTTTTTTTGCACAATATTTACTTTAACTTCTTATGTTTGTAAAAATATATGTATTCTTTCATGTATTTGAAATCTCATTTTATTCCTGAATGAAGCAACTTTCACAAAAACAAATTTCCCCTGGGAAATGTAATGTTCTGATTCGTATGATTGATTCTGCGTATGTATACTATTCTAATTATGCAAGGTCTCATTTTACCGAGTATAACGTTGACATCGTGCAAACTAAGAAGTACAGAACTTTCAGAAGAGTAATCTGGAGAGCAGGTGATGTCTCCCTGAAAATTGGGGCAGAGGGGTTTTTGGAAAGAGGGGGGATTATAGTGATCCTTCCCCTTCTCATCTCTCCTCCTGGCAGCCAGCAGACAGCCAGGCAGGCAACTTCCCTCTGATCCACTGTTTTGCGCTGCACTTTATTAATGCTTCATTAGGGACAGGTAACTGTCAGCGCCATGCTGGCTTTACCTGATGCCCTACCGCCACGAGAACTGCAGCAGCCGGTGTGTGTGTGTGTGTGTGTGTGTGTGTGTGTGTGTGTGTGTGTGTGTGTGTGTGTGTGTGCGTGCGTGTGCGTGGAGATTGTGAGCATTCACTTACTCCGCTGCACATTTGCAGGCAGCCATGGAGTTCAGATAAGTCTGGCAAGTGAGCTTGTGATATATATGCGTGAGTATCTGCGTGTGTGTGTGTGTGTGTGTGTGTGTGTGTGTGTGTCTATGTGTGAGGCGCCTCCCGTTGTGCTGCTAGTGATAAGGGAGGGAGCAGGGGGTTGGAGCTAATCAAATGCAATGATGCGAAGTGGGGGGACTTGGCAGTGTGTGTTCTAATCAAGAACCCACCCCCCAACCCCATCACCAGCAGGAGAAGAAGAAGAAAAATATGAAGAAGAAGAAGAAGAAGAAGAAGAAGAAGAAGAAGAAGAAGAAGAAGAAGAAGAAGAGAGAAGAAGAGAGAAGAGAGAGATGGGTAGCAAAAAAGAGAGAAAGAACGTGACAGAGAGAAGAAAAACAGCAATGAGGGGATTTGTTTCCATGCTGTTGAAAAAGAGCAGAATGATGGAAGTAAGCGCTAGATATGAACAGTAACCCAATATGTGCTTACTGGTTGAGAGAGAGGCATGTGGACCACACATTGTATTTAGAAAGGGGATGTAGTGTGATGCTAGCCTTTGCCTTTGACTACTTCCATGCACACAGAACCTATAACACACTACAGGAACAGGAAAAAGCAGAATAGGGCATCTAACATGTAGTGCCTATCCAACCGAGCTGAAACATGAAAGCTTTTCTAACTGGCTGTTAATGCTTTGTTTACAGCTACAGTAATGCACTGTGTTAACTTGAAATCCTTTTGTTTACAAGTGTATGCAATCTGCGCACAAATCTTAATGGATGCAGTTTATAGAAGCCTCAAGAAGGTAAAGTAAAAAGAAATGCGTCCATAGCACTATTTATTTTATTTTGTGTTAAATAATTCACTGGCATTTATGCCGTCTAAATCTAAAATACTTGACTGACAAGCAATGCAGAGCAAGTGCAATGCAGGAAGGCAACAAGGAGCACTTCAAATGAATACGAGCGTGGTGGGGTTTAAACGGAGACGAGGAAAGGCTTACAGTTGAGAGGTGGTGAAGGGGAGAAGTGTGCAGAAGTGAGATAAGGCTAAGGGTCAGAGCGGGAGCAGGAAAGAGGCAGTGTGGAATGGTAAGAAAATAAACAAGATTAACGGACTGGATCAATACACACCAAGATCTAAGAACTAAATATGGGTGAGGAGCCCGACATCTAAACCACGCGATGAAGAGCAGGAGGCAGGGACCGAGGGGAGGCCAAGAGACTAACAGTTCTCTACACCTCTCCAACATGCTGGGTGCACAAACACACACTTGTGCCCTTCAATTTCTCTACTGTGAGGCCAATGGCTGCGAGAGGATTCTCTATGTTTGATGCAGTTCTTCAAAGAGTGCCATTGAACGCCAGCTGTTGCTCTTTTTTAAACACGTTTTGCTGTTTACCCTTGAGAATGGAAAATGAAAAGCCCTCATCACTGTCCAGCCTGCTGGTGGTCTCACAGTAGTGTGTGTGTGTGTGTGTGTGTGTGTGTGTGTGTGTGTGTGTGTGTGTGTGTGTGTGTGTGTGTGTGTGTGTGTGTGTGTGTGTGTGTGTGTGCGTGCGTGCGTGCGTGTGTGCGTGTGTGTATGTGAGTGTGAGTGTGTGTGCGCGTGTGTGTGTGTGTGTTTGTTTGTTGGCCGGATAGATTCCAAAAAAAAACTATTAAAGATAAAGAGATAAATGACATGATAAGACACAGAGATGCAATTATTTAAGGTCTTATGATTCCAAAATAGACAATTGTATACCATAGCTGTCATTTTCCAGGCAGATATCTTTCGCTTGAAAGGTACAATAAAGCACAGGTGGTTTGCTTAGATGCCCATGTATTGGGCTGTGTGTCAGCAAGAAGGCAGGACGGGTTTAAAATGGCCTGAATGTGACATTTATGACCACATACAGAGATGTATAGGTATGTTGAAGGACAACACACAGTTTAGCAACAAAAACACTTAACACTCTTAATTTAAACATCAGGGACACGTTTGGAGACATTTTCTTGGCAGGAAACTGAAAAGAACATGGACATCTTTTATCATGTGTGATGATCTAAAACTCAATCTCATTAAGATGAAACACTACCGGCAGGGATTTTCTTTTCTTTTCTTTATGCAGACGTATAAGCAGGGGTTACATTGGGCCTGGGCTGTCCGGGGCTAAGCCCCAGCACAGAGGACGATGCTCTGACGTCATCACTCTCGCAAATTTGTCAAAAACTATATGTTAAAACTTTTTTCGTTCTTAAAGGTGGGGTAGGTAAGTTTCAGAAACCGGCTCGAGTGCACTAACATTTGAAAGTACACAGCCGAAAAGAATCCGCCCTTTCCTTCAGACTTCCTTACAGAGCACCTCCTCCAACACACATGAACGCGCACATGACGTCAGCAGACTGGTGAAAGTGGCCGCCTGTTGCTGGCGAGTCATTGAAGTACTGCTGCAATGCACGCCCAATGACGGCACGCCCAATGACGGCACGCCCAATGAGGGCACGAGATACATTTGTGCGTGCACGAGATGGCAGGCTGACAGACAGGGAGGCAATCCGTACTGTAAAAAGTACAACCAATCCGTTTAGCCGGCCCGGCTAAACGGATTGGTTGTACTTTTTACAGTACCACGGCTTCCACAGATGCATTTTTTTTATGGATATGTTGTCAAAGCACTTAAGATATTCATTGCTATCGGGATGTTAAGAGCATTCCATGGAATATAACAAAAAGTGTATCTCGAGCTGGTTTCTGAAACGTACCTACCCCACCTTTAAAATAGACTATATTTAGGGTTGATATGTGTTGACTTTACTTTCAAATAGCAGATCTCTGTGACCGGATATAGTTTTTTGGCTTAGTGAACGTGTGTCTCTGCTCCGATCGGCTCCGAGACTCCGCGGAACCACCCAACCCGTCCTGTAACACGGAGCCCGTTTCCTAAACCATGCTAAATGTATGTGTGTGTGCATACAGCTGAGTTATGATCGGTCATAATAACATCGCATTTGGTGATGATTCAATCGTTTACTGTGAAATGTACAGTTGGATATTTGTAAACATGTTTGTTTGTACATTAATAATTTAAGATGTAAATTAATTCCAATTTATTTGTAGTACTTTCTATTTTGATTGTGTCATTTGGTGGCATCAATGTGTGCATTTGATACAGATAATGGAGCAGTTGCTTTCGGGCCTCATATACAGAGCCCCCCCCCACACAGAGCCCCCCCACATATCAAATCCCAATGCAACCCCTGCGTATAGGGGCAACTACAGCTGGAGAGATCTGTCCTGGTCCTTTAGAACTTTTAAGTCTGGACAACAAATATCAAAATTAAGTTAAGTGTGCCAAAACTCTCTAGACTTATTAAAATGCTGTACATGAGGAAAGTGATCATGACATATTGTGTTGTACAATCAATCCAATGTCTAGCGACAAAGGTCCCATGACGACCACCCTGTAGAAACGTACTATAACTGACTTTATTTCAATCACGTAATCCACACAGGCAATCTAAAAGACATGTAAGATAAGTATAATAGAAAAAATCAGATTGACAGTCCATTTAACCTTGGAGCCTTCCTGTCACCTTAACGGCCTCTGGAAAAAAGTAAGTATTACGTATTGGAAAACTGTCAGTGCTTGCAGAGGTAGTCTCTCAGGCCTTTTGAAAGCAACTAAGAAGATCTTTTGCCTCATGTTCACTGCATGGTTTGGCTTGACTTCTTTATACTGCAGATAGTGTAAGCAAGGTTCTAAGCGGATCTCCAAAGCCACATCTTGGGAAACTGCCTTGACATAATTCTTAATGGGAGTCCTTTCATTGGCAACCAAACAGAGCGATATCTGCACTTTTTAGAGGAAAGTGTTAGTCCTTGATTTTTGCAGGCTGTCATTTTGGTTCTAGTAAACAAACTAATTGCAATAATAACGGTAGCTTGGCTAGTTAAAAAGGTGGGTTTTAATCTTGACCTAAATGGTACTAAAAAATTACCAGTTACTTTATTGAACTTTTGCTAATGGAAAACAAACGGTTTTTTAAGCACATTGTTCTTGTGCTACACCTTGTATCAAACACTAGTGAGATGAACCTCGTTAGACCCAGTTAGCCAATTTAGCACAACAGCAAACATTTACACTTAAGCTACAGTATGGCTCGATGGATGAAGCACTGACAGCAACAAGCAAGCCCTTTGCACACACGTTAAAAAGCTGAATAAATAAAATGTGCAAAAACAGCTTTATATAACAAACAGAAAACACTAAGATGCTGTGATTTGGGGCATTTCATTGTTTCCATCAGAGGGCAATGCATTCAGAACGTCACCCTGGCTGTTGAAATAAGTACGTGGACTCATTGGGACTAAGTAAGTGGCACATATGCCACAAGTTCCCTTTCATTAGCTCCTGATTAACAGGAACCGGCGGTGGGGGGGGGGAGCCAAAAGCAGCAGTGGTGTGCAGCGAAGCGTTGGCTAATCACACTTGGCCTTTGCCGTCAACATGTGCTAATGAGTGATGGCCGCTGGGCGCGATATGCTGTTCAGAGCTGCTGAGAAGTCAGTCACTGTACACAGTGTGTGATGGTCCTTGATACACACACATTCACATCTGTATGAACACACACCATATCAACACATTGTCCTATAGACACACATTCATGAAGCTTCTTGACAGTCACATGCAAATACATGTCTTTTTAGAACAGTTTTCTGTCACTCAAAATAGTCGTTTTAAAAAAGCATTCCTAAAGTCAATTGTTCTCTATTGGGTCAGTGCTGCAAGATGAAGTAAGGAAGTAAGTAAAACTTTATTTATATAGCACCCTTCTCAACACGGATGTACAAAGTGCTTTACAGTACAGTACACAGGACACAATTCACAGTACAACTATAAAATGTAGAATAAAAGGCATAAAACGGCAGCAGGTAATACATAGGATAAAAAATACGACAAAACACCACAAAAAAAAAAAAAAAAAAAAAGAATAAAAAAAATAAAAGCCACTAACTCAAGATGAAAGATGTTTATTTCTGAGACTCAAAATTAAGATCATTTTCAATTTTTTTCCCCAGGATCTCCCACTTTCTTTATGACTGCTAAGCAAGTTACCTCTCTCTCAGCTATTCTAAAAAGTGCATAAGAGACGCAATGTGGGACGGGAACACCATGTTGTGATTAAACTGCTCACAGTGGTTGGTGTCTGGGCTGTAACTGGTCAGAATCCGGTCAGGACTTTAACGTGTTCACTGGTTTTCTCTGTAATAAACTAAAAGAGCAGCAGCAATGTCAATGAAAAGTTAATCAACACAAAAATAGAAGAATGTATCTCTTGTGAGAAAATGCAGAAAAACCACAGTAATGAGTGCTTGGAAGCGAAGATTGAGAATTAATTGAAAAAACAACAAACCCGCTGTTTGTCTGCATTTGTCTCTCTCTGTCACACAAAGACATTTTCAATCAGATACAGTAAATGCCTCAAATCAGCAAGCCCATTTCAGCGATACAAAAAACCGCGCAATATACTGTAGGACCTTGTTTAACATGAAAACAATTTCATTTCAGCTTTTTTGATAAGCCCGTCTGGGGAGAGAAACGAAGCAAGCTGCAGGAGGAGCAGCCATCTATTCAGTGCAAATAGTAGATGAGAATAACTTACGTATTGATTCTGTTCCTTTTCTGGCAAGCAATAACAATTCTGTGTGTGTGTGTGTGTGTGTGTGTGTGTGTGTGTGTGTGTGTGTGTGTGTGTGTGTGTGTGTGTGGACAATTGTTAGGCCTAGGAGTGAGAAACAAACACATTCTAGGGAGAAATTAAGAGAATATTGGCCTGTCCTCACAATACTCACACATAATGAAGATAGTATGATAGAGAGTAAACAATAAACAAAGTAAATTGTTGTCAGGAAAAGTAAGTCAATTGGGCAGCATCACCAGTCAAGCCATTTGGATAAACACTATAAAACTGACCTTTTCAAATGACGGACAAATATACATTTAATGGTGTTTTGTTTTTGTTACAGAGAGGAAGTGTTTAAATCAGACGTGCTCCACTGACACGGACACAAAGCAGAAAGCTCGAGGGTGTGAAAAGAGAAGCCATGGGAAATGTTTCGTACAACCAAAAAGATGTCCAGCCCTAAACAAGCAGTCATGAAACCATAGGTCATGTACAGCTTTGATACGAAGGAAATAGTTTTCAGGGAGAGAAAAAACGATTTTAACAGCTAAATCGAATGTATATAATAATAATCTAAATTTCATTGCAAAGTTATAATCATTAGGTTTCATCGTCATCACTCTTTATTGCCATAATCTTTTAAAAAATACCACCTATTTTTTATTATCACTGGGGAAAATGTCAACGTCACATTCAAATTGCTCATAGTACATGCCTGTACTGCGTTATTACAGTGCGTACTATGATCTCTTATGTTACCCCATAAGGCTGCCTGATGGCTGTCTTACAGACGTATTAACGTCACTGTTAATGCAAATCAAACCCACTGACTCAGCGTTGCATTACAAGCTGGCTTTTAAAAAGCAGCAACAAGAAATCGAGCCTACAAATGAAAGCGTTAATGTAACATATTCATTGTGGAGCTTTTTGCACTGCAGATAAGGACTTCAAAACTGTCACTCACAAGTCTCTTCATATTCTCTTCTTCTCAGGACTTCTCAGTCCTGGTGACATGATCTTAGTTTCTGTTTTATTTTGAAGTTCTCTCAGTGTGTCAGATCGGTTTCTGTCTTTGTGTTTGTCCCCGCTTGTTTTGCTTGTCCCTCCTGTCCTTATCAGTTTCACTGGTTCACAATTAGCCCTGAAGCTACATGACCTCCTGTACAGCTGCACCTTACCGCCTCATTAGTTCAGCTTCTATTTAAGGTCTGGTTTCCTGTTAAGTCGAGTTCTTGTTTGTTGTGAATGTGTAGTGCGAAATGTTCTGTTCCGTCTGCCTTGTCTTCCTGAGCTACAGCTAAAACCTAATAAGACGTTTTCACATTTCGCCTGCCTTGAGGTCAACCTTGCCGTGACATCTGGTCCTGCAGAGTTTTCTCCTCCGACTCATTCACATTCTGACCGTGCTGTAAGCAGTCTCTCATTAGATGGCTAACATGAACACCAGCAGGACTCTTGGTCCGGGCGACCCGGATCAATACCCACTGCTCTACTTCTTCATCGGGGCATTCAGACCAGACAATGCGATGTGATTCACTTTCCACACACACTTGACTATCCTAGCGTCTGAATATGTTAACACCAGAAGAAGTTAAAAGTTTTAGCATCGGGTTGCTCACTTTTAATCAGCGCTGGTGGAACTCACAATCAATCTCCCATTGAAAGCCAGGCGCCGCGTAAATTGCCCTTTGCTGCCACAATGTGAACACAGTGTTACTCCGGGGAGGGAGTGCAGTCGATGGAGTGGGGCTGTAATAAGTAGCAATGCAGGAGTGGTGCAAAGTACAGCGAGGAATATAGATGTTTATAAGATATTGAAATGTTATTGAAATTTCACCATCATGTTCAGCCCTGATATAAAGTTGTATCAAACTGGCCGTAGAACTGTTGACCTCCTGAACTCTCGGAAGTGTCTTCACGTTCATATGATTCTAGCATGTGTGTGCTTATAGTCCACATATTGTAATGCAGCGTTAACTAAAAGCGCTGCATAAACAACACTTGTCGGCCACCGCACCATTGGGTTACCTGCACATTGTATTAATGTGTATACTGTATGTACAGTACAGTTGTTGGAGGGCTTACTATGTCATTGCTTTCAACTAATTGTTGTGCATTTGACCAAAATGAAATCTACATTTTATTTTTCAAATGTTTTGGGTGCTTCTCCGGTTACCTTGGCGACACACTTTACCTCACATTGACTATATACAGTATTGATTGTCCTTCCTCCTTATCTTCCAACCATTTGGACGCAAACTTGCATTTCGCCATAACGATGTTGTTTAACAACCGGCGTTAACGGGCCTTCGCGCTATCAAGCAGTGAGCGAGCGATGTCCTGTTCAGATGACGTCAAACCCAACGGGATCAATAAACTCCACAGAATCACACGACACACCTACGCCATGACTACATTCAGGCAGACTGTAGAACACAACCTCTTTGGACAATGGATATACTTATTGAAAACAAGCTACAAAATGTATACCTTGGAAAATGCCGTTTAATACTTTTTATTAGCCTTCATTTTCGCTAAATTAATTGATCAACTTGTAATACTTTTTAAGACCCCGCGGACCCCCTGACAAACTATATGAGCCAATACAATCATGAACATATATCCTTTAATAATCCTGCTAATACCAGTTGTCACCATTCTGGTTCCACACAATAAAATAAAACATCTATTGTCTGCTGAGCTGGTCGTTATCCTCCCATTTTCAACAGTGCTGTGTTTTTATTATTCCCCTCCTCTCTCTGCCGCCCAAAGTATGGAGTAACAAACAACAATGCATTATTCAGGAGAAGCCAAATGCATAAATGCATTCAAAAGTCTCAAAACATAAACCCTTGTCTGGTATTAGCAGGTGTGTGTGCGTGCGTGTGTGTGTGTGTTGATCTCCGGGTGTGTGTACGTGCAGATCATTTGTATTTTGCCAGCAGGTTTCCGAGAGGTGAACGCTGCAGAGAGAGATGAAGTAGAAGACAGGATTTGTCTTACACGTATCAGAAGACACGGACGAGTGGAACAGCGAGTAAAGACGGAGAGAGAATTCAAGCAAAGCCCATTATCATCTCTTCCCTGTACATGTGTGTACGTGTGTGTGTGTGTGTGTGTGTGTGTGTGTGTGTGTGTGTGTGTGTGTGTGTGTGTGTGTGTGTGTTGAAGGGCAATAACACGGATGCACTGTATATTTTCCAATCTATCTGTTTTCAAATTGCCCAGAGTGTGCTAGTATTTCACTAAGTAAGCCTCTGTATGTGTGTACATGCATAGGGGGTATAAATACAGTATCAGTACACACACACACACACACACACACACACACACACACACACACACACACACACACACACACACACACACACACACACACACACACACACACACACACACACACACACACACACACACACACACACACACACACACACACACACACACACACACACACACACACACACACACACACACACACACACACACACACACACACCGTCAGGTTCTGCATGTTATGGTTATGCATACCAAGCAAGAGTCGCTGCCCCAGGGAAATGAAAGCACGAGAAGCGAGTTATTTACAATGACCTCTCGCCCTGTGTGTGCGCATGTGTTCAGCATTCACGCCCGAGGAATTTGATAACTGTGTGTGTTACTACTGATGAGAGAAGCAGCGAGAAACAGAAAGTGGAAGAGAAGGACTGAGAGAAAGTGAAAGAAACAGAGAATACTGTAAGAGATATTTTTAGTCTTACAGAGAAATAATGAGACACATGAAGAAGAAGAAGAAGAAGAAGAAGAAGAAGAAGAAGAAGAAGAAGAAGAAGAAGAAGAAGAAGAAGAAGAAGAAGAAGAAGAAGAAGAATGGTCAAAAGGAAGAGGACGGAGGTGGGAAAGAGGAGGAAGGAAATGGAGGGTTGAAAAGGAAGATGCAGAGGTGGAGAAGGAAGGAAGAGCAGAAGGAAAAGAGAGAAGCACAAAGGAGACGAGGAGGTGTGGAGGTAGAGATGACTCGCCGGTTAAGCTGTGCATAACTCTGTCACCTGCTCTGTCAACGCCAAAAGTCATCGTCACCATCGACAGCTATCACCAGAGGTCCATTGTCACCGGGGCAACCGGGCGTGTCACACGGGTCACAACTGAGATCGGCAAAAGCATGATCAAAAGAAAAGGAGAGGAAAAGTGAGAAGAGGGGGTGGTAGGGGTTTGTGAGTGGACAGGAGGAATACACCAGGTTGGCCCACTCTGAATGGACACTATTTTTCTTTCCCGAAGCCTCACCTCCCAGACAGTTTTCGGCCTTACGGAAGGATACACCCGGGCTTTACCCGGCCCGATCGGACACCATAACAGACACACACACCAGCACCAGACACAAGCTAAGGCCGGATACGGCTTTAGATTCCCTGGAACAATCCTCAGCAAGGTGTGTTTCCACATAGTGTGCTTATATGATGGTCGTGGTACAGTAGGTGTCATATGATCCATTATTTTCATATTTATCAAAACATGTCCTGTATGGAAGTGTTAAATATGCTATTCATTTATTCAGGTTGTCCATTTATCTGCGACTACCTAAATCAAACACTTTAATATGCAAATAACACGTCTGGTAAAGCAATGCATTGAGTTCATGCATGCAAAAACCACTTTTGCACACAAAAAATAAATGGATACAGTGTCATAACATGTGTTTATCCGCAAGTATATATAAGTGGAGGACAAAGAAATAAGGACCAATGGGCTTTAGCAATTTGATTTAGAAAAACGTAATTGTTGCAGGGTTTCTGTTTACTTGGACACTAGAGACCATAAAATCGTAATCTTTTCACACACTAACAAGGTGCTTTGAGTTTCCAAACATAACCATAACAATCTTAATCATGTTTTAGTTGCCCGTAGTGGATATTGGATGTTGCAGTTGTGTGTAATAGTGTGTCATTGTGTTGATGGAAAGGCCAGCGATAAGGAAAGGTATGTAAATGGGAGATTGGTGTGTATACGGCACGTGTGATCCTTTTAAGTAAGTACAGAAACTAAGCTGAATCCGATCACTGTAATCTGAGTATCTGAAGCTGCACCATTTACGTTATGTTGGAGATGAAGAGGTTCACAATCACATCCACGGTGCATTAAGTCGGACTGCCTGCAGTATGTTAGCGCAGACAGAGCAGCAGGTGCGGAGTACTGATGCCTTTTCCCTTTCACTGTGAGGACACACAGTGCCGGAGAGATAAAGCCCTCTCTAAAGCACAGACAGAGAGTAGACTGATAGAGTAGAGCCCTCCTTATGGCCAAGACCGAGCACACACACACACACACACACACACAGACAAAATCAATCTCCATTGATCACTCTCTCGAACCCAAGTCACCTCCCAACACTCCACTTCTATCTGCATTACTTGATGCACTTCTTCAAGAGAAAAAGGAAAGAGGTATATAAAAAAGGTTCCACTCGAGTGGCCACACAAGATGAGTTCTGCAGCACTTCTGTGGCTCTCTCCGGGAGAGGGAGTGTGTGTACCACTCTGCTCCAAGTTCAATATGAGGAGAGCCACCACGGTGCACGTTCCCCAGCCGATTGCAGCGTGTGCATGCCCGCACACACACACTGTGCGCACACACACACACGGCTCTTGTCTCTGAAGCAGAAACTGCTTCTCCTGGCTCTTTCTCTCTCTTCCTCCGAGTTCCTTCTTTTCTCAACCGACTGCTTTTTTATCTCGCCTTGTGTTGTTAAAGACTCCTGCCAGGCCCATTTAAACGTGACTCCTCCTTTTCATTTCAATATGATCAGAGGCTATTATCTGCTCACCGCCTGCACAGATTGACCGCTGGAGACGTAACCCCGCCCATCCTAAATCATCCATCTAGAACAAAAGGAAGATAATGAGGAAGCCGGCGCAGCGCTCGTTGGAACCATTAAGGGCGAGGTTATGTGGATATTAGAGCGGAGCACTGGGGGCAACTAAGTGCCCACGCTTCGGCGGCGAGCAGGCCGTTTTGTCCTGCCCTCAGGAGGGGACTTACACCGTTACCCTGGCACTTAAACGTTGTAATAGCCAGTTCAATGTTATGAGTGAAGCGCTAAATGAATGTGTTAAAAGGGGGATTTTTTCACCATAATGGCAATCTGAGCTAAATTGAGCCGTGCAGTCAGGAGAGTGGGAATATAGGGGCATCTGTCAGGAGGGGGAGTGGACAGGGGAAGTCCCTGACTGCACAGGAAAACAAGTATGGGGATTAAAGTGGGACCAAGTCTTGCCAGGAAGTTGGTCTGTCGTCTGGGATGGATGTTTAGAACTGGCAGTCAGGTTCCTAATGTGACTGTTTATCTTCCTTCTCTCTACAAATAAGCAAGACTGACCTGGAGGTTTGTTTTAAACCTGTCTTATCGTGACGGCTCTCGCTTCCTGCCTTCACTTAGCCTATCCCAAATATCAACAAATACCGTGGTGAGTACAATGACCGAAACAAGAAACAAGAGCCAGGTTGTATGAAACCAGAACTGTCAAACTAAATATGATCATTAATTAACTAGGTAATGTAACACAACTAGGTAGTTGTGTAAGTTAGCGCCCACAAGTGTCAATTACAGGATAATGGCAAATGTAAAGATTTAGTTTGCATGTAGTGGAGAATAAGTTACATGAGCAAAAACGATCTAAATTCTAGCTAATCATTAGCCACCATAAGCTAATCGTCATACTAAAGCCAGTAAGGATATTCTGTCACAGTCACAATTAATGATTGAATAAGAGTTCCATTAACGCTTTGAGAATGAAACTTATCATTTGCAGCAGTAATGTGTTACTTCTTCTTTAAAAGTATGTTTTTACTTTAGGGTGAGCTCCTCTCTCCTGTTTGCAAACACGTAGCTTCACACTTAACACTAACACTTGCTCTGTACGACTGCAGCCTCTTTAGAAAGAAGGGATCATCTTGGAGACAAAAGCTATTTTGTGGCTTCGCTCCTGAGTGGATGTGAATTAGACATGGCGGCTTTTCAGAACTGTAGTCAATTCACCTAGCCCAATGAAAACCCACCGTTCAAATCAAATGAGTCAAACACGGCGCCGCACAAAAGCGCCGATCCAACCGCCCACACTATTCTTAGACTTAAAAGCCCTCTTGTTCTCTTGGCTCTCTCCTCCTCACACTTTCCCCCACTTCCCACTTCGCCTCTCTCTTCCTCCATCAGCCCTGACAACACCATCATCTCAGCCGGGGTGACCTGTCCAGACCCTCTGGATGGGCTGCATTTATCGGCGGCAAAAAGAAAATGAGAACCTGTCAATCCACTTCCCCTGACCTCTTAACACCCTCACTCTCTGACAGACATGTACTTATACCGTACTGGTACCTTCACCTCTACCTACAATAACTGTATTTAAAGTATGAATGCAAACATCCATCAATCCAGAAATACACATATGTACAAAGAAAAGTCTGCAGAAGAATCCGGAACCACATCTTACTGTGGCTGAATCATTGCGCTATACAGTATGGGAGCTTCCAACAGGCTGTGCAACAGACGTAAAGGTAAATATACTGACAGCTGGCTCCTTCTTTACAGCGACTGGTGGCATTGAGTTCATTGCAACGTACAACGCATCCTCCGCATGTTGGAGGAATGGGCAGAACTATCATGAAGGGAATTTATGGATGCTTTCTGGTGTCTCTTAAAAGTAAAAACGTAATATCTTGATTTCCATTTATTAAAAGTATTGGTGCCCAAGAGCTAAGACTTCAAGGTCACATACATCACTGCTTGACAGATACAGAATGGATACATCTCTGATATCTGAGTAGATCCACAGATAAAAGGACGACTTTAACCTTTATGAATACCGTCTTAAATCTAAAAGGGTACTCCGAGAGCGCAGATCTCCAAGGCCATTTCCGTAAGTGACACATAGTTGATTTATCAGAACCGTGATTTGCTTTGCCCAAAAATATAATGGATTCTTTAAAGGCACTCGTGTTTAAATGTTATCGGTCGAAAACAAAATAACTAATGCTACTACTTTGCAAACCATGCATTTACTGCTGTTTTAACCTTGCAATCCAACTTTTTACTTAACAAACTAAACTACGTTATACTACTAACGAGCTCTGTGTTTTTTATAAAAACACTCCGAATGAATGGTTACATGAACAAGCTGCCCTACAATTTGTGTTGGACTTGTTCCAGATGTGACATTATAAAGGAGAAAGTCTCTGTTCTTGTAGTGAGCAAGTAGTTATAATCACAAGTATCACAAATGATTATGTTTTACACTATTTTCTTCCTGCCTCCTGTTGTGTATAGCTGTAATTATGGAGCCTCTGATGGCCTTAACCCTCCATGAACCATCATTACAGCACTCACACTCCTCTCTCTCGCTGGATGTATTCTACTGCTGCTCACCTGTTCTCTCGCCCCAGCCTCCCCCTTGTTCAGTAAATGTTTCACATCTCATTCCTCTCTCGACATTATTCCCTCCCTGCCTCTCCAGATGCTTCCCTGCAGAACTCTCTGTCCCCCCTGTCCTTTATATGGCTTTATTCCTCCCTTCCCATGGTGAGCAGTCACCCAGCTTGTTATTAGTGCCAGGTCCAAGCCGGCACTGTAATCACACCCCTGGAATTAGCATGGTGCCCACAATAGCAGGCAGACACGACGCTGAAACAACTCTATAGTTATTATTGAGGCTGATGCTATGTTTCGGGTTTGGCAGGAGCCTGCTGCTTCCCTCAGAGCCTTGAATCCTAATGGGCTTTGCTAAAAAGAGGCAACGAGAGGTGCAGCAGAAGTGTAGTCACATACTAGAGGCTGAGGGATAACAAAAAAATCCACTGGATGGCTACCAATGGGAATTTTGAGTGGCACAGGTGGCGAGTAAGCACTGGGAACGCAGCCATATTGGAAAGACAATAGACTGGACATAATGAGGACGTGTTTTATTATTGTGGGATAAAGATAGGAAGGCAAAGCCTGTTGTATAAGGACGGGGTGCAATATAAATCCATTTACCTGACAATAACAGGCAATTTAGTGTCACTCAGAGACTAGCCACTTTGTGCCTGCTGCATTAACCATGCTAGCTTTCTGTCCCAGAGATCAACACATGCTAAGTCATGTGTCTATTATTCTAACATTGGCATTCACTGTGCTTTAAGCAATTTATTCACCTACTCTTCACAGTGGTTTCATGGAGTGTCAGTATCGTTTCAGATTGTGCTCTGATATATATATAGAATATAGATTTAGTGATCAAAAGCACCATATTGATATCCAAATCGCTGTATATACACTGTTCAAATGTCTAATGGCTAGTAATCAAGAGTTACTTACAGCAGGGACCCTTGCGCAGAACCTTGATGCGTCTCTGGGCGTTGCACTGGGCTTTCTCCAGTTCGCACTCATTGGAGTAGGTGGACGAATCAGAGCCGCAGACAGGTGCCACCAACGATGGACAGTCCGCTTTCTTGCAAACGCAGTCAGCTTTGGATGGGTCAGTCTGGTCCCGCTCACATACGGCGCCGAAGCCACACAACATCCCTCTGCAGCCTGCCAGACAGGAAGAAAACAAAGGTGTTCAGATTGATACAAGAACATCTGATGCTATGAACTCATTTCAAGGTCAGTTACAGAAGCTCTTAGCTGACCATACAACCTACACAATGCACAGTTCACTTTTCAACGCAAATAAAATGTATGGCATGTGTGTACAGATCCATTTTGATATAAGTCGGCCATTGGGGTCATGTGCAGAACCCTACACAGGTCAGCTACACAAATGCATCAGCAGGGTGGAATTGGGCCTGCTGAGGCCACTGAAGGATTTAGAAAAGCTTCAATGTTAAAAAGAAAATTGGAAATGTCCACAATATTTAAAACACATTTACAGAAAGCCCAGCAGGGTGGTGCACAGTAGTTTGGACGATTCATTTCCATCTTTTGAAGAGGCAGTGAAACATCAGTAATCGACCGTCCAGAAAAAAATGGTATGGGCGGCAACAAGAAGGCAAACCAAGGTGAGCCAAACACTTGAGTCAAGCAACAACAACTCTCAAGACTTTGAAATTCCCACTGATTCCTCTGCTTAGACCAAGTGAGAAACAGCACTCTGTAAACGTTGTCCTTAGCCGCGTTCACACTGCGGTACTTTTCCCACAAAGGTTCATGCGAACTTAGTTCATGCGAACTCTTTAGTTCGCATGAACTAAGTACAGATCGCGTTCACACCAGAAAAAGTCCCTGGGGGTGGATTAGGCAAATGAAGCCGCTGACGTCACTTCTTCTTCTTCTGCTTTGGGTTTACTGGCAGGCCGCCAACCACTTCACGGCATATACTGCCACCCGGAGTCCCCGGCCGGAAGTCCCCGGAGTTGGGGACTGGCTTCAGTAGAAGCTGCTGGGAGTCCCAGCAGCTTCTACTGAAGCCTTCCGAGTAAATCGCCAGAACGCCGACACCTCCTCATCTCCACCGCTCCCATGTTTTATTTTGTGTTGCCATAAGTTAGTCTCTCTGCGTTTCTGCGCTGGGCTAATGCTAATGCTAATAATGCTAATGCGAGGATAATAAAATGGCGGCTTCACAAAACTTTTTGGGAGTTTTACGGGGCGTGGTTTGCAATTCGCCCAGCCAATCAGGAATATAGCTCTTTTCTCAAAAAAGAGCTATATTCCTGCTAGAGAGCAGGGACTTTCGAGGGGGTAAAAAGGTTCGCATGAACTACTTTTAGTACCGGCTCTTTTTGGTGTGAACGCGATCATGAACTAAGTTCGCATGAACCTTTGTGGGAAAAGTACCGCAGTGTGAACGTGGCTATTGGCTGCTGAATGCGCCAAGCAAACAGGGAGTACCTGTGTGCGTATGTGCTCGTGATGTTTGTACATAACATCAATTTAGGGAGTAATTCACCCGTGTTGTGGCAGCTACAGCTGCTGTGGCTCTGTGCCCACTTTGAGGGCTGCTGGGTATCCAGCTGGTGAGATGTCCTTGCCTCAGGGGCGTACAAAGACACGGAAAGCTCTCACAGGTAGCCAACCTGATTGGAAATCAATGGACGAAAGCACATAAAAATCCACTTTCATAAAAAAAAAACTCCTCTTGGCTGGAGGGGTGAACACTGCTGAGGATATACATGTCCAACATCCACAAGGCTACATCACAGTTTTCCTTATCAGTGGCTCCTAGGCCAAGACTAAATGCAAGGCGGCATGTCCACTTGGGCTCGCTGGCAGGTGTTCTTTGCGGTACTGGATAGGCAGATAGACAATCTGGCAGACACACACAAATACACACAAACACACACAAACTCTTTGTGTGCAGCTTGGACAACTGGTCCAGCATCTGCCCAAAGCATCTAATTCTGTCTCTCCCCTCACACTGAAGCACAGTGTCTAAAAGTGTGTGCGTGTGTGTGCGGAGTGACAGGTGAGGAGGCTGTTTTTGACTTGCCCACTGTTCCCTGTGGGAGAGTGCCTGACAGCTACCTGAGCTCACTCTCTTTTGTACCATGAGGGAAAAGAAGCAAGTGTGTGTGTGTGTACGTGAGAAGCTATCCATGAATGCATCCGTATTCTTGACAGCGTGTGTGTGTCTGAGATGTGTAGGCATTAGGTGTCTCGCATACACACACGCAGCCAGGTGCTGGCATGAAGGACTTGTCATGACTGGCCTGCTGCTCAGCCATCACGTCTCAACATGGGCTGTGTGTGCGTCTGTGTAAGCAAGTGTCAGCGTGTGGCTCCGAGGCGAAGCCATGCGAGCAAAGCGACAAGAGATGAAATTCAATCGAACTGTGTCAGATGGGTACAAGAGAGATGGAGGGCTTCTGATGGTATGCCAGAGGAGGAAAAAAACAGAGAGCAGGATTGTGGCTGACCAAACAACAATCTCTCTGTGCTTTAAATGTATCAATTGAATTACTTAACAATACATACTACCGGTACAGTCATGAGGCAAGATGGTTGAAAATGGTTATTATAAATAATACTGGCTGTAAACACTCAGTGAACACACCACCTGGAGAGTAAAGACCATGAGTGCCAGCAGCAGATTGTAACCAGGTCTCTTCTGCTATGTTTTCCTACAAGAACATTTCACTCTAGCCTCGAGCTTTGCTGACTGATAGAGCCCTCAGCTCTGGTGTCAGTCTTTTGTCTAAGGGACAGTATCAAGTGCAGGCCTTGGAATGAGTGAACACACTGAATAGTTATGTAGTTATTTTCAGGGAGAATTCTACAGGTATCCAAGACAAGACAAGATACATTTCAATCCTCAGATTCAGAAGAAAAACTAAGAAGCTCTTGGTAGTCAACATTAATATACCCCATTGCTCAAAATAGAGGCACATTAAAAAGCATATGAGGATACTGAGGCTTTTCACATGTAATATTGTATAGATACTGGCTTTCTGCCTATGTTACTAACCAATATTGTTTTTTTTACAATGCAAGTGACATATATTTTGGCTAGGTAGTGTTAGTGTTCCTTGTTTATTTAGTGATAAAAAAGATGTCTCTTTAATGAAAATAGGTATTAAGCCAGCACAGTTGCTATATGGTCAACTGAACTAGCTAAAACGTTGCCTCTGACTTATGGTCTTTCATTGTTAATACTTTCGTTAATTACTTTGCCACCTTGATGTAAAAAATAATGAAAGAGCTGTCCAAACACGGCAGCACACTCATTCCAATAAAACTACTTAACCTAGAAAAATCCCCCCCCACCCCCATTCATTTAGCTGCTTGTGCCATATTAGCATATTACACAGACAAATAACGAAAAAATTGTGCTGGCTTTTCAATGTTCATAAAGTTGCCGATTCAATAACGCCACAAAAGGACCATAAAATTGAATTTACAACTCTAAAAATCAGTCTCCACAGAAATGGAACAGTATCTTTGAAGGTCCAATGTGCAAGACAGCATCAGTTTTCCCTAGATGTACCTACAAAATTGGCTTGGGAGTATGTCAGACAAAATTATTTGAGTTTCCATGTATTTTATTCCCAGAAAATGTTTTGATTAGTTTTACAGCCATAGCTTTTGTGATAAATCCACATGGCAAGACCTTTTTGTACGTCCCAGGGTGCTGCGTATCCAGTAACTGTTGTTATAGAGCCAAGATCCAGCACTGTTCCTTGGGGTGTGCTTTACACCCATTGGTTCATGGCTAGCCTGTAAGAGGTCTTGGAGCTTCGGACATTTACAAAAATGATTGAGATAAGCGGCTTTATAGAAAGATTCCATATTGTCCCTTAAATGGTTACAATTTAACCTATTAGCTTGAAAATGACATTTCCAGAACAAATGACCATAACTACACTTCTAAAAGGGGAAAATGAATAATCTTTTTTCTCAAAGTAATGATAAACCTGTGAGTTGGATGTAGAAAAGTCAGAATCAATATAGATGTTTTTTATTTTAAAGAAAATTCAGATTGAACATAGTAAAAAACTGTAAATTATAGTGTCCGTCCAAAAATAATTGTTTACTTATAGTGAAAACTACCCTTGGATGATGGGTTGGTAGACTAAAAGCTTTATGAATCCAAAGTACAACATATAATAAGTACCCTGTATCAAGATTGATGCAAAACAAGTGACATTTGACCTTTTTAGAGAGGTTTAGAAAATAAAACTCCACCTCCGGGGTGATTTGGGTGGAAATGAGCGTTTTTACCGTTTCTCTGGAACCCATTGGTCGATTTTGGTGATTGACATCTCTTCCTGACCGTTAGAGCCAATATAATCGAAGGAGAGTTTTCACATAGACACCAACGTTAACACAAAAAGGTGGGGGCTTTGCGCATGTAGTTTTGCATGAGAGTGAAGCTATCTCTCGCTCTGACATCTGGAAACGGAAAAGCAGGGTTTATTGCCTATGGATTATCAGAAATCATTTCAAAGTGACACAGACACATTGGATTAACCTATATGGATTAACTTCAGCAGTTTTTCTCATTGTAATGCCATTGAAGACCACTTTTGACCAGACTACGACACAGGTGAGCCATGTTAGCGTTTTTAGCTACCTAGCGCCACATGTTTTGATGTCTGTTTTTGTGTAGAAAGTCGCAAGTTCTTATCATAGAGGGATAATGTATGTACCAAACGATTCTGTGTCTTCTCACGATGCGAATCGCTGCTATAGACTACTGATTGTCTTGGCTTGCATCCATGACATATTGTATAGGCCTACTGCATATTGAGAAATCTTCGACCGGTATATTGCGCAATAAACGGGAGATTATTGACGGGTATTTCGCACACTGCTTAGGGCCACTTTGTGTCGAGGTAGGCACATTACAGTACTATCGGTTAATTTCTAAGCAATAAAAAGCGTTACTTGGGGGAACATAAAATGTCAAAATATAAGCTTTTTCCATATCTAATGCTAGAATATCTAATGCTTTTATAGATTTTCCCAGATAACAGATTATACTTTAATGAAAATGACTATGCTGTTCCAGTGTTAATAACATAAATGACCTTCAGAGATAATCTTCTCTCACTTCAATACAGATTTGTTTTAAGTATAATAGATTGTAAATGTTTTTAAACATTATTTATGGTTTTAGTGTGTTCGTGTGGGAATAAATTGAAACAAGATAATAACATGCAGCTCAGCGGAAATAAAGTTTTATAAGTAGCTAGTTTGGTCTGAAGTTCATCATCTCCAATGGTATGAAAGTTAATATTATATTGAGATAGTTTTAATTGTTGGTTTTCTTGATGTTAAACCAGTGTTATAAAATCTAACCATAGCTACCCTGTTCCATCTTTCAGACGTATTACAGATACCTATGCAGGGTCTTTAAAGCTGTTTAGAAAAACAGCAAGGGTGAAAGCTTTACAAATCTTTGTGCACATGTCGTTTTCACTCGATGTGTAGATGCGTGTGCATGCTTGCCACTTCATGAAACTCTGTGAAAGGTAATCTCCCTCCGGCCCAGCAGTATTAAAAGCTTCTCTCCCATGCTGCGTTCTTTTTTCATTGGAGGCTGTGGAAGAAAATCCCTATGGGGAGAAAATACTGCATGTCCAGTTTGCGCTTGTCAAGGCAAACCGTCTTATTCAGGTAACACTATATCCCATGTTTGGACGGTTCATCCATTAAATATGACATGGTGTTAGAGCGTTAAGGATTTCTATGCGTCAAAGAGTTTTTAAAGGAAGGAAATCTGTAACTAAAGCCACGGTAAAAAAGTATGTCATGGTTGAGGAGTTGAAAGAAGGCATAGTTCTCTGGTGGTAATTTTCCACCAATTCTATTGCCAGTTCTGATGCTTAAGGATTCAGTGTGGGAAGATGATACACAATAGAGCTTATTTCTTTAGTGGATCAAAGCACATGGAAAATAATATATTGTTTTCATTCCATAACAATGCAAACTATATATGCGCAACAGTTTGGATATTGGAGCCCAGAGCTTTCAAATTCAATCCCAGTTTCAAAATCATATTTGAAATCCATGCATGGTGGATGAAAGGCACAGATTTCATTTGTTATATATTACGTGTGCAACATTCTGTTCCAGTTGCTTGCTTTTAAAAAAATATGTAAACAGACACAGATTCAATAGATGTGCCCCCATAACTATAGGTTACTTACGTAACCCCAGTTCTCAGAGTAACATGAAGTGAGATGTCTCACTATGGGATGCGCCTCAACGCGTATGCAAACAGAAGCATCAATCTCATTAAGCCAATCCTGATTGGCTGGTGATCTTGACGTCAACGTCAGGGAATCCACCCACCCTTTAAGTAGCTTGCGCTACGACGCAGCATCGTTCAAAATAAGCACCTCTTCTCGCTTCGCCTTAGCAAGAAGGGCCGTCTGGTGAGACATCTCACTTCATGTTACTCACTCTTAGGTCTGGGGTTACGTAAGTAACCTATAGTTCTCATTCATAACACTCCGTTTGATGTCTCACTATGGGATATTGAAACTCCCGTATTGCTAGACATGCTTATCTCGAAAATCACCAAAAACAACCAGAACTCTGTCTCAACACGGGACCCAGCACTGCGCGGGCCACACTTGGAGCAGAGACATCTAGCCTTTAAAAGCGGACAAAAGTGAGCGGCGAGGACCAGCTCGCTGCTGCACAAATGTCTTGGATGGAAACACCCTTGAACAAAGCCCAGGATGTAGCCAGTCCACGAGTAGAATGAGCATGCAGGCCCGTTGGTGCCTGCAAACCCTGACTCGTATATGCCAGAACAATCGCTTCCACAATCTAGTGGGAGAGCCGTTGCCTGGTAACGGGCTTGCCCTTCTGAGGGTTAGCCCAGGATACAAAGAGTTGGTCATTACAAAGAAACTCTTTTGACCTGTCCATATACAGATGTAGTGCTTCATTTCAGACGCCTACCCGTGCGGGTCCGTGATCAGCACGGGGTGGGCCCCTGCTGAAAAGGAAAACCCCCCCACAGGACTTGAAATGCCCCCTTGATAAATACATTTAATTTTAATGAAAGCTGCCACACTGGAACTCATGTGAAATAAACAGCTGATATACAGGTATCTGATATAGCGGATATTTGTTAAGATCCATATGTCACGGATAAGATCATATTCTGTGCTAAATAAGAGACATGTAATCATTTACTAAACATCACCATGTTTTTATTTAACAAAATAATGTTTAATTCACGTTGGCGTAAGTACAAAACCATCGCTATGTTTTTAGATCAGGAAATGCATCCAGGCTCAAACAAACGATTTTCAATCATCATCCTCACGATCATTTAATGTATCATATGTTCGCGAGTTGAAATGAATGCACTAAATGTAATCCACGTGAGTTTACAACAACAAAAATAATCGCTTTGTTTTTATATCACATCTAACCGGAGGAAAATGCAGCACGGGTCTCACTACCGATCATCCTAATCCCACGGGCAAACAATAATATGTACAGTGTTAATAGTTTACTGTATTATTAGTGTCTAATATTACTGAGGATTTCGGAATGGTACTGGATTTTGATTTATTGTATTGGCTTCATATCGCAATATATTCCCGAAGTCTGAAATGCAAAAATGTCCCACATTAGGGCAATTCACCCTACATTTAATCATTCAAACAAAATCATATTTTGTTTCTTTTTAACAAAATAAATGTGGTTTAATCCACATAATTTACTGTGTGACTTGTTTACTGTAGTATTGTGCACATTACTTTTCGCTGCTTGTTGCACCTGGTTAGAAGCTAAACTGCATTTCGTTGTCTCAGTACCTGCAGTATGTGCAATAACAATAAAGTTGAATCTAATCTTGAGCAGGAACAAATGTATTTAGGCTACTTAGTACATATCTGACATAAACGATTAAACACATTTGTGCGAGTCAAGCCGAGTCCGGAGATGGCGGCACATTAAAGTGTGCACCTGATTGTTTAACTTGAAGGTGCCTGATGACACAGTCTGACACAGCGCGGGGGGCTCAATCACTGCGGCGGACGCCACCATGTCTTGATTGCCGGACGGCGAATCAGCGGACATGAGGGGGTCCTGTCCCGACAAGCTAGCTTGGCGTGCTAACCGTCGGCGGAGGCTCTTCATGGTGAAGCGGGTACAATGCCCGCACGAGCCGGGGTTATCGATAGCCTCCCGGGCGTGTTCCAGCCCGAGGCAGGACGAGCAGACCTGGTGTGAGTCTGTACCTTACCATTATTTCGACAGAAAGAACGGCGAGGCAGATTACAATATTAACTGGTGTGTTAATATTGCTCATTCTTCTTGCAAAGCAAAAAAGTAACCGGCAATCGCCCGTCGACCGAATGTTAGCTTTGGGTTCAGTCTGTGGACCGTTAAGCTAGCCCGGTTACTGATAAATCGAGATGTGCTCTGAAGCGAGAAGAGGTGTTTGAATGACGCTGCGTCGTAGCGCAAGCTACTTAAAGGGTGGGTGGATTCCCTGACGTTGACGTCAAGATCACCAACCAATCAGGATTGGCATAATGAGATTGATACTTCTGTTTGCATACGCGTTGAGGCGCATCCCATAGTGAGACATCAAACGGAGTGTTATGAATGATAACTAGTAGTTTCTATTACTCTTAGATTGTTTCTACTCGGTCCCCACAACCTGTGTTTGTGGAGAAATTCTCTATCAGTTTCATTGTTGTGCTGCTGTGTTGCATTTACCTCAAACAAAGTGACAGAGGGAGAAATTGACTATCTTGGTGAGCATGAACACGTTTGACCCAATAAGGCTTGACAGAATCGCCTTGACAAACTCAAAATGGAACGAACACTATTCTTTGCAGGGGGGGTGGGGGGAGTATCTGTCACGTTTTTGAATTATTTCACAGCAGTGCCGTGTGCTTTTAGTTGGACGGAAAAGGAAACTACGAAGGGGTAGCGGGGAAGGAAAAAAGTGTGCATGAATAATTAACAGTCCTGAACTATACATGGGTGACAAGAATGGCGGCAGAATTACGGCGAATTGCTGGGGCAGTGACGCACAAATGGCAAACGTGTTGAATAACCTGTTCAGGTGAGGCCAATTGTGGCGTAATAAGATTAAATCTGCAAACAGTGGCTTCAACATTGGCTAATGACCTGCTGGCTGTCAGGAAATCACTGAACGGAAGTTGATGGAGGGAGATACTGCTGGTGGCATCGAGGCGACATCGCATTAATGTTGAATGAGTCTAAATTCATTACGCTCTAGCACTCCTGAGGGACATCTTCCACTTGCTTCCTAATAAAGGGAGCCTTTCTTTTCAGCTGACGCTAAGTAATACATATGTGCTCCACGGTCTCTGCCGGCTTTCAACAGTCCTCTTCGTCTTTCGTTCCTTCTCTCTATAAGAGGGCTTTAGGCTCTCTATCAATGTAGCTGTTGCAAGAAGACCTTCGAGGTGAGGGGACAGGTTGCTATGGCAACATCCAGGGATGCAATCGGCAGCTTGCCTCATCGTGCAGGGAGTGGAAACTTTCTGTCATGCACACAGGTGGTTTATTTATGTACACACATGTGCGACTTCTGTATGGATGCACTGTACATGTATCAGTCCTTGTGCTACTTCTTTTCAAAAGAGTGTTACGTTTTCATTATCTGGGAGCTCTTGCCTTCCTCTTAATTTTCAGGGGTGAGAATTTAATTTAGAAAATCTCATTTTCAGGACTGAGGTGGTGTGGTGAGCAGCGGTGTATTGGTGCGGTATTGATCAACAGACAAGTTCCCTTGCCAGTCCGTCAATATGATTATATACAGCAACGAGTCCAGAGCCTAGACCCGATATGCTCTACCATTAAGAAAAAATAGATTAAGAAAGAAAAGCAACGGTGGGCAGCAGTTATACCTGGTAACATATCAGAAGGGAGAAAGCAACCCGGCAAGGATTCTATTGATCTCTGGTAGGTGGTCCTCAGGGGACCAATGCAATCAATTATTGATCTCGCTGCAATCATACAACGCTCAGCGTGAAATAAAGAAAACATCTGCTAACAAAGAACCACCTACTGGCTCAATATGAGAAAATAACTTCTTTAAAACAGTTAAATTAAAGAAAAAAAGGCTAAAGGAGGGAAAGAGTCTTTCAAAGTGGTTTTCAGAAGAAAACTACTTGTGTCTTATCAGGGAACCAGCAGAATGAACAACTTGAGAAAAACAAGCAATACAGCGCTACTCATTTATTTCCTCTGTGTCTTTAGCTGCAGCTCTTTCCCTCAAGGTGGGGGGTTTAGAGTGGGTGAGTGTGTCTGTGAATGTAGAGGCTGGTCCAGTATTTTTTCTCATTCCCTCATATAAAGGGGACAATCAATTTCCCTCCCTCTCCTTCTGCTTCCTGAATGTAACACATTCGCTCGCACAGCTGAGCGCCTGGGCCCTGACCTGGCTAACTCGCCAGATGAACTTATTTACCAGTCCAGGCCTGCACCAGCCTATGCCTTTTCCACAGAGTAAGAGTCTCGAGATAAAGTTCAAGATGGAGGGAGTCAAGATGGGGGGAGGGAGGAGCAGAATTTTTTTTAGAAACATGATATACTGTATGAGAGAAAAAGAGGAGAGTTTCAAGTAAAATATGAGAGCCGAAGGGACTATAGCTACCGTTCCAATGTCCCCCGGTTTCTACCCTCTCCAGTTAGGCAAAGGAATCATTATCAGCTGCAAATACTCTGAAGATGTTGGCATAATTGATGCAATAACTATTTAATCTAGGTTTATATGAAAAAAGGAAAGCTCACAACGGCTTGAAAAACAGCATAATTAGTTGTACGATTCCGTTACTAAATCAATAGGTCATAATATAGACATATGGCAACTCAGCTTGTTAGAGGAGATCTGCTTCTCTAAAAAACTCATTCATCAGCCGTTAGATCTTTATATTCCCCTACGGACTGTGTTGCTCAGTCACCTCAGCTACTAAAATGTCCATGAGATTTTGTCGTTGCTATTTCTAGTCTCCCTTGGCTATGGTTGCCTTTTTTAATTTTAATGAAGTCCCGCTGGCATTAAGTGTAAATAAATACAAAAGCAGGACTGAGCACACACATGTTTACTCTGCACGCTCCTTTTTTAAGTTGAGTGTCTTTGTAAAACTGCCAGCCACGGCTTGAGGTGAAGGATTAAAAGCTGTTTGGTAAGAGATTGGTCTATAAAACTTAAAACTGGATTTTAATACGGTAGACTGCTTTTTAAAAGAAAGTCAAATATGTTTTTATAGCCTAACCACGATCGTTCCAAAAACTCAAATCCCAAATATATTGCAACAAAGAAAACAAAAGTTATCTTAACCCTAATATACTTATTTCAACCAAAGCCACGATCTTAACCTAAACAAAACCAAGTTGTACTTTTTGCCCAAACTCAAACAGAAGCACACAATTGGAGTTTCAGAAGGCGAATGATGTCATCCAGCCAAATAAAAGAAGACACATACAGTAAACGGTTGAATGTGTCATTCAAGGAGGCAGGAACAATTTACTATTCATTGACCTCGGTTCATTGTTGTCTTCTTTACAGGCAAAGATTTGAAAAAAAGAAGAAAACACGGTTATTGCTCTTTAGATTATGTATTGAGGTGTACCTTACTTACTTGGGAATGTCCTCAACATCTGCCTTCTTCCATCAGCTTTGTATGCATTGGCACCAGATCAACACTATCTTATATGGTATGGCATTGAAACCATTGTTCACACCTACTGTACATCTGTTTCAGTCAAGTCACTTCAAGCCCTTAAACTGATTCCTATTGTTTGTTATATGTGGCCATATAAGGACACGGCAATTGCCGCAGTGAATAGATCGAGACCTTGTTGAGAGAGGTTTCAAATTAAAATCTAAAACCAACCGCAGAGCAGTGTGGAAGCTGCTAAGGGAAGCGTGATAACCATAATATATTGTGTATATAATGGGTTATGCACACTGTGATTTATTGGTAATCCATTGACCCCTGTGCACTTAGCCAGGAAAAAGTTATTCTACCCCAAGAACGGGATCAATAAAAGTCTCAATGAGAGTTATGATTACTTATGGTTCACTTACAATTCTGCAGAGCAATAAACCGACACCACTTGTCTCCTCACACAGACCAAATAAAAAACACCTCGGTATTAAAAATAAATGTGGCATTCATCATGATGTACTGTACATACTCAAATAACCAGTAGCCACTTCTTTGAAAACCCCTCTCTTCCCACCGGTTTTCCCTTTTATTCACGTATCGTTTAGGTCTCAGAATATAGCAGCAGGTGCTGTGTCTTCATAAATCAAGCCTGAAATATGACAGCTCTTGACAGCATAGAACATCTGGCTAATCACGCTTGTTATGGCTGAAAGATACATGAAGGGTATAGAGAAAAAAAACACTTCGTTTTGTTGTCTTTATTAGACAGGGACAGAAGCATGGAAATAAATAAGGCTTAGTGAGAAAGAAAAGAGTGAAGGCGATGGACACAGGAAACTGAGTTAACCCACAAAAAGAGAACTGGGATAATCATGCCTTTTCCATTAGTAGAAATACAGACGCTGTAGAACCCTCTTAACCCAACACTGGCGAAAATACTGCACTTAACAGCAACCCTACCCATGCTAGCGTTAATAGTGCTTTGCTCAACCCATAGTGCTTTACAGGAAATGCATCCGCGAACCCCATCAGTTGTAGTGCCTTGCTTTTGTTAATGAGTCCCAAGGGGAATATAACCAAGCTGTCTGTTGGCATGAACAAACTTTATTATCTTCACAATGTTCTTGTTTTTCCTGTTCTCTCTCTGAGCTTCCCCCCAGCCCCACGCCCAAATCTTATCAATAATGGAGGCATCGGTGACAGAGCCCAATTCTGTCACCTCACATCTCCTCCACAAACTCAGCAGCAGGCAGCCAGAGATGCTCCTGGAGAACAGATGCATGCTGGTCTGCAATATATATGAAGAAATCCAGCATGGCTGCAAGCGTGTTACCAAATTAAATGATTCAGCCGAGGCATTATTATGAGAGGAGTCCCCTTTGTTCATGTCGCAGAGGTCGTTGTTTGAGCATACCTTCTTCTTCGAGAAACCTGTGATGGACTTTAAATATAAATACTTGGTTGTCATAACACACTGGTATGTTGTTACACTTGCTAATTGGAAGTAGGCATTACGTGGGAGAGTGAGGGACGATTTCTCACAAAGAACAAGAGACATGCAGATAATTGATGCAAGAACACCCACGTGATGGCACATGCATACACGCGAAGATGTCACAAACAAGTGGCCAAAAGCTTACGTCATCTCAGCTTATCCACGCCTGATTTATTTCTACACGTACACAAATCAGCGTTGCATCTTCCCTAACTTCATACATTAAGAATGAGTGTTGGTGTGTGAGTGAGGAGGAGTAGGCAGAGGCTAGAGCTTGTCGTTCTGTTCCCGTGGCCGCAGCATGGGGTTTCTGATACAATGTCTCTGCTTTATTGCTACCACACCCCACTCTGGTTTGCACAGAAGCAGCATGTGTCACTATGTAGCCAAAGCCCTGTACCTGACTACGACATACAAATTCAACGACTATTCAAAAGTTCTCAGCAATTTTTGAAATTATTTAAATCTTAGGGTTGCCCAAAAGTTGTTAAGTTTATTAGTCTTCAAGAGCTAGAAACCGGAGCTACTAATGGCAAGACTCTGACTGAGTTATATTGTTGTGGTTCTCATTGTGTATACAAAGTTACACAGCTTTTTCCTCATGCAGTAGGTCAGCTCTATGTGGGCGTTAACCATCATATTTCCATCTGTAGCTCTAGGCTCCCGAAAATCTCAACATTGTAAGTTGACAAAGTGTATTGAGTCAAACAGTTAAGTGGCTAAAGATTTATTTCCATGTTTGAATCAATACGTTTGTATTTTGACCTGACAATCAAAAATGACACACACTGGTACAGACCAATATGCCAAAGATTTCCGTTGACATCGGACAATTCTGGAGCTTAAGATTTACAATCAATGCCAATGTTCAACCCTAGCGCACACAGTAGTGTGTCCTTTATAAAGTGAGGCAGAAAGTACTGCTCTCTACATTTATTTAACTCAATAATATTATAATTAAATTGTAAATCTGTCTGATATCAATGTTCCATGTGGGTTAAAAGGTGTTTACAGCTGCCATCCTGCGTATATTGGATCATCTAAATGATTGGCTTGTTTGCTGGTACCCAGCATGCCTTTCTCTAGCAGCCTGAAGGCAGTAAAGTCTGATTGGGTTCAATTTTCTGAGGTGGCTACGGTACAGTCTCTCTGCGACCCAAAGGCTTTCTGAACATATTTCATTCAAATGGGTTCAAAGGTTGGTAATGAGCAAAAAAATGATAAAATGGTATCTGTTTTCAATAATTCAATGTCCCCAAAGCGGTACTAAAGAGCCAGGGAAATAACTGTGAGACTTTTTTTTTTTTTTAAGAGTTCATGTTTTCCGTGAAAGGATGATATTCTTGTTAGCTTTCAGACGGTAAATGCTGCCTGCAAGGCTGTTGAAAGAATTTCCCTGAATTTGACATACAACTGCAGTGGTAATAAGTACATTATGTTTTTATTTGCAGATGTAACAAAAATGAACAGATTTTTCTTTCACAGGTCTGCATAATATGAGCTCCAGTTCCTTGCTGAGTTCTACTGTAGTTTGGGGGTTGGCTTTTGATGCTTCATTCTGCCAGCTATTCCCATGTGAGCAGAATTCAATGTTACTGGTTACTGGCTGTTGCCAGAGGGGGCTGATGCCACCGGCAGTTTCCTTTAAAGTAAAGAGCTGGACAGTAAACTAGGCCTCCATGTTGGCTCCCACTTTGGAGAGGAGAGGGTGTTCCGTTTTTTTCCAGGATTTCTGGAGAGAGCCCAAGTAAGTGGCAGATGGCAGCAGGATGAGACTCAGAGAAACCTGGGGAGAGCTTGGAAGGCGAGCCAGGAAGCGGCAGCTCTGGAGTGCTGAGCTGGACTGCACTGGATAAAAGGGGGGCAGCCTCCTCCATATGCTCCTCATTGCTGTGCCTAATCATAACGAGGTGCCCAGAGACTCATTGACGTAGCCACCGGAGAGACTTCAGGATAGCTGGAGGAGAAATGAGTAATTTTGCAGGCAAAAGCGTGTTGAATTGTGTTTAACGTGGGAAATGGAGCCAACGAGCCTCTTGCCAGTCGGTATTAGTGCCACCATATGGGGGGATAAGGGAGCGGGAAGACTTCCTGATGTCTCCATTTGGGAGTGCATTTGAGATCCAGGAGGTAAAGGGCATTATCTTCCCCTAAAGCCCATCATAGATTAATATTGATGTGCTGGGCTGAACAACTCCAGCTGGATGTATTGAGCGCAGAGCTTCTCCCCATCATGAGCAGTGGATGAAAGCGCCTCCTTGGCTGAGCAGTGGGTGCCCTACTTTAGCACCCGTCCATAATGAACCCCATGGGCCCCCTTGCTGTTTAACAGGGGTACTGCGCTCTAGTTGCTCGCCTTCCCAGACAAAGGACTCAAACATTCCTCCTTCCCATCCTTCCTTTCCTCCTCCCATCCCTCCTTCCACTCTCTGATCAATAGCCTTGACCTGTCGATCGATGCAGCCATATATCACTTCATTTTCTTTCGCGCCTCTCTTTCTGTCTCAATGGCGTCCTTCCAAATGAACCAAAGGGAAAATAAAGAAGGTGGGCAGAGCGATGTAATCGTAAAAAGTGACCACCTCCTCTGTCTCTGACTCCTCCTGGGTTTACTTGGTACCCGTGCACCGGTCCAAAGAGAGAGTAAAGAGGAAAATAGAGCCTATTAGAGGGTGTCTGTATTTCAGAAGAGCTCATTTTAAACCCTGTCACTATTACTGTCCAGCAAACACTCTCCGTGTTAATAGCCCTGAAAGTTGAGTGTAGCATATGATCGTGTTATTTTCACAGAATCAAAGTGCGGTGTCGACGGCCGATCCATCAAACCTGGAGTTTTCGGTGAGGTGCCTCTGACCATAAGCCCATTGAATGTGCACGCACACCACTGGGTGGGGATGGGTAAATGATGGAGAGGTACAAAATGGCTGATTCAAATGTATAGGCGTCATCCAAGCAATGCTGGCTTGAGCGTTAGTATTATAGCACCACCGGCCCCCACCGGCCCCCCACCGGCCGCCGCCAGGGTGGGATTAATTGACGGTGGCGTGAAAGTAGCACAAAAAGTGCCACGCTTTTGCGCTTTTCATTACCGTGTCGGGACTGTTTCTGTGAGGCATTGTAATATTTCCAAAGGGAGGGGGAAGGAGGGAAAGAAAAAAAAAGTAGGGGGGAGAAAGAGGGGGAGAGGATAAGTAATATGGAGCTGACTGGAAGACTGTTTAGCTCCACTGTGTTCATTTGTCTTCATTTACTCTCCTTGGAACGCTTAGCCCATCCTGACCCACACCGCTGTGGAACCACAACATAACAGCTGCGCGCAAACACACAAGTGGCTGCACCTACACACCACACACACACACACACACACACACACACACACACACACACACACACACACACACACACACACACACACACACACACACACACACACACACACACACACACACACACACACACACACACACACACACACACACACACACACACACACACACACACACACTTGCTAGCACTTAAAGTATGCAGATTTTGCACATATGCGTTAACACTCACCATCAGAGCCAGGCAGTAACATCATACTGTGTGAACCAGTATAGGCCCATTTATGTATGCCAGTAAAATGAAGTGTTGGGCAACACACACAAAACACACACATCTCTCTGATACGCCAGAGCTGGAAGTTTATAAAATGGTTGGCAGGCAGGCAACCGGGCTCTTTGGTTCCCAAATGTGACAGAATGGTCACCATATTTCATTTGTTTGTGATGGAATCAGAATGGTTTTGTGTAATTATGCCCCATATTTAACAATGGGAAAGTGATATCTATAATTGCTGTGTGGTTCTCTCTCACTGTGTCTGTCACACATAACTGTTCATGATCTATAAAGAAGTGGCAGTAATTAAAATAAAACAGTGATGGAATAATATTAGCAGGGTATATTTAGCAACAAGATGTTCTCTGTCATGAATTACTGGTGCCAGAAAATAAATTCAGAGTCGCATTATTATATATTGTATAATTGCAAAGAGGCCAAATGGGGGCTACAGTCTTCACCTAAATACATTACATTACATTGCATTTATCTGACGCTTTTATCCAAAGTGACTTACAATAAATCACAAAGGATTGGAATTCCTATTGCAAGTGTGACGATATAGTTCACAACATGTTATGTTTATTGTTGAAGCAGGTTTAGTTGGTGCATGTAGTTGCCTGTTTTCGCCACAAGGCTCCGTCTGAGGGCGTGAAGGTGAGGAAGAGCGTTTCTTCCTCGGTGGTGGAGAAAAGTGTGACGGAATTTTTGGAAAGATCTTAATAAAGTTGCCACGAGTGAGAAAAGACAAGTGATGTCCGCCTGAGTCCTTGAGTGCAACACAAGTACTGAATAAGATACTAATTTATCTTAAAATATATTATGGCTACTGTCTGACATTATTCACTTTTTTTTTTTTAGAGAGACAGATGAAAGCAATCTTCGATGATAGGCCGTATTGAGCTACAGAAGCTATTGTGTAACATTGGCAAGCCTGTTGACGTCAGATCTCCGGCTCCTCATTCTAAAGCTTATAGCGTCCTTCGGGTGCAGCTATTGAAGAGCTCACCCCTTTAAAGTGTATTCGCCCATTCTGCTGCTAATCAACCCTACTGCTCATTCACCCAAGAAGAAGAAGATTCCACCGAAAGCCAAGGATACATTATTTTCTGTTACATAGAAAATTGTCTGTCAACAGGATGCCGAACCACCATCCATCCATCTTCTCCCGCTTATCCGTGGTCGGGTCGCGGGGGTAGCAGTTCCAGCAGAGAGCCCCAAACTTTCTTTTCCCTGGCGACATCAACCAGCTCTGACTGGGGGATCCCAAGGCGCTCCCAGGCCAGCGAAGAGATATAATCCCTCCACCTGGTCCTAGGTCTACCCCTCGGTCTCTTCCCAGCTGGACGTGCCTGGAACACCTCCCTAGGGAGGCGCCCAGGTGGCATCCTAACTAGGTGCCCGAACCAGCGGTTCAACTCCGAGTCCCTCCCGGATGACTAAACTCCTCAACTTATCCCCAAGGGAGACACCAGCCACCCTACCGAACCACATAGTAGATATTTGGTAGTCCAGGGCGACTGGGCGACTGCACACATTCATATCATTTTCCCCTGCATACCCCTGAGTCTTTGAATAAGGCTTGGCATGCCTGTGGATGCGCTTATCAAATTACACCACATTCCAAACTGGGAAGGTCAGACACTGTTGTACATTGAGGCTGATTCCAGAAGACATGTTTGTTTCTCTAGAGGTGTTTGGGTAAGATGGAATATATGCCCTTTATAAATTAGCTATTATTATTAAAGTGTGGTTTGCAATGTATCTGCAGGAGATAGGAAGGGATACAAAAAGGGAAAATGACAAGGGGCAAAAAGGTAATCAGGAAACACCAAACCTGTCTGCCCGCTTAAACCCACCAGCATGATCGAATCCTGTACTCCTAACTAAGAGGTGTACATGGACACCTAAACACACAGACACAAACATAAGAAGAAAGCCTACCAAAAGCCTCATTATGTAAATGATGATATTCCCATGAATGTACTGTATGGTCTACTAAAGGATACAGGGTGCAGAGTCTACTCTTTAATGAAGCTCTCTCTGAGGTGCCGTAACAGCGGAGAGTGGAGGAGATTTGCCTAATGATATCATTAAAGAAATAGCGCCAATGGACGGCAGTATGTGTTAGACAGTGTGTGTGTGTGTGTGTGTGTGTGTGTGTGTGTGTGTGTGTGTGTGTGTGTGTGTGTGTGTGTGTGTGTGTGGTTCACTGCTGCCCTTAGTAATGCAATAAGATCCACTTTCTCGGGTCTGTGTACCTTTATATTGATTGATGCCTTTTGTTTGGGTTGCTCCCCCTCTGGGACATCAGTGGCCAGCCAGGCTGAGTGCACTGTAGAGCAGTGGGGGGGTTAGGGGGGGGGCAGTTTCAATGTCTGTTTCAAGGACGTTTCAGTAGAGCAGATGTTTGCCGAGACGCTGGAGCCGATGGCAACCGCGCAATCGAGCTCCCCTAAGCCTCATAAAAGCATCAGTACGTGCAGTTGAACAAACAAATGCATTTAATATAAGTGGATCTAATTTAATCTGTGCGATAAATCTTAAAGGTCAGTTTGTCGATGTGCAGCAGCGCCGTTAAATTAGCACCGGACAAGGTTAACTCTGAATCACGGCGTCGGTGATGTGATAACTACCTCGTCATGTATTGCTCCCGGTCGGAACGCTCTCTGTTGTTCTCGCCACAGCCTGCAGATGACAGGGGGCAGGTGAGACGTTGTTCTTTTCCACACTTTCTGACATTCTAAAAACGGATTATTAAATTAATTGGGAGAATGATTGGTGGATTAATCAATAATGGAGATAATTGTTAATTGCAACCCTAGTCGTTTGATTGATGGAGTGGGAACTGTTCAGTACAGGTTGTAATGATACATATTGATTAGTCATTTGACAGAATACTAATTGGCTTTTCTCCCATTTAACGATTTTCTTTCTTTTCTTTTTGACATCATAATAAATTGAATATTTTGGGGGTTTGGACTAACAAGCATGCAGTCACCTTGGGCAACTTTTTAGAAATTCTACACATTTGATTAATTGCTAACTTAATCAATAATAAAAACATTGGTTTGCTTCCTAACGTGAGGTACTGCAGAGAATTACGCTGTCAAACATAAATTCAACCGAGTTGTTTGGGTTCATCATCGTCTCACCTGCTTAAATATTTGGTGCAAATCTCATTTTATTCTATCTGAGTTCAACAGTGCAGTTAACATTGTTCTGCATGTGAAATGGGTTTTTCTGCATAAATAGTCAAATGTAAATGTGAAACAAAAAGCTTTGTTCTGTCTCACAGCATTTGCTCAGTGTAGCCACTGGGGAGCTGTACAGATCCTTAACCAACAAGTGTTGGTGTTTAGTGGGAAATTAACACTGTGACAATGTGCACATTGTTGCAGGAATAACAAGTTCCAGCATTGACATAAGGCTACATGGGCAGTATAAGGTCCTCATATTCTTTATATGCCTCTATTTGATTGTGTGTTTCTGCACAGGTCCATTGTTGTGTGTGATCCAGGTGAATACAAGAGTACACACATATGTATACACAGACACATCCAACATAATGAAACGCTGCCACATTGTGCCCCTTTCTGAGCTAATCGTTTCTTGTGACAGAGAGAGAGAGAAGGAGGGGGGAGGGAAGGTGGCTGATGTGTTGCTGTGGTAATGGTGAAGTTCACACTGACACAGGGCAGCAGTATGTGTTTTTGTGTATGTGCGTTGCTTGAATCCGAATGTGGTGCACCTATAAAAAACTGCGCGCTAAATGGACTAACGGTATTGGATTTACTGACTCTGTGTAACTAGAGGTATTCCTAAATCAATTTTACTGACCACAGACACTAATGTACACAACTCAATTTACATAGCCATCCATTCAAGAGTCCTGAAGTGCATTGGAGTGCCGATATGGAGTCAATTAGTCAAATGCCTAACAAGCTACATTCTTAATTCGTAATTATTTAGATAAGATAAGATAGAGCTTTATTGTCTCCCTTAGGAGAAATGTGTCTCGGGCATCGAGATAATACACATAAAACATTCAGGTCAATCAGTCATAGATACAGAACAGAGATCACATATCACATGGCGAAGAAACAAACAAGAAACACACAGGTACAGCACTTTCCCTATTGCACATACATAATCAAATATTGCACTTTTCCCTACTGTATTCATACACACATCAATATTGCACTTTCCCTACTGCACCTATGCATAGTGTCCGTCAAATTGCACATATCCCTATTGTGTCCATATTTACACACAATGCACTTCCCCTATTTAACCTTCTCGATTGCACAAACTACACTGTAAACATTGCACCTCCCAACAACTCCTAACAGCATAATCACAATTGTTTCTGACTGTGACAGGGTTCTATTTCTCCGTTCAAAACATAGGCGGATGAGTCGGATGATTTAAGCTCCACAACTTTAATAACAGCAGCAAAACATAAAAATAACTAACCAGCACAACTTAAACAAAATAAAACAAACGTCCAAATCAGACCGCCCATCACTCCCGGAGAGTAAACGTGTTCAGCTGTTGCCTTCTCTGCAACTATCTCTCGAACACGTCCTAGCTGTTGCCTTCTGTGCAACATTCCCCGAGTTCCCCTTCCAGGGCCAACCCCGTCCCTTATTAACCCGTAGCCCCTCCCACCAGGCTTACCGTCAACAGGTGACAACAATTACACTACAAACCACATTTCAATATAACAATTCGACCCAAACCTAAACAGGTTAACTACCTCTTAACATAATCATTTAACAAATTAACAAATACACAATAAATAATACATTGCATGGTTTCTTTTTATAGAGAGCAGGAAATGTTTGGTGTGTGACTGTGTGTGCGTGTGTGTGTCGGCTGTCCGTGGCGGAGTCAGTCACTCATGTGATCCGCTCCGTCACACTGACTGTTCAGCAGCTTGACTGACAGCGGAACAAAGGAAAACTTATACCTGTTCAATTTACAGTTTGGTAATCTATACCTTCTGCCCGAGGGGCAACTCAAACTCTCTATACAGGATGTGTTGGGGTCGCATGTGATTTTACGGCCTTGCTTTCTCACCATCTCCTCAAATATCTCCTGAAGAGAGGATGGTGGAGGCATGCCAGTTATTTATCAAGCTCTGGAGTTGTGATTTAGATTGAACTGACAAGTTACCAAACCATGTTGTGATGCCATAACGAATAATAGACTCAATTGCTGCCCTGTAGAACATTAGCATGATGCATTTATCCACTCCATGAACCCTGAGCCTAAGGCGCAGAACGTGCAGGCGCTGGCTTCCCTTTGAGCATGCCTGATCCACCCGATGGGCCCAGCCTAACTGAGCATCAAAATAAATCCCCAAATATTTAAAACGTGAAACCTGCTCAACTCCGGGCACTCCGATAATAACATATACGGTAAAGCACAACTGTTAAATGCGTGAAAAACCACAATAATAAATCAGACTCTTCATACATGTCAAATTCAGTTTGATCGAGTATTTCATTTTAGGATTACAGCTGAAATCATCATATGAGTTCTCTCAAAAGTTTAAATCAAAATTGAATTTGTTTTAATCAATTAAAATGCAAAGCTTTCTCAGTGTATTCATTTTCACATTTGTTGTATGTCTAATTGTAATGTTAGGTGAACGCTTTGGGCTGTTACTAGATGGGACATTTTCATTATATCCTGACATTTTATAAACTAAACAATTAACTGTTTGATTAAAAAAGTAATCAAGAGGTTGGAAATAATTCCCAGCATCCTCTCATGGTGTCCTTGACAACACCGTGACCACACTTTCTCTTAGAATGTTGAAGTGATTGCTATGTAAATAACATACGAAGAATTGTAAATGATATCAATACAAAAATGAGCATTTTGGCAGAAAAATACTAACGAGTATACAGTATGGTGAATAAGTGAACAACACTCGCTAACAAGGCCCTTTAATTGGAAAAGGAAACTATGAAGCATGAATACTTTGCAGCATTATAAATATGTGCAGTTTGACCTTAGAGTAGAACAGGAGGAGTAGTAAAAGGAGGAGTAGTAAAAGAAGAGTGTGATACAAATGAAACACCATCTGAGTGAGAGAAAAAACAACATATTGAAAACACTCGGCTTCAGCTGTTGTATTTAACAGAGCATATTTTCTCGCATCAGTGACAATCTATTCATTCATCTGTCGTGGAGAAAAGGTCACTTTACTACGCAGCTCGCCTGTCTTTCCTCAGTCTGGTGGAGACACGCTGGTCTGCTCTCACAAGTCCTGCAGTCTGCTTTCAATTCACCATGAAAATGAGTGATTTAGGAGGGCAATCAAAACTTTAGAAACACCAACTTTACTGGCGTCGCTTTCAAAGTTTAAATTAGGCTAAAAGCAGTGCTGGACCACATTAAGCCAGCCACCGTGGGTAACTGTGTACGGCCTACGACAAAATGTACATTTCAGCCAACCGGCCGAACAGAACAGAAAAAGCACCAGAGTGGATCCAGCGTGTGAGCGAGGAGAAGGAGCAGAGGCTAAACAACGTGCTGGCTTTGCAGCAGAGCTCAGATGTCAGATAAATTGAGGTCGCTGGCACGAGCTTACACTTTGCTGTAAAAAGTCTACGATAAACTCACCCTGCCACAATTAGCTGTCAGCACCACATAAAAGCATCACGCATTAGTCGTTGTAAAGAGGTTAAGTTACTTGAATGGAATTGTGTGCACAGATGGAAATCATTAAACCTGTTTCGAGTTTATCGTCTTGATTTATGCCACACTGGTACGCATTTCCCTCTTTCCCTTAAGAGCATGATCAAGGCTGCGGATTTACCATTAAGTGTTTTATAAGCACTGGAATGTTTCAAACTAGCTTTAGAGTGAGAGACGCTCATACTGTACACCACACTAACTTATTAAGTGTCAAGAGAACACAACACTGCTAAGCCCTGTGGCGAGACAGGAGCAGGAACACTGTGTGTGCTTCAATGTCCAGTGGAACAGAGTGTGTGAGATCCTACTCTGCACTGAGGCAATGCATTCCAAGGTCTGTGTGTGTGTGTGTGTTAATGGTCTGTGCAGCCAACGGAACGAAGTGGAAATCAACTGCTGATCCATCCTCACTAGGATACACAAACACGCGTGTGTGAAACAACAAACAAGTGCCTGCAGGTGGGTGCTACCTGTTCTTGGGTAAAGACAATGATGTGTATATTTTATCTCTGTGTGTGTGTGTGTGTGTGTGTGTGTGTGTGTGTGTGTGTGTGTGTGTGTGTGTGTGTGTGTGTGTGTGTGTGTGTGTGTTAGGGATGTTAAGATTCACCGATTCGAATCGGTGCACCGGCATTAACGTTCGAGATGGGAGTGCACCGGTTGAAAGAGTGCACATCGGCTACAGTTTGGGTTGAACTCGCGATGCATCGATTGTAGCGTCTTTGCATCGGTAAAAAAACGATGCATTCATATAATACCCTCTCGTCCTGTCAGCGCTCCGCAGAGACGATCGTTGATCTTTGCTTCGCCCTACGGTGGCCGAGAGTCTCAGGTATCAACACACATGGAAGTCGAGGAGAAAGAGGAACACAGCGCACCGAAAAACACCTACAAATCAAACGTTTGGCAACACTTTGGATTGTTCAAGAAAGACGGACAACTTGACAAATCGCAAGCAAATTGTGAACGATGCCGTGCCGCGTTAAAGTACACAAGTAGTACGAGGAACTTAGCGACGCACATAAAGAGGCGACATGGGGTCTGCGGCTGAAAAGAGAAACCTGAAAGTTAGACATATGAGTTCAATCACTGAGAGTGGTGTTTAGTTTACAGTAGACTGTGACGGCCAATAATAGTTTAAATGTCTTCCTTACAATTGTAAGCAGTTACGAAATACCTGTTTGTGAAAGGTTATTTGTATTCTTTATTGTTCCTATAGAAACCACTGCTTTCTGCTCACTGGTGAGTCAGCCTATGAATGAGTGTTAAGCACGTCAGTCAGCAGCTGGATGGGCATTGCTCTACGGTAGCTGTTATTTGCACATTGTTAATCATAGGCAATGCATCCTTACATTGTTTAACTGTGAGGTGTTATACAAGTGTACTGCACTCTGGAGACAGAGACCATTATTACAAAGGACATGTGAAGAGGCCTGTTTGTGAAAGGTCCAAGTCAGAGGTTGCGCTAGACTTTTTCGCTGCCCGTCCTTTTGACGGACAGGATCGTAAAACTTTCGTCAAAATCCAGAATTACCCGTCGGCCTTTACACAACTCTGAAGAGGGGGGGGGGAAGCATGCTCGTGAACTGTCAACGGGGGGGGGGGGGGGGGGGGAGACAGTTCACATGCTGCACCTCGCGAGAACGTGCACAGCGTAAAGCCAAAACTCACAGACATTTCAATGATTCGTACGGCGGCACAGTTAGGTTTGGAAACGGTATCATTTCCTTTCTGGAGGGCATGCGTAACACGGCGTAACACCGGAGCCTCGCTGCGGGGAAACTTTGGCGCTGTTCCGAGTTTGTTCTAATCCGTCAAAATGACGGACTGCTTTCAGATTTGTCCGTCATTGTTAAAAAAAATCCGTCATAGGCGGAAAATATTCGGTTAACGCGACCGCTGGTCCAAGTGTTTGTTTGTTTAAGGTAAAAAAGAAACAGCATGACGGGATGTGCAGTACTAGTAGAGAGAACCAAATATGTAAAGCACTTTTTTGTTAATTTATGATTTGCTGCATATAAGGAATAAAACAATCCTCTGTCGCACCATATTGAAGTATCATTATTTTGCATCGTGTTGAATCGTATCGTATCGCATCGCCTGGTGTTTCAAATGTATCGTTAACGTATCGTATCGTGGCAACGCATCGAGATGTGCCTCGCATCGGCCTCAGTGATGGAGATGCACATCCCTAGTGTGTGTGGGGGGTCTGATCTTGACACACAGGTGCAGTGGAAGAGATTAGATCAGCTATAAAGAAGCCACACAGCGAAAAACAACAGCCTTCCACTTTTAATTTGACTCCATTACAGTTTGACACATCTTCCTCATTGTCATCACGGGTGTTCAAATCAAAATGGAAATGTGTGATCACAAACGTGAACATATGACAACCAAACACGGCTCATTCACACACATTGATTTCTCTCCCTCTCGCCGTGCTGCCCCCTTTCCACTCTGGAGCTTATCTCTCACACCGCGCAACCAGCCAATATAAATGGAAAATACTTTTAATGTGCGGCAAGAAACGCCTGCAAACAAGACAGTCTTTTTAAGACGTAGCATGCTTTTTTTATATTAAGGGCTTTTTGGCTGAGCGATTCGATGTTTAACGCATATGAAGACGCAGATAAATGATCCTCTTTGTCTCCGCCGTCTCTCGCTCGCCACGCTCATTCAGGAGCAGTGTGTTCCTTGTACCTTTGGGAACAGAGTGGGAAGAGGAGAACACGGTGGGAAGGTATTTGCTTCTGAGTCATCATCGACTCAACGGCATGATACGTTTCCCCCCAGCGAGCACGCTAATAATCCTTAGCCCCGATGACATGTGTCGGAGGCCGATTAGGACGGCGCATCCTGACAACATATCAACAGGGATCGTGTCAGGGAGAGTTAGTTCAGCTTCAGCGAGGTGGGCTGAATACACGTTATATCGCACACATGACTTCCTGCGTGGGTCCAAAGGTAAACCTGGGGCTGCTGTGTTGGTCAGAACTTACATGTGGGGCTGCTGTGTCGGTCAACATGTAAACGTGTTCGAAACCGACCTGGGGGCCATTTCAGGTGCTATTTCCCATTTCAACTCCAACAAAGGCCCTGGTGGTCCAAACAAATGGAAACCTGGAACAAGTGTATTCTCTGAGCGGTTGTTGTTGTTGTTTCATTTCAGTGCTGCAGAGACGTAGAACTATGCGAGGCATTCTGGCTGTGAACATCACAGAGCAATACCCTGTGTCTAGAACCTTCATTTTGGTTTTGATAGCAGCCGTCCTTGGCTCAGGAACACATTACAGCATGTGTTGCACCTTGCCATGCTTTTGTTTTCTTTTCATTTGGAGGTTTCCTCTGAAATTATTTGGCTGCTAGTATCTCATGCTGCCTTCAAGCTCTCCTCATAAAGCTCATTATTTCTAGCTCAAAAACTTCAAATTGTAAACTGACAAAAGTTCTTTATTTAGTTACTGGCTGTTTTATTTTTGGAATCATGCAGGACAGAGAGAAATGTTTCTGTTTATCTACATACAAATATCATTAACGTTATTAAACATTTCTTTCCTCAAATCTCAGCAGTTTGGGAAGTATACAGATTCCAATGTTATGAGTCATATTAACCCCTCTTCCGTCTGAGCTGAACTCGTCATCGTGATACATCAATAAGCACTTGAACGCAGCATAAAGTGACGGCAGTAGGCGTGCGTTTTGCTGCTGCTAAAACTAGGCAGCTGTGTGGAGAGTTTGTCGCTGCAGAGGAAGCCAGAACATTTCAGGCAAAGCCTTGAAATGTAGATTGCATCAGATTCTCTTTCCATTTAATGGAGTGCCAGGCTGCATTAACTTGATTCACTTATGCTAAATGCAGGGCTATTCATATGGTAAGTGGTGCCGGGTATGTGTTTTTTCCCCATGTGCATTTTATAGATATCTGCGTAGTAAAGATATGAAAAGTAACAACTGCTCTCGTGATGGAAAAAACGCAGAAACAGAGCGAGAGAGACCCGAGGGCCTTGTTGCCATTATGCATGCAGCGTTTTCATTTCCATACACGGCAGCAGGAGATACAAAGAAGTCAGCTGGAGCCCGTGCGCGTGTCACCTCAGACACAACTGAACAATTAACGCATAAAGTGATGACATTGTATTACATTACAGCACAATGAGATAATCGTATTCTGTTCACATCCACTACTAATTTATATTGAAATAATATCCCTGTCATTTCATAAAAACTATTTCCCCGAGCTTTAGCTGAATCATAGGAATCAGTATTTCTAATAACAAGGAACAAAAGTAGTGTACATGAATGGTTCTGTGCGTCTCAGGAAAGAGTAGAAGCACAGGATACTCGTGTATTCAATATGCCTCGGATAAGGCTGTCGTGGTTTATAATGATGCATTCAAGATTTTAAAAAGATGGATTTAATTGTTTTTCTTCAAACAAACTCACAGGGAAGGCTCATATAAACTGTGAGCGATATAAAGAATTAGAAAGTCTAGTTTTGCATACAAAGAAACATTAGCAAACACAAGCATACTTAGCTAAAATAATGAGTTAAAAAAACAGCTGAACTCAGCATGGAGCTGAACTCTATCACACAAGTTAACCCTTACTGGTCCTTTTTGCTGCTATGCAATATGCCACCTTGCTCCTACTCCCCGCTCCCCACACACACAATCACACATGTGCACTCATTCCATTCGAGCAGCTCCAACTCACGGCTGGCGGTACAGTGTCTTCTTAAAGAGCATCTCAATATAAAAAATGACTTACAGAAGGGAAAGTGTTGTAAACTAACTTTTGCAATTTACACTTAACCATCGTGTGTGGTAGATGTATACCAGACACCGTACACGACAGGTCTGATTGGACCTCCTGTCCGTCCATCCATGATTCTTTCTCTTTTCCATCAGGCTATTATTGAAAGCAGGCAGACATGTTTTTATTATCTGAAAGGCTTTTATGATGTGAGCCTACTGCCACACTGACGTGAACACACGCACTGACGCACACGACGCTACCAGCAGTGAGATGACATGCAGCTGCATGCGCCACCCGGGGGGCCACAGGTTGGACCGGTCCACGGTAAGTGTGTGTGTGTGTGTGTGTGTGTGTGTGTGTGTGTGTGTGTGTGTGTGTGTGTGTGTGTGTGTGTGTGTGTGTGAGTGTGTGTGTGTGTGTGTGTGTGTGTGTGTGTGTGTGTGTGTGTGTGTGTGTGTGTGTGAGTGAGTGATGGGGATGGAGGAAGGAGGAAGGAGCGATGGAAAGGTCATCATGAATAGTGCATGAGGGTCGGTGGGGTCAACTTGTTCAATGCCCATCACCTGCCTGCAGATGATCTCCAGCTGGTTAGGGTGGGGGTTTGTGACTGGCCAGACGTGTGTGTGTGCGTGCGTGTGTGTGTGTGTGTGTGTGCGAGTGTGTGTGCGCGTGTGTGCGTATGTTTCAACCTTCCTCATATGTATGCAGCTCCACATGACACCATTTACATCCTGGAAATGGGGCTGGAAATATTGGGGGTTGGAGGGTGACCTTTGACCCGAGCGTTGTGTGTGCGTGCTTGGAAGGGGGTGTTCGAATAAAGAGCCTCGATTGGTATAGATGGTTTGAATTGATGGTTTGAATTGATGCTTTGCTTGCGAAAACATTTACACCGATACGACACCGATGGTTTCAATAAAAAAAAATCATTCTGAGCGCTGCCCTGTTGATTTCATTTCATTCCAACCTCATCAGTCGACACACACGGACAGCGCCTCGCTAGCGCTCCTATTCAGCGAGGCGCTGTCTCACACAAGCATCTCACACTGTTTTGTCTCTCTGATATATACTGTGTATCCATCTTCTCTGTACAGACTATTAGATAACTGGTACAGGTCAGGCACACATCTTCAACCTTTACTACACCAGGACCAATCAGTAGCAGGGCCGTGCTGAGTCGCCAATGGCAAAGATGTACAGGAAATTACACCGCTGGAAGAAATAGAACTATATTATTGCATTCATATATGCAGGACCGATATGAATGTAACGGCTATTTGCAGAGCATATCATTTGGAATGCTTTATGCTGTCTGTAATCACATATGAGAACGGAATCACAGCTGGCAAAAACAGTTTAATTGCTGCAGGAAATTTCTCTAGAAAATAATCATAAATTGGAAGTAAACAACATAGAAATAGAAACGTAGATGCAATATGTTTTGACATATTTTTGACAAAATTGCTCGAAATTATTTACATTTCAACTGACTCCAGTGAACCTGCTGTCACATTAACTATCGCTTTAAATCCTGATGTGTGTGAGATTCTACCATTAGAACATCGATGAAAAAGACCATGCTCGTCCCCTTGTGAGGTTTAGACATGTAAGCGCATGATTTGAGGGATACATGGAAGACGAAAGAATCGAATGAACTCACTTCAACACTCCAATTTGAAATATGGAGAGGAACACCAATCTGAACCCAAACGGACTCATCCTCAGGAAGGGGTTTCTAATAACCAGGGCCAGTCAAGTGTCCGTGTGAGAAACGTGTCAGAACACGTGTTGGACTGGGTTATTATCACCCCAAGGTACAAGAACAGGCAGTACCAACACACACACACACACACACACACACACACACACACACACACACACACACACACACACACACACACACACACACACACACACACACACACACACACACACACACACACACACACACACACACACACACACACACACACACACACACACACACCCACACACACACACACACACACACACACACACACACACACACACACACACACACACACACACACACACACACACACACACACACACACACACACACACACACACACACACACACTCCACCTGTCCATGCTCCTTTCTCTCCATCTTTGACACTTCAGTCCTTCATTATTAATCTGTACACCAATTCTCTCTTCACTCGGAACTCCTTCAGATTGCACACGCGCACACACACACACACACACACACACACACACACACACACACACACACACACACACACACACACACACACACACACACACACACACACACACACACACACACACACACACACACACACACACACACACACACACACACACACACACACACACACACACACACACACGTAGAGGCTTCAATAATTGATACATTTCCCAGCACTCAGACTAAATATAGTGGGATCAGCATTGCCTTATTCACGCTGCATCTTTCCCCAACATTCAGAGTCACGGGCGGGAATATTTTGGACTGGATAGGAAATGTATTCCCATCAACCACACAAACACACGCATTATTCCACTCCACGGAAGTCAGAGAGATTACACAATGAAGTCTTGAGGAAGATATACAATGTTGCACCTGGGGTATTAATCACCTTACTCTTCCTGCTCAGCACTGATCCCCTGGTGGGCCCTCAGGCGGCAGCATATGGCCCCTCATACACCCAACACACATAAATTAGATTAGATTAGATAGAACTTTATTAATGCCGAAGGAAATTATTTTTGCCAGGTTGCTCCAGAATTATACAGATAATACAGATACATCTTAATAAAAGTATGCAATATACAATAGCTCAATATACAATATAGAAAGTTTAAAGTAACGTATTACAGTGCCCCAGTAGAGAATAGGTAGCAGCCTGCGACAGTGACAAGTCATTAGGTGACAAGTCATATTGCACATTCAAGACAAATACTAAATATTAAACACTAAAAACAACTAACACTAATAGCTCATTTCTCATCGTACTAAATACAGTTAGGTTACATATGAAATATTAAAACTGCAGATGTTATGTGGTGATGACATTAACTTAATATTGAACACGGTGTTATAGTTGAATTATCCTTCCTGCAGAAGGAGGAGGAGTTATAAAGTGTGAAGTGTGGTGCTCCTCGGTGCTCGCAGTCTACTGCTAAAGCCAATGAGACCTATATGTGCTTATGCAATGCAGGAGCAATCCTTCATAATCCTTGACTCTCCTTGAGTCCTTATCTCACTGTGGATGATCCAGAGGTTTTTAAAAACGACAACAACACTCATAGCGAATCGGTTAGAAACAAAGTGCCTTATCTTTCCCCACTGGTTTAAAGTTGAGTAACTGTGTGAAATACGCTATGAAGGGTATTTGTTTTCTGTTTCACCCCTGTACATTTTTGAGAAGCTCAGCATCTTGTAGCACATGGCGGCAGCTCCAACTGTGAATGCAGATGGTGTGTGTGTGTGTGTGCGCGTGCGTGTGTGTGTGTGTGTGTGTGTGTGTGTGTGTGTGTGTGTGTTCGTCAAGGAGGGGAGCGGGGAAATCGTGATCCTTGCTTTTGATTCAGCGTGGTGATACTGCCTCTGGGCGTACCCGTTCACACTGTGCTTACGCTTGAGGATTATATCTCTATAATATAGGTGTGATGACACAACCTGAGCTATGGCTACGTGTGTTTGAATTGGAAGCAGAACACAAGCACTGACTGATATGAACTTTGGCATCTTTTTTTAATGTGTTTAGCACTGAAAGCATAATGACTCATCTTTGAAGTAGGAATATGAGTTGCATATGTTACCTCCATCTGCAGTATTTAACAATCTGGACACGCATTGGAATATATATCTTCTTCCATCAGTTTCATTATTTCTATTATTGTGGGAAATTAAAACCTCAACCTTGCTGTGGGGTGAAATACATTTTAAAGAATGGAGATTCCACCAAACACATTTTTAAGTAACAAGGTAATAGGGAAGACTTGATCATGAAGGCTATACTTTAGCTCAAAGTCCACTTATAGCCTTCTCCCACGATAACACGCTTTTTAAAAAGGCGAAGTTGCACACAAATGGACGACAGACTTGTTCCCAATTGTCAGTACACAAGCCTTTTATTGTCTACAGTCCATGTCAAGAACGTGCTGGAAAGCATATGTTATTCACTATTTTTCAAATGAGTCAAACCGTAGTTGGTGATTGTTGGAAAGACTGTTTGATGAGTTATGTGTGTCTCTGTTAAGTATACATTAAGCTTGTTTTATGACAATCAACAAGGTCAATTAATTTGAATTAGACATATTTTGGCATTTTTCTAACTTAATGAATTAAATCAATCGTATAAATGTGTGTTGTTTGTAGTAACTATATTCAAGGAGAAAAAAGTGACCTTGAGTTTTGCTGTATTTTTCTCTTTGTTGTTTTTCAATGTAAATGTTCATAGATTTGAAATGACCACTTTATAGTTGCAACAAGAAAAATACTGTTCTCTTTGTATTACTTGTTTAGTGAGAAAGCAACCCAATGCAAAAGCTTATGAATAATATAGGAATTAAACTTTGGTCCAAGCTTTAATTGGATTTGGCATAACAAATATCGTTCAGCTCTGAACTGATGTTAACTGGATTTTGTTCACGTTTGAACGTCATGCAGTTGAATTTAATCTCACTCCTGTTGGCGTTTAAGCCTCACGCTTTTCTGAAAGTAATGCGATAACAAGCTATAAACCCGAAAACTGAGCATCAAACAAAACCGTGAGCCGATTGTATCACGACATTCCCATTGGTTGATCTGTCAAAATCGTTTTTTATCTGAAACTGTATGTATTTGCTTGGGTCTTATCTACATGTCCCTCTCTGCCGCATTGACCCAAATGTGTCCTATCTGATCTCAAATGTTTCTGATGCATTATGATCTCCCCATCAGTCACGATCCACGTCCATCATTATCTGCGCATCCAAGCAGACAACAGCCTCGACAAAAAAAGAAATACAACTATTGCACCTTTGCCATGGCTTGAGAGAAACACAAATATTTCAAATGTGTAAACAAAGTTGCAGGAATACATTTACGATCATAGCCTATATCTAAGTAATTCAGTCTCAGAGGAACAGCAACATCCAGAATCAAAAGAAAAACAGAGGAAAGTTTAAAGAGTTGAAAGAGTCTTCTTTTAGGAAGGCAAAAAGCATTACAGTGGATAATGCTGTTTTTCATTATGTGCAATATTAGTGTGTTTAATCTAGACTGAAAGCCGTTTCCTAAATAAAAAGCCAGCTAAGAATCTAAAGAACTGTCATCTTCCTGTGTGCTGCTTACAGTTCAGAGCAGTGCCCTGGGATAAAGTGAAGTGTGCGATGTCTCTGCTGATATCTCTCCTTGCTCATTAAAACTTAATGAACCTGAACGCTCCGTCTAAAAGCAGCCGCGGCTCTTTGACAGGGCCTTGACTCCCGCCATTAGCATAATGTGTTCAGTGATAGAACAGGCCAGGATTCTGAACGAGGCGGGATTTAAAAAGGAAGTAGGGCTTTCTGGAAATCCAAGAACTTTAAATAAGGCTCAAACTGTTTGCCAAGTTTTCTCCAGTTAATTCATCTCCTCCAACATATAATCATAAAGGCACTAATCATTCAATAAGAGCAATGGGTACAATCACTGTGTATTGTGAAAGGTGTAGCGTACTGTGACACATCACCCCACTCTGCAGTTCACCTCAACTGTACAGAGAGTTTAAGAATAGTAATAATAGAGGTCCCAGGGTTACATTATAAATGACACTAAATGGCTACTTTGTCAGAAATAGAAAAGAATAGGGGCCAAAAAACCTGAACTAAGAGGAATAATTCAAGTATTTGTTTAAACTCAACGATGGTTGGTTGTATGGCTATAGTTGAAAATGAATTGTATATTAGTTTTGAAAATAGGCTTTTACATGAACATCTTAAGGATTATAGTTTAAACATTGTGTTTTTTTAATCAGATGACGTCATTTCCTGAATCTATAGTAGAACATTTCAACTCACTCTGACAGTACTAACCCCCCAGCTCTACCTATTAGCTGCACGCAGGGGCGGATCTAGAAAAATATTCATGGGGTGGCAAGAGGGTGGCAGGAGAATTTCAGGGGTGGCGTCCACTGGCAGAAGTATATGCTGATTTAATCGCAGTCAAATCAAACCGGTTTTATCCTTTTTAAACTTTGAGCGTGTAATTCATGCCTTTGTTTCAACTCGTTTAGATTATTGTAATGCACTTTATGCCGGCCTAAATAAGACTTCGCTAGCCCGCCTGCAGCTGGTACAAAACGCTGCGGCGCGGCTGCTCACAGGAACCCGCAAGTTTGACCATATCACACCAGTTCTGGCTTCGCTCCACTGGCTTCCTGTCCATTTTAGAGTCCATTTTAAGATTTTATTGTTTGTTTTTAAATCTCTTAATGGGCTGGCCCCAGAGTACATCTCCGACCTCTTACAGGTGTACACCCCCTCAAGGGCTTTGCGGTCGGCTGATCAGCTGCTGCTTGTAGTCCCAAAAACAAAGAAAAAGACCAGGGGAGACCGAGCGTTCTCATCGGTAGCCCCCAGGCTCTGGAACGACCTGCCCCCTCATGTTAAATTGTCGCCCACTCTTGAAGCTTTTAAGTCCCGCCTAAAAACCCACCTATTTTCCCTCGCTTACCAGTCAGTCTGAGCTGAGCTATGTCATACCTTTGTATGCTTTCACTGTCTGTCCATGGCCTTTATGTGCCTTGTTTTTATTCTTATGTGTGCTTTTTTTTTTATCTATTCGTGTAATATTATATTTTATTATAATGTTATGTTCATTGTGAAGCACTTTGGCAAACCCTCTGTTTTTAAACTGTGCTATACAAATAAAGTGGATTGGATTGGATTGGATATCAATCAATTTTAACTTGGAAAGCCACAATATTTATTTTAACTCAATAACATTTGGTGACATTATTGTGGCACATCAGTAAAGCCTTACATATAAATATAAGGTGGCAGACATCATTTAATGAATTTTAACTGAACAATAACTGAATGAGTTTGTCTCACTCTGACCAGCAGTGGTACCAAATCTATGCAGACTGCTGCAATAATTAATGAATTAACTGTCTCATCGATGTTTGTCTGAATGAATATGATAATATTAACAATCATATTATTCCTATCAGCTGTCAATCACTGTTATGATTCACATATTCAGTGTTATTATTAAATATCTGGAGGAGATAATGATGAATGTTCCTCGAGATGCTTGCTCACCCTCCTTCAAATTTGAAAGACAAGTAATTACTATCATAAATCAAAAGAATCAAAAGAACAGTTCAGCGCCCCACAACTTCACTGCAAACAGTTACAACCTTGACTTTACATCAGAAAGAACAAACATTAAAGAAGTGACTAACTGCATCAGTTAGGGTTAAAAAAAACGTGTATTCAGCTAAAACATATACATCGCTGCAGTTATTATCCAGTGGAAAGTCCTTACCTACTGGCCTAGTTAAATCAAAGTGGTTACTGCTTTTTGGCTGGGCAGTGAAGTTTTACACACCGTCTTATTTGACTTTCTCAGGACTTTAAACAGTTTTTTGGGGGCAGACCCCCACAAAGAAGAAACATATTATACACACGTAAGATCATCATCTTAACAGTTTATTATTCTCATCGACTCATCCGTGAGCAGAGCATCAAGTTGGCATGCCTAAAACAGCTGAATGTGGCGATTACCATCTTGTTCAGCAAAACGCCTCACAAACTTATTAAGATTTAAAGCTATGGTGCGTTTTGATTCAATGGTGAGTACAGCCAAACTTGACAGGCTCTTCTCTGTCATTGTAGACCGCAAACAGTGGCGGGGCCAGAGTATTTGTGTTGGGTAATCTATGGTAGGGCTAACCCATACAGTGCTGGGGCTCAAGTCAGTATTTGCAATGTAATTACATACACGCTCCCCTTGACAGAGAAACGCCACGCGTGAGGTTTAGATTATTCCCCTGTCTCAAACCAAATCGAACTGTATGAAATAAAAAGGCACATTTGTCTTGTAGTAAATAAAAAGGGCGACCTGGAGCCAATCCTGCAATTTCTCCACAGGTGAAAGAGTTGACATGCTGAAAACCCAACTCCTGCAGGGGGGTCTGGGGGGATTCTCCTCCAGGAGATTTTTTGAAATACCTAACATAAAATACATATTCTGGTCCTCTCTTGAGAACAAAAATAAATAAATCTATTACTACACGACATATTTAAAAAAATGAATGGTATTTTAGTTTTTTGTTACTTTGTTCTGAAAGCTGAACCTGCTGCTCCTCACAGAGAGAAGAGGGAAGAGGCTGTGAATGACTTTACATTGTGGATAAGGGGGGATAGCCCCCATTGTTCTGTGTGTCAGCCCACACACCTATCAATCATCAAACCGTGGGTTCTTATTTCATTACGTGTTGATTTCTATCAACACGTAATGTTGTATCGATGTATCGGGACTTCCTGCAACAACACCAAGCCGTTATCGTGATTCTGATTGGCCAGAAGACATTATCAACGATGTTCTATTGAGAAGACGATGACTACGTGACAAAAGTTTTCAAAACCGTTTCTAGTCTTCGGTATTTCCAGACAAGTGGCTACTGAAATCAATCTTACTAACTGCTGTCTGTGCAATTTACTCCGCGTGAGTTGGCGGACTTTATTTTGCTTACCTTAACATCATTTTTCATGGTGGGGCTAAGCCATTTCTTGGTATGGCTGTAGCCTACCCCAGTATACCCCTAGCTCCGCCACTGACCGCAAATACCTCATTCCTTCCGTCTACTTGGATCAGAAATGCTTCTCGTTTTGCGCTGTCCCCTGTTAAAATGAAATCGCCTCCAATCATATTTCCACGCTCGTTCCAGGGCCGGGGGAGGGGTTACAAGGCTCGCGTCTTGTGCTGCATTCACTTGCACTCGGACATTAGAGATGTTCTCTCATAAATGTCCGATGAGCCACAACTTTTTTTTCAAAACAAAGCTGCCAACTGGGGTGGCAGCTGGGGTGGCAAGGCATTTTTCTGAGGTGGCAGCTGCCACCCCATGCCACCCTGTAGAACCGCCACTGCCTGCACGTTAAGAACATCACATCCTGTGTGACAAAGGACTTCCCCCTGGTGTTTAGCACAGCGCATTTAAAACCTCTGCACACTGTATAATTCACAGAGTTAAATCAATAAACTAGAGACACAGCAGGAGGAAAAACAGAGATGAGATCATAAGCAAACGTTGCAGATTGCGACTTTTAAAAAATGGAATAACTTCCCTGAAAGCTGCATCTAAGTTTGTTAAATATGCATGTCTGTTTGCAATATTTAACTTTGCGGGGACTTGGTGAGATCCCTCTGAAGACAACCGTAGATCCCCCAAACCTTTATCTGGATGGGAACATAATTCACCATGTATCACTGTTTACCCCATATGTGCTAGTGTATGCAGCAGGAAGGCCATTTTGAGCTGCTTGGAGTTTGCATATAAAATGTGTTTGGTAAGTGAGCAGCAGGGAAAGACTAGATGTCATCTCATGCTTAAGGTGGCTTTATGGTGCATCCTTTGACAAACACCAATCCTTTACTGTTTACTTGCATTCGCTAGAGGGTGTGCTGATGCATAATAATGAAAATTCAATTCAATTCAATTCAAGTTTATTTATATAGCCCAAAATCACAAATCCTATTTGTCTCAGAGGGCTTCACAAGTCAACAAACACAATTGGCAATTTAAAACAATGTAAAAACAACAAACGTATCTTATAAGATCAATGTGAAAATACCAATTTAAAAAGAAACATAACACAATGACACAAATACAGTTGGAGTACAATAAATACAATTCCATAAGACGAAGGGTCCATGAGGATGTATAAAAGGGGGTTTAAAACCAGTCTTAACTGTACGCTGTACTAAAAAGGAAAGTCTTTAACCTACTCTTAAATGTGTGGACACTGACAATCTGACAATCGTCACTGGAAGTTGATTCCAGAGGAACGGGGCTTGGTAGCCGAAAGCTCTAGCACCTGACCTCTTTTTGTGGACTCTGGGAACCACCAACAGACCTGCACTCTGGGATCTTAATGCCCTAGAGGGGCAATAGGAGATTAAAAGATCCTGTAGGTAGGATGGTCCCTGACCATTTAGTGCTTTGTATGTGAGTAAAAGTATTTTAAAATCAATCCTGGACTTAACTGGTAGCCAGTGTAATGCTGCTAAAACAGAAGTCCATCTTCTTTGTTCCTGTTAAAACCCGTGCTGCAGCATTTTGTATGAATTGAAGGGTCTTTAATGATGAGTTTGGACAGCCTGATAAAAGGGAATTGCAATAATCCAGCCTGGAGGTGATAAAAGCATGGATTAGTGTTTCTGCATTGTTGTGATGCAAAATGTGTGTGTATGTGTTTTTGTACATGCATGTATTTGAGTCCCTGAAGCTAACCACCTCTTATCTCCAACACAATATCTCATCTTTTGCAGGAGGACTACTGTGACCAATCTTATGGCGCTTTTCCACTGCAGCACGTAGCACAGTTTAAGCTTTGTTTTGCTTTTCCACTAGGGGTAGTTCCGGCTCGGGGCTACTTTTTCACCTTTTTTCTGGCCCTCCAAAATCGAGGTTCTTACCGGGCCAACAACCGGGCTGAATATGCTAAACTAGTGACGTAAACACTCTCGACTGCTGAATGGTCAGAGAGAATCGCTGGCAAGGGGGCTACAACTACAGAATGAACATATTTGACCTTGATTTAATTGTAATTGTATTACTATTTACTTGCACTATATTTTTTCTGTTTATCTGTGTTTTGTGTTGCTCTGTTGGAGAAGCCTGTGACACAAGATTGTCATCGGCATAACTACACTGTAGCTATGTTCGTATGACAAAATAAAGAACCTTGTAATACACGTTTCAAAATGATGCCTAAGTAACAACATACTGATACCGGTCTGCAGACAAGACGGCAGGCGAAAAACCTTTTTAAAATGCCGGCTGCCATCTGCCCCTGCCTCTATAGCAGGCTAACCTGTGTGACATAAAACTATAAACTGTCCTTAACAGCTCCAGGTTCAGGGCCACTCCAGACGGGATGGACGAGGACAAGAAATATCTCTCCAAAAACTCTGTTATGTGATTGAAAGACAAAAATTGGGAAGCTTCACATCATCGCCCAAACCAATCCCTGTTCCTCTCAGCTATAATGGAAGTGGTCGGGAGGTGGGGGACGTGATTGAATCGAAGCGCAGCATCAGATGAACCCAGCATGGCGCTGAGGTAATTGCACATTCTCGTTTCCCCCCCCCTTTGGCGCCTCTGCTGCCACATAAAAGTCTCATTTTGAACAAGACGGAATGTATTTCCTCTCTGACGTGTGTTACAAGGCTCTGTGAATCTAACGCTGACCCTCATGGGTGGAAATGCGTTGACCACATGCTGCGTTTAAGTCCAGCTGAGGAAACAATGACCATTCACTCTCGGATGCAGATTTGAACTCCGCAAAGATAGATGTATTGGCTTGATCGGACGATTTTTATCTTTTATTATGGAAAGCCCTTCAATGACGGTGGCCTTTGATATTTTAGAGAGGCGAGCAGCTGAGGTACTGATGGAGCAATGCATGGTGGGGAAAAATGTGCTTTCTATCCAATTGGACCACTCTGTTTTAATTAGAATTCTCACAACACACACACTTTCTCTCTCACACACACACTTACAGACACACACTAAAGGTGCTAAGTCCTGCCCCCAGGCTGACACGGCCTCAGCGCCGGCGCAAAGTGGAAGGGATTGCAGGGAGACGAAGGAATGGGGGGGAAAGGGAAAGGGAATTAAAGAGAAAGGGATTTTCAATGAATTTCTAAACGATGATAACTTAATATTCTCAGTATGCAGGATGATGGAGGTGCTTCTATTTCAGTTGCTGGCCACCCTGCTTTGCACTCTTATTTCTTTCTTTCCCTTCTACATCTTTTTTTCTATGTCCCCCTCTTTCCTCTTATCTCATTCCGACTCATCGCCTTCCCTTGCTGCACAGGTAATCATCTCTTGACCATCTGTGAGGGCAACCACGGTTTAATAATCTCACTGGTGAGCCTCTCCTCTCCTTACATACTTCCATAAAGCTTGTGAGTTACAGTTACTTCTCCCACGACAGCAGGAGTTCCGCTTGTGCCCCCATTTCCTCCCTCCCACTATCGTGCATTAGCTACTTCCGCGACGAATCGACTGAATTAGACACACACACACACACACACACACACACACACACACACACACACACACACACACACACACACACACACACACACACACACACACACACACACACACACACACATACACACACACACACACACACACACACACACACACACACACACACACACACACACACACACACACACACCGACACACACACACACACACACTACTGTATAACTCATTATTCACTAGAACCGATGCATAAGTCTTTAACATTTCCTGCGGATATAAACACACCTGGTCGATTGATCCCACTGCTGGTGCTTATGGGTGTTTGTGTGTGAGGAAGGCGGGTGTCTAGCTTGGGATTGTACTTTTCCGTTCTGGGTTTTGTTTGAGAGGAATGTGTTTGTGTGTTAGAGGGAGTAGAGTGAAGAGGAGACAGAGAGCAGAGGGATTAACACAAAGGAATTCACACAGCGAAATAAAAAATACAGTTTAAGTGTGAACTGTGTAAAACCTTTTTTTCCTCAAACATTAATTCAGCCGGCATTACATCTGATTAAACACTAATTAAAGCTATCTAGCAATATCTAAAAATAAAGAATCTCGAGTGCTTTCAGTTACAATCGTGTCCTTGAATCAAGCAAGCAATCCAACACTTCATTCTGTACAAATGAGTCAAAAAGATACTCAAATGTGATACTCTAATGATAGACGTTGACATTTGGAATATTAGTCTTAGTAACTTGTAACTGTGCGAGGAGGTTTTCCCAGTATAGTGACAGGAGACAGCTGTTGGAATGAGAGCTGTCTGACACCAGTGGGAATTGTCACAGCCGATACACATCACATGTGGAGGGACTCACACTGAATGCCTTGTGTCTCTCTCCGTGTGTGTGTGTGTGTGTGTGTGTGTGTGTGTGTGTGTGTGTGTGTGTGTGCGCGCGCGCGACGTGAGACGTGAGCTCACTTGCAATGAAATTCCATATGTGTGTAGCATGTGTTAAAAGAATGTGTGTGTGTGGGAGGGGCTTTGCAGTCATTTGATACACAACACATTCAACCATATATAAAGCAAGACTGTATAGAGTCTATACAGTCCTGCTTTATATATGGTTATGTGTCTTGCACTATATATACATAGACTGTATAATGTATATATAGTGCAAGACACATCAATAAAACAGTGAGCTGTGCCGGTGTGTGTAGCTTCAGGTGTTGCAAAGAAGGTCAATATATTTATAAAAAAACGTTTTAATTTCAGGTTCAGGTTATTTATTTGTACCCGTAGGTAGATTTTGTTTGCATCCTGACACGCTCTAAAAACAAACACAAACAACAGACACATCTCTAATAAAAGGACTAGTACAAGTATACCCTGCTCAACCAAATCTCAAAAACATTTTAAGAAGGAAAACACTGGTACAAATATGGACATTCAACATTTAAATGTATAACAACATGTTCTGGCTTGTAGTCCCTAAAAGAAAGAGTCAGGATCCGTCATTTTGCAAACAAATAGCCATTTTTCATTAAAACTCCTCTGCCTGGTCCATTCTACTCCACGGTATTACCAAGGGAGGAAAGGAGGAGATCAAGTGATGTAAGGATGGGTCAAAACATTGGTTTTATTTTTGCCCACTGTTCATATCTAATGTAAAACCAAAAATCAATGTCTTGTTATTGTAATTTTCACGTAAAGCACTTTGTTTTTGTTGTGTACGTAACATGCACAAATACATATCAAAAGAGACTTTAAAAAAAACCTAATTCAAATTGGTTGTTGCCTTATCCTAGTCAAGTTGGTTTCAAGTTAACGCACATTTCTTTTGAAAGGACAATGTAAGTATTTAGCAAAACAAAATGTAAAGGTTACGTGTCATTTTAAAGAGGCATTATTTGACAATTAAAGTCACAGTCAACACGATATCCCTCCGGGCTCGTCAAACATGTCAGGTATGATTTTTTGACAGACTAGAAGTGATATGAGGTTTATTTGGTGCAGTGTGACCTTTAACCCTGGCCCTGAGTTATGGTTGGAGCAAATGTCCATTTCAGTCGATGCAGCCGTTTCCTCTAGTTATAAATGTACACTCAGCGTGCCACACACAGTGTTTGCCTTCAGTCACACCAACCCCTAAGTATGGAGTTACAGAGTGTGCTGGGGTGCATGGCACTCCGGTGGAACAACAAGCTGAACTAAGTGAGCGCTGAGCAGATAAGTCGCCTGTTGGCTTTTTATTGGAAACCTTTGACTTTATCCTTTCCGTTTCTTTGCTCATCTTAAAGCGTGAATGTGGTGGCTAGTATTTACACACAACATAAACCCTGTTGACATTACAGAGTTACACACATATTGAGTAGAGATGCCAGCGATTATTCTATTATTCGAATATTCGCTACAGTCTCCATAATCGAATATTATTTTTAAAAATCGATTTTATTTATATATATATATATTTTTTATGTCGTTTTTTTTTTTTTTTTCTGGCTTAGTTTCAACCAAAATATATATAAATATATATATGCTAATAATAGTAATAGTATTAATAATTGTAAATGGTCATTGGTCACACCACCAGTTTGTTTTACTGTAAACTTGGAGGAAGCCTGCGTGCAGAGTCGGTCGAATAATCGATTATTATTCGCCAGGGCTGCCGAATAATCGATTTTGATCATGGTCAGTTTCTGGCAACCCTAATATTGAGGCGTTGCTATGCTGTGTTCAATCAAGAAACACACATCTTCCATTTGTTCTCAACCAAACACCTAGAATTGTTCAAATTCCTGTCAGATTTTCACTCTTTTTCTATCAGTCTCTTTTAATCTCTCATGATGGAAATGAGCAAGCAGGCAGATGTGCCAGGTTTTAGGAATAATAAGCACATTATTTGTTTTCTCTCGCACAAAACACACACTCCGAGGTGTATGGCCAAAAGGACAGAGGAAAATGTAATGTTATGATGAATTAAAAGCATGGGGAGTTAACACAACACGATACAAACAAAGGCAGCCTTGGGAGGGAAATGAATTCTCCTCATATTCACAAAACATTCTTTGTCCTCATGTTAAACAGTCATACAGAAAGACAGACAAGTGGACATGGTTAAAAAAACAAACAGATAATGACCCTTCTGATAACGTAGCTGTTTCCGTCCTCACGGTTGAATCACAGCTGGAGCGCTGTGATTGGTTGGAAAATACAACAACAACAGGGAAGAAGAGCGCTCTCACGCTGACTGCATAAGTTATGAATTGTATTTTTAATTTGAAAGGCTGGTTATCTACACTGTTGACCACTTCAACACAAATTATATTTTTCCATAACCGCAAGTGAGAGTGTGATGAAGTATGACTTCAATGGCACCACCATTAAGCCTTTGACTTGGTATATTTGTGATATTTTACACACTTTTACTCAATTGTATTTTTGTTTTACAATATTCTTGTAATATTATTTTGTCTTTTTTATATTGAGTGAGTTTTATATGAGTTTCTGTGTTCGGTATGTTGATGTTTGTTGTACTAAATAATCAACAGTATGTAGTCTTTTTAACAGCCATATTCAAATTAGGGATGCCAGCGATTATTCGATTATTCGAATATTCGCTACAGTCTCCATAATTGAATATTATTTTTAAAAATCGATTTTATTTATATATATATTCTTTTTTATTATTTATGTTTTTTTTTTTTTTTTCTGGCTTAGTTTCAACCAAAATATCGGTCGAATAATCGATTATTATTCGCCAGGGCTGCCGAATAATCGATTTTGATCATGGTCAGTTTCTGGCAACCCTAATTCAAATGCTAACACATTCCAGGACTCATTCCTGCACTACTGTGTACCCGGGATAGTACGATGTTGGAGCGAGTGTCACCAATACGCTTGCAAAAGGTTGCAGAATTATATTTATTCCCTGAAAATGTGCAATTCTATTCACACACTTCAATGGAGGAGTAATGTTATATCTCTCCCAGTAAAAGTGTCCTCTTTTATTATATATGACTATTGCATTTTGAGATCCTATGTTTTTGTTAGAAGAGACTTTCTTTTTCCTTTTAGAGTGAAAGAGAAAAGATCTTCAAAGATGTATTAATAGAATATCTAGAAGGATGTTGCCTCAAAAAGAGTTTCTTTGCAACTTCAGATGCAACCATAGAATATGAAATGAAGTGACAGATATATCATCAGTTGTCAAAAGAGGCTAATTATAAACCTGTATAATCATACTTTTATATAAACATAACCATCCCAATCAGTTGTTGTTTTCAGACGTGTTTGAAGGTGCTGAGTAGGCAGATCGCAAGAAGAATTATGGTTGAATGTAACTCAGGATCTAATTAAAAAGTGATGCTGATATGAAGGATAATAAGCGTGCCGTCAAGTGTCTGCTTTATTGAAGAAGTCGTATTCCTGCATCACACCAGTGTGTTGGCCCAGTGGCTGATATGTGCTCACATGAGTAAACCCAGGTCCAGTGGAGAGGAAAACCTGCAAACCTGCAAACTCAGCAAGACCAGAACATACATCTATGCATATAAAGCATCTGAATAAATGCCCAGGGATCATGCATGTATGCTATTTTCGACTTTGACAGTTGGGTAAACAGTGTAATGCAGCTCTACTCTCCACTATGCCCCTGGCTGGCTCCGTGTCACACCAAAGCATATCATATGTTGTCACTCCCCCAGCCACAGTATATACTGCACAGTACCTGTATTTATTTACACTGCTGGATATAAAAGGGATATTGAAATAACAGTAATAGTATTTAATTTTTTCTTTTCGTCTCAATATCTATTGCCCTATTTTCGCTCTCTGCTATCATGCGAATCTTCTCCCGGTGAGAGGGCAGCAATCAGCATGCTGTACTTGTGTGTAAATGGTGTCGCTGACATGCTGTTGGGCCATGTGTCACTGTGTTGTAATTGTGTCCAGTAGAGCGATACGCACACACACACACACACACACACACACACACACACACACACACACACACACACACACACACACACACACACACACACACACACACACACACACACACACACACACACACACACACACACACACACACACACACACACACACACACACACACGGTCGTGGTTGACGTCAATGCTTCCAGGTCCGGAAGTCAACAAGCAGGGGGGTGATGACAAACACATGTAGGTGAAGCGCTACCAACTGTGTGTCTGTCTGTCTGTCTGTGTGTCTGTCTGTCTGTGTCTGTGTCTGTGTGTGTGTGTGTGTGTGTGTGTGTGTGTGTGTGTGTGTGTGTGTGTGTGTGTGTGTGTGTGTGTGTGTGTGTGTGTGTGCGCGTGCGTGCGTGCGGGTGTGTCTGTGTGTGTGTGTGTGTGTGTGTGTGTGTGTGTGTGTGTGTGTGTGTGTGTGCGTGTGCGTGCGTGCGTGCGGGTGTGTGTGTGTGTGTGCGCGTGCGGGTGTGGGTGTGTGTGTGTGTGTGTGTGTGTGTGTATACAGAATGAGTGAGTTTTGCAACTCAGTGCAGATGAAGTAACCCTATGTGCAGTGAATTATGAATTGAGTGTAAGCTATGGAAGTAACAGGAGTATGGGGGCTCTACTGAGACACTTTGAATGACTCCAGGACTGGGTCCACATATGGTTGCCATGACAACTTTCATAAACATACTGGTAAATAAAAAATAAAAACCACCAAACTATGAACTGCACTTTAAAATTGATAATAATATGGGAGGGGGTTAGTTAATTTCACCCTGTAATGTGTGTGTCTGGTTCTGAATGGATAGTTTCCTGACCTCCCAGTGTAAGAGGCTCCGAAAAACACACACACACGGAAACAGAGAGCACATTCACACACCCACATTCGCAGAGCACAACACAGACACGGATAAGAGATGATACAAACTGTAGAAGCGGATGTTCTGGGTTCTGTAACATTCGGTTGTGTGTGTGTGTGTGTGTGTGTGTGTGTGCGCGTGCGTGCGTGCGTGCGTGAGTGCGCACACACCATCCTGAGGTTCAACTGCAATCTGTAAACAATGTTTCTAGCTGAGTGAAGAAAAACAAGAAGCAAGGGGTGAAGTGTTCAAGAGACAGCACGCCACAGAACAAGAGAGCACTGAACTGCAGATGCCTGACTCTCACAGCAACCCTCTGCAGAAAACTACGACATATACAGTATCTGTGTAGAACAGTGGTGATATTGTTATCACAGCACGGAGCAAAACGCTCCGATAACTTCCATAATAGGAAATAACATTGACTGTAATCCAGGACTTGGCTAATAGCGGGATTTCACAGCGCAATATCGTTTGGCAACACGTCGACACGACAGGCCACTTATTTCCTTCTAATTAACAACCTGACAATGACATTTGTACCGACTGGTTACACTTCCCAGTGTGCTTATTTTCTGACATTGTCACCCAACAATTAAATTAGCACCTACACATCACAGATTTGAACAGAATGACAACCGAGTCACGTTTTGAAGTAACTTGCCTGTAATGAGAGGGAATAAATGGGCTTTTCAATGGCGGTGAATGGCTGCCGTCGCCTTCAACATGCGAAGAACAGGAGAGGTAATTTATAGCGACATTAGGGCCATTCTGCAAGCTAATTACTTCCAATATATGACAAAGAGCTGAGAAATAAGGGTGTGGGCTCTCAACCATAACTCTGCACAGCCATGCTGAGCACTAAGGGCTTCGATAAGCAGCTAGAAACTATTAATTAGCTTGACTGGATTCATACTTTGCCTGCTTTGTCTATCCCACTACATTCTATTTCATCCCAGAAAACTGGTCTACCGAAATTTGCATCATTTCTCTTTTTTTTCTTCTTTTTTTCTCTTTGATGTGAGAAAAAGATACAAAGTTTGGTTGAATTTAAAGAGTTTCCATCAAAGGAAGCTTTACTCATTGTGGAGTTATATTCATGAGGCAGCACTAAGAAACACACAATGAAAATAGATGTTCCTGCATTGTGTGCCTGGCTTTACAACATTTAAACGGCAGCAAGGGGACGTTTAAAAACCGAATTGAAGCCGATACGTCCCATTTCAGTACTCCAGATCACACCTCTGTCTAGTTTCTATATAGCAGAGAGGCCCGATGCCAACAAATCCGACATGGCTATCTGGTTCTGGCTGACAGCTTCCTGATCACACCCGCAGATAGCTCAGGGTATTCTCCGTCCACATCAAACAACTGCTGAGCCTTACAAAGTCCGAGGTCCTGGAATAACCTGAGTCAACAAGTGACAGGAGTTTCTCTGCAGCCCTTCGAACATTTAAAAGTATTGCTAGCTGTTTCAATAATCAATGTTTCAGTGAAATTAAAAGAAAATAGTTTGGGCCCACTCAATTTTCTAGTATCTGAGTATTGTTTTTCTCTCTTTGGACGACAGATTTTAACCTATTTTTGCAGATCGATACTTCGAGCAGAGTCGAGCCTGAACGCTGACAAGGTCGGTTAGAGGTGGGTTGTTGACGAAACTTGGCTAATGTCATTGCCTTTTACCTTTGTTGATGAACAAAAAACATCATACTGAGAATCTCAAAAGCATCCGCCGAGTCAACAGACACAGACTAGACATAGCACCCTAACCAAGGATACAGAGTTCAGCTGTGCAATTGAAAGCTCTGTGTACTTTAAAAGGGCAACAAACTTTTCTGTTGATACAGTCAAGGCTGCCTGCTGCACCCATCAGCCCCCCCCCCCCTCCGGCCCCTGCAATAGTTGGCTAACATGCTGCTCTCCGGTAAAAGCCGGACATGACAACTCTGCTGTGAAATTGTAATCCTGGAGATGAAACTTAACAGTGAACCTTTGATAGCTTGATGCGATACGTTCGCAGCCGGCGCCCCCGCCCGGGCTAAAAGATGAGGTAGATATTTTTCCTCTCTTGTGTGAAATCTATGATGTGAAATGATTTAATTAAGATAGGGCGAGGAGCCATAATTAATTCTGCCTCTCTCCGAGTTAGGCTTACTGTCAAGAACACAGGGAAAGGCTCCGGTAGAAATAAATTACAGGAGAGAAAGTGTGTGTGTGTGTGTGTGTGTGTGTGTGTGTGTGTGTGTGTGTGTGTGTGTGTGTGTGTGTGTGTGTGTGTGTGTGCACGCGCGTGCATGTGTGTGTGTCTTCCCCCACATCTAAGGGATAACGGGGTGTGGACCGCTTAGTTACTGTATTCTCCCAGAGCTGACAAAGAGGTATGTCAATTCTTTAAAAAGAGGTAGTGTTCTCAAAGTGCAAGTATGCCCGCAGGCACCTTTATTCTTGGCATCCCACCATCTTGGAACAATCCACATTTCTGTCCAGGAGTTTATTTTGTCTGTCAGTAAGGAGCATCCTCTGGGGAACACTGTCAGTAACGAATGTGAAATGGAAGTATTCACGGCGCTCTGTTTCTCAAAATAACGTCCTGTCTCCTGCGTATTTTGGATCTTATTTGGCCAGTGTTTAGTCGCCCAAGGTTGTAAAAGGATGAAATGAAGGATGGCTCCAGGGAACTGTCAACACATGGTTTTTCTCTCAGTCTAAATGCCCTTGAGACACAATTGAGGAAGGGTATCTATTCTTTGTCCTTGTCCAATTACAACCAGATTTGGCATAAATCACAAGACATAAATACCCAGCCGGATAAGTAATCTCTTCATAAATCTCTAATAAAAAAACTACCAGAGAAGGTATCTGATACTACTGTCACCTTCAGATGCCCTTGACCAATGCATAAACATGATTTCTCTGGATGTGGACGATGACAGTTAAGCGCCAAGAGCCTCATTCATCAAGCATTTTCCGGAATGGACTCCCTTTCCAAAGTCCAATACTAGTCCCTCAAGCTAGAAAATTCTCAGAGCCTTCCAGCTTTTGCAAAACACGCAACAACTGTCTTATTATCAGGAGACGACAGGCAATAATGAATGTGGCCCGAGCCCAAGCAACTGCTGCTTTGGAGCTTTCAAAGAACGAGCCTAATTAAAGGCTGCTTTGTGACTTTTGTCACTTTTGTTTTGACTGGTGATTATAGGCCATTCATTGGGGAGGATTCGTCAGCTATTTGCGGGAGGCGCTCACCATAAATAGTATCTAAGAGATTTGCTTATGTTGTGCCGATCCTGCATTTTCCCAAGCGAGTCCCTAGATTCTCTCGCTCTAAATTTGAAGAACAAATACCTTTACTTTCAGCAGAATCTCCCAGCGCTAATAAGGACGTCTCATCAACGGCAGTTCAGAGACAAAGTAGGCTGTTTAAAAATGCAGACTCCCTGGTATCCTGTCTCTGATTTCCTGTAATTAAGTACTGGGGAGCAGAGCATCCTTGAGCACTGTCCACAAGTTCAGTAGAACAAGGCCTTTGGTCTTTTGAGCACATTGACTAATAGATGGGCTATATTACAGATGTAGCGCTTCATTTCAGACGCCTACCCGTGCGGGTCCGTGATCGGCACGGGGTGGGCCCCTGCTGAAAAGGAAAACCCCCCCGCAGGACTTGAAACACCCCCTTGATAAATACATTTAATTATAATGAAACCAGCTGCAATGGAGCATGGATCCACCAGGGGGAGCCGTGAAAAGCTGCCACACTGGAACTCATGTGAAATAAACAGCTGATCTAAAGGTATCTGATATAGCGGATATTTGTTAAGATCCATATGTCATGGATAGGATCATATTCTGTGCTAAATAAGAGACATGTAATCATTTACTAAACATCACCATGTTTTTATTTAACAAAATAATGTTTAATTCACCTTGGCGTAAGTACAAAACCATCGCTATGTTTTTAGATCAGGAAATGCATCCAGGCTCAAACAAACGATTTTCAATCATCATCCTCACATTCATTTAATGTATCATATGTTCGCGACTTGAAATGAATGCACTAAATTTAATCCACGTGAGTTTACAACAACAAAAATAATCGCTTTGTTTTTATATCACATCCGACCGGAGGAAAATGCAGCACGGGTCTCACTACCGATCATCCTAATCCCACGGGCAAACAATAATATGTACAGTGTTAATAGTTTACTGTATTATTAGTGTCTAATATTACTGGGGATTTCGGAATGGTACTGGATTTAGATTTATTGTATCGGCTTCATATCGCAATATATTCCCGAAGTCTGAAATGCAAAAAATTCCCACATTAGGGCAATTCACCCTATATTTAATCATTCAAAGAAAATCATATTTTGTTTCTTTTTTACGAAATAAATGTGGTTTAATCCACATAATTTACTGTGTGACTTGTTTACTGTAGTATTGTGCACATTACTTTTCGCTGCTTGTTGCACCCCTGGTTAGAAGCTAAACTGCATTTCGTTGTCTCAGTACCTGCAATATGTGCAATAACAATAAAGTTTAATCTAATCTTGAGCAGGAACAAATGTATTTAGGCTACTTAGTACATATCTGACATAAACGATTAAACACATTTGTGCATTCTTTAAACCGAGTCAAGCCGAGTCCGGAGGTGGCGGCACATTAAAGTGTGCACCTGATTGTTTAACTTGAAGGTGCCTGATGACATTTAATCATTCAAACAAAACCATATTTCGTTTATTTTTAACCAAATAAATGTGGTTTAATCCACATAATTTAGGCCTACTGTGTTAATTGTTTACTGTAGTATTGTTTAACTTGAAGGTGCCTGATGCAGAGTCCTGCACGGGTCTGATTTTCAAGACCCGCTCCGGCCCCGCACCCGCGACGTGCAATACCGAACCCGCCCCGCTACCCGCACATATTGCCAATTAGTTCCGCAACCCGACCCGACCCGTCGGCACAAGATCCGCAACCCGACCCGAACCTGTTGGTTATTTTCTCCATCTAGGATGACACCAAAAGCCTCCCAGACGTTGGATTTCGCTCTTGAGGAAGTGTTATTGAAAATGCTGTATTCTCCACTAGAGAGCTTCACCTCAGCCATTTCCAATGTGGCGCACAGCAGCAGATTGATGCGCTGCAGAGGTTATGATTATGCGCGGTCCCGCGGGGGAGAAGTCTGAGGATTTAAAAATTAAACTAAATTATTATTATTTTAATATATTTATTATGCAATACCTGCGACCCGACCCGCATCATCTTTGTTTTACCCAGAACCGAACCCGGAAAAAAGCGTTTGAAAAAATACCACCCGCGAATCACCTTTTTTGCGGCCTGATGTGAACATTTCCAGAAGAACTCTAGCTTGAATGGCCTTTGTATGTATACAGTAGGCCTAGAGTATAGCCCAACCATGTACACCTTCCTTTTTTCCCGTCCAAAGTTTGAATTGGATAAAGGTAATGGTTATCGATGGTGCTTTTATAGCCTATAACTGTGTGATTTATATTGCTTTTCAAATGCATATATGGCCACCCATTTACACGGCTCTTCCCGTCAAGAATATGAATAGAACTTAGGTAGATCACTTTACATTTCTGCAAATTAATTTTTAATCACACACGTCTCCCCACGTCTCCCCGTCCGGAAAATGATAAATAAAATAAAAAGAGGAAACAATTTTCAAGTTCAGTTTTCAACGTTTTATTTAAAATAACTGACATAACAGACACCATACTGTAGGCCTATCTGCTGCGGAAACCAGGACGAGCTATTTCGGGATCTGTTTTTCGGGGGCTCCTCAGTCTCTCATTTACCCGGCTCCTGATCTTATGCCACTGGTCAATGTTCAGATTTGGGAACCAATTGGAAACATAGGACTCAATCTTTTTCAACCTCTTGATGGGAAAAAAGGAAGGTGTAAATGTTTGAATGATGAATAAACAGTGAGGAGGGGTACAGTATGAATACACTAGATATACACAGCAGCCCAGCCTGTGAGCAGAATGAACACCAATGAGCGCTCAGCTCGAGATACCAGCGGACACATCCTGGGGATTGTGTTTACAAACATTGACCAGACCGTTCACCAGCCCCCACCCCCCATGTTGCCTATGCTGTCCTGTGTTGCGAACTCTTTGTTTAAAACGAATTGGCCATCGGAATGTGTGGAGGAATTCTCCCAAGGGTCACATTGCACAGCTCTCCCCCCCCACTCCTGTGATCTCCCATCCCCCAGTCTGTAGGTTTCTGTTTGCATATTTCTATGCCGTAATTCATACTGGTCCTCTCACGCACATACATTCTCCTTACAGTATACATACATAGGCTATATGAGTCCGTGTATCTACGGACCATCTGTTTTTCTTTATTAAAAAAGTAAACGGAAGAGCGTCTGAGAGGCGTTTTTGCCCTTTTGCTTTTTACCGTACTAAATGGTCTAATGGTCAGTGGAGCGAGGGGGGAGGCCCGCGAATCTCGCGGAAGTGATTTCAAAACAAAAAGCACTCGTTTGCTTGGAACAAAGAAAACGGCCAAGACACACATTGAGTCCAGAAAATGAATGTTATTAAGGGCTGTAAATATAATGAGCCTGTGTCTAAAATTGACAACAGGCTCATTATATGTACAGCCCTTAAGATACACTTTTGTGTTTAACAGCTGACCACCATGACATACTTTGTTTTAGTAGATTTCGCATGAGAGCAAAATGTATAAATATGATCATTAAATTATATGAATATGAGAACAAAATGCATGAATGTGTGAGTGACAATATATGAATGTGTGCATTGAAATATGATAATATGAAAGCAAAATGTATGAATTTGTGAGTGTAAATATATACGTGTGTGAGAGTGAAAATGTATGTATGTAAAAGGAGAATATATGTGTGTAAGAGTGAAAATGTATGTAAAAGGAGAATATATGTGTTTAAGAGTGAAAATATATTGCATTTTGAATGTCCGATAGTCCACCATTTCCCCCGGAAATATCAAACATTTAATAAAAGTGAAAAACAATTAACAAAACTTAACGTATTCATCATGATTAATTATATTTATTTCGTTTGGATGTAGGATTTTTGACTTTGTTTAGAGTAGTGATCTTCTACTATATGAACATTTTGGACCCAAAATCACAAAAAAAAAACTAAAAACAGATTTAGAAAATGATATTATTTTTCATATAGGTAACACAAACATACACAACGAAACCATTTAAAAGCTGGAAATATATACATGGGATGTCACTATGATAATGTGAAAGTTTGATTGAGGTAGCATGGGATTTCATTCTGATAAGGCAAAAGTGTTATTATAAATATAATACAAATATATATATATATACTAGGGCTGTCAAGTTAACGCGTTAATAACGCGTTAACGCCACTAATTATTTTAACGCGATTAACGCATGTGTATTTTTTTTCTCGGCCACCCCGTAGTTTCAGAGCGCATCGAGTTTAAAATACCATCTACAAACTGATGCTGACAGCCCCGCTCCTGCCGCCCGCTTGCAGCAGACCACACTTCCACGCTCACCGGCAGGCACCGACTGGCCACCAGGAGGACCGGGAGGGTGTGTGTATGTGTGGCCCGAGCGAGCGAGAGAGAGACCTTACGTGCATTGTTGTTGTTAGCATCTGGTGCTAGCTAGCTGCGCTAACGGATAGAAGGAGCTGTTTAAATGAAAACAGAGGAGCGACATTTTGCCACAACTGCGCCGAGCACTTGACTTTATGCAGGAAGCAGACAGCGGGACATTGTACGAAAAGTCAGCACACTCAGCTCGGATAGTGTGCAACATGATTGCAGCGTCCATGCAGCTCCCGTTCGAGCATATGCTTTGAGTTGCACATAGCTCCAACACACACACACACACACACACACACACACACACACACACACACACACACACACACACACACACACACACACACACACACACACACACACACACACACACACACACACACACACACACACACACACACACACACACACACACACACACACACACACACACACACACACACAGTATTGTATTATTGTATGAGAGAGGTTCCAGGTTGAATTGAGGCGAATATTTGTAATGTTCAGAGGTTTTTGTGTTTAATATTCATGAGAATATTTGTCATTGTTCAAATGATAATAAACATTAGCATAAAGCATATTTGTCCACTCATATGTTGATAACAGTATTAAAAACTTGAAAAATATTCCTCTAAGGTACATTTAGAACAGATAAAAAATGTGCGATTAATTTGTGATTAATCGCGATTAACTATGGACAATCATGCGATTAATCGCAATTAAATATTTTAATCGACTGACAGCCCTAATATATACACATTATGTACAAAATCAGTTTTTTCTGTCTTTATCTGTGCCACGCTTCAAAGTGGTTTCTGTCAACTACGACACAGAGGGCAACATCACAGGTTCCTCCTCCTCCATGTCAAAAAACAAGCTTAAAGCTTGACTCACGTTCAGAGTTCTCTTCATCATAGTTGAGTCTTCAAAACTCTAAATATATCTAACTATATCTAAATTCTCAATGTTTGTCTGTCACTTTACTTCAATCGCAGTCTCCCGCCGTCTCTCTTCGTCTCCCGCCGCCTGTCTTCGTATATCTTCGTCTCTCCATTTCCCGCCGTCTCTCTTCGGTTCCCGCCGTCCCTCTTCGTCCCTTTTCGTCTCTTTTCGTCTCGTTTCGTATCACTCCATTTACCTGATTACCTCACCCCTCCCTGGTAAATACATCCTGTTGAGCAGAATCTACAGTTTCCAGTATTTTCCGTTTCGTAAAATGATAAAATACGGCGAAGATATTAAAATATGTGCTTCCATTATTCATACTTGTGAAATATATCTGTATTAACTTTATATCATCGTATGTCCGTATTTATTGGGTATTTTTGCATGAAACAAAGACTGGCATATAGTTTCAAGCCAGTACTTTCGACAGAAATACACATATACATCCTGTTGAGCAGGATCTACAGTTTCCAGTATTTTCCGTTTCGTAAAATGATCAAATATGGCGAAGATATTCAAATATGTGCTTCCATTTTTCATACTTTTGAAATGTATTAACTTTATATCATCGTATCTCCGTGTTTACTGGGTCTTTTTGCATGAAAAAAAGACTGGGATATACAGTAGTTTCAAGCCAGTACTTTCGACAGAAACATACGGCAATTGAACAGTGATCATGTGATCTGATCACGCCGGCGTGACGGTCGACTCCAAAGGGTTAATATTAAATACATATAAGTATTTTTACAACTTGTATTTAGAAATACTCTGTTGTAATTATTGATGCATACATGTGTTCATCCATTCAATGTGGCATCTGCTATAATGGGGTTAATGTATGATATTACTTAATAATACAATACATTATAATATATGATATGATAATTACATTTTAGTTGTATTCATTTCTTATTTCATAGTTTCTCATTATTATTATTTTTATCGCTCATCTTATTTTTGATTTTATTAATCTGTGTGAATCTGCGCTGTCCTGTTTTTCACTCTCACCCTGTTGCTGTTTGAACTACTGAATATCCCCACGGGATTAATAAAGGTCCATCTTATCTTATCTTAATGTATAAGTTGATTTACTTCAATCTACTGTACTGTGTAAAACACCCCAACAATATTACAAGAAATATACTGCATAAAGCAAACTATATACTTTATTTGATCTAAAATATTGATGTTTTTTCATTATAGTAGCTTGTGAAAACCATACAGTAACAAATAAGTGATTAAATGCTACAGTATTAAGCAAACACAACTGCAGAGCTACAAACATTGCAAACAGACTAAGTTCTACAACACCCAGTTGTCTTTGTGTATTTTGTGAATGAAGCGCCATCTCATGGTTAAATCCTGTAATTGAACAAATGGGGAAATTGGGCAACGCCCTCTAGCAATTTGGCAACACCCCCAGCCACTGGCATCCGCTGGGCTTTTGACTGGGACACACCCATGTGAGTCTGATCTGGAGTGCTACATCTGTAGCTCTCTCCTGGTCTACAGCATCTTCTAAACCGCCTATCCACCTCTACTAAAACCATGCGTCTCCAAAAAGTGGCCTACTGTCTTATTTTGGGAAAACTCTAATTGTCTCACTAATCTCTCCAGGGTTAAATGACCCGGAGAAACTACGTCCCACTGGGCAGTCTTACCCCACTGATTGGAGACTTTGCCTTTTGTTTTCCTTGGCATATTAAAGCAGCAAAGGCTGCTGATGTAAAGCCTACAGAACTATTGTAATTGTAATTAAGGGCTAGCAGCAGCTTTTAAATGGTTGACTAGTGCGGAAACAAACTGTGCCCCTCAGACAGCAAAAAGTTTAATACATGGGAATGAGTGGCTCAATCGATAAGCAGGACGTTGTTTCATGGAAGGGGAAATTCAATGGAAGACAGAATGGGCTGCTTCATAGCCTGCACACTGTTTCTAATGTTCCCAGTGGAAAGCAGATTTTATGGCAATATTTGCTTAAAAACAGGGAAATAGAGACCTCTGTCTGAGGTCAAGTCGATTTCATCTGCCATTAAAACAGAAACAAATATCTGCTGTTAACGGTGTAAAGGAGAGAAAATAGGCATCTCTCACACTCCTCAGGTGTTGAGGTGAGGCCAAGTTGACAAATGCTCAAATGAAGACACAATTATTTGTTGAACCCAAACGCCTCAGTCATTTCACATCGAACAGTGAATAACCTACTGTATTTTTCAGACTATGCCAGACAATCACATTCATCGTAAACCACCTCTAATTTGATACATTTTTTAAAATGCCATCTTGTTGCAAACCGCTTTTCTAAACAGGCTGGCCTATGTGGAGAGTGATTGAGCAATTACGGGGGAAAATTGAGAAAGCCCCCACTGTGGACTTTTGTCCCTGACATCAGCTGGCCAGCTGGGATCATTACAAACATTTTTCCGCCTGTTTTCTCTGTCCAAACCTCTGGCTTTGTACCATGCACACAAGCAGGATGATACAACACCGTCAGAACTAGGAGTCCATTCCTGGCTGTCTGTCAGTGCAGTAAAAAGAAAAATACGACACCAAAGTCTATCAAACACTGTCACACTGCGCTGCCTCTGATAAATATTCATGATAGCAGCTTGAAAAACAGCTGTTTTCCTCCAATTAAACCTTGCAGAGATCCACTGTTTTGGAAATAAAGTGTTCCTTTTTATAATTAAAAGCCGAGCCAGAAAACTACTAAAAACAGCGTAGCAGCCATTGCAAAGATTGATATGTGTGTGACAGGATGAGAACATGTGGCTAACAAGGTGAGGTGATGGTGCTGCTCCTCCGGGCCTACAAACCCACAGGAGCCTCAGGTGATGAGGAACACCCAGTAAAGGGGGGATGGGGGGGTTTATCGCATTAGACCCTATCAGACAGATGTGAATGCTGCTGTGGTAACATGTATTGAACATCAGCCCAACTAGCCGTGCAGAGCAGATCAAATCAATCCAATCCAATACACATTTTAAAAACAGAGGGTTTGCCAACATTATAATAAAATATAATATTACACGAATAGATAAAAGGCACACATAAGAATAAATACAAGGCACATAAAGGCTATGGACAGACAATAAAAGCATACAAATCGATAAAACATAGCTCAGACTGACTCGTAAGCGAGGGAAAAGAGGTGGGTCTTTAGGCGGGACTTAAAAGCTTCAAGAGTGGGCAACAATTTGACATGGGGGGGCAGGTTGTTCCAGAGCCTGGGGGCTACCGCTGAGAAGGCTTGATCTCCCCTGGTCTTTTTCCTTGTTTTTGGGACTACCAGCCGCAGCTGATCAGCCGGAGATGTACTGAGGGGCCAGCCCATTAAGCGATTTAAAAACAAACAATAGAATCTTAAAATGAACTCTAAAATGGACAGGAAGCCAGTGGAGGGAAGCCAGAACAGGTGTGATGTGCTCATGCTTGCGTGTTCCTGTAAGCAGACGAGCCGCAGCGTTTTGTACCAGCTGCAGGCAAATATCAAAAATATTGTTTGCATGTATAAAAGACTGCAACTGTAAGAGTACGGTTTTCTCCAATATTTTTCAATTCGAAATCAAAAGATCCTTCTCACATCAAAGCCCTGAGCAGACCTGGCCACGTGCCCGCCATACCAACTGTGTGGAAACAAAAAAGCGCAGTGGCCAAATCTGACACGGGGCACAGACGGCGGCCCACTTCAAAGGCAGGGATCGGCCAGTCTGAGTTCATTATACACAGGTACAACCGCAAAACACAAGCGGTCAATGGAGGCAAGCGAAGATAAACCACAGAGGACTTACCATCAGGAGGCTGGGCTGGTGTGAAGTGAGGAGGTTTGTCTGAAAGAGATAAAAAGAGAGAAATGGGTTTTTAGTTTGGGGGGAATTCGCAGACTTCCCAGCGGGGCAGGGCAAGTAATTGAGTTGCACAAAAAAATAGGCTAGATTTGACCTTTTCTATCGAACACATTGTAATGCAGGGACTGGGCCAAGCAGGAACCCAGCTGAGATAATCGACAGGAGTACATTTCAGAGATGGCATTATCATTGTTTTTTCATTATTGTTTGGTCTTGTCACCCAAACCACACAGCATGAGTTTTGATATTCTACGATCACATGAGAATTGGAAACACAGAGACAAGGTTGTGTCTTTGTTTTGGGTTGAAAAGTGTAAGATAATATTGGAAATTCCACAGCAGTGAGGACATGCAGTACATCAGTGAGAATATACTCTAGTTCCTGTAGCAAGCATATGCAGAATAAATCAGGCTTTCTCCCCCCCCCTTTAATATATCAAATCACATCATGCTTCTCTCCTGGTCAACACCCAGCAGACGATGACATAAGGCTTGTCGGCCGGTGGGAACCATAAAACAAGACCTGTAGTGTCAGATGACTGAGTATCTAGTAACACTCAGGGGAGAGATCCCATGAAACCTGAGTTCTTTGCAGCTTGGCCCCAACACGCTGGAATATGAGAAGGTGCATGAAAGACTTTTAGTTTGTTTCTTAATGTTTTGTTTGTGATGGAAATAGAGGATATTGTTAGAGGTGCAACTTCAATTTATTTTCAATTATTCATTCATTGTCAATCCATCTTGTATTTTTCGCCATTTTTCGTATTTTTCGCCAAATGTTTGTTGTTGTTCAATTCGCCGAAATTTGTGAAAAAGCAATTTCTGAGAGCCCCCGGGATCTCTTCAAATTGCCTATATTGAAAAACATTTTTCATTTAACATATAAATAAAGAGAGAAGGGAAAAAAGAAAATCCTTTCATTTAAAAAAACCAGAACTGGAACCAGAAAAACAACTTTTAATAACTAGTTGTGGTACATTCAATTTTTTGTTAATTGGCCAATTGATTAAACAACTAATCCCATCTGCCTTTTGTTTAGATTAGCACATATGCAAAGTGCAAACAGATACTAGTGATGCAAATTCAACGTTGTTATCATAATACAAGATCAGATCGTTTTTTCGGAAAGCGATTAGATATTTGCTCCCGATCCCTGTTAAGCTATGCTACTCACAATGCTAGATGTTCACATTGTATGAACAATTTAGGATCCCTGATCATTGGAATGATACATCGATCCAGATTCATTGGAGTAACAATACCAACAGATAACATTAAATATATATTATATGGCACTTTAAAGTATACAAAGTAATTACCAAAGAAAGAAGACATTAAAACAGCCATCATAAAGCACAATCCATCGAAATGATTCGATGCCATCATTTATAAAAGGAGCTTCACTAAATGGAAAAGCTCTTACAGACACAATATGTTCCTCGAAAACCGTCATGATACAGCGGACACAGTGTACAGGGCACTGGAGTACAGAGAACAACCAAACCAAACCTCCATCCCCACTCTCGCAGACAACTCATCTGTCTGACTCACTAAGAAGAACACCAAAAGGTTGTCAGAGTAGAAAGCACTGAATGCACACGCACACGCACACACACACACACACACACACACACACACACACACACACACACACACACACACACACACACACACACACACACACACACACACACACACACACACACACACACACACACACACACACACACACACACACACACACACACACACACACACACACTTGTGTGTAGCCTCCAAGCCATCCCTCCAATGTCACTGTGAGGGATAATGAGGAAGATAAAACACATCACATCAATTACCCCGCTAACACATTTTTCCGGGGCTCCATCAACCACTGCGACCAAGACTTTCTCAGGACGTCTGCGATACCCATCGGCGTCCCAAGACACAGCTGAGTTTTAAATGTAGGCTCACTTAAAATGGCTTGTCAACAGCCGGGGCTTCGGGGGGAGAAAGGGAGAGGAAGTGTGTGCGAGAGAGAAAAAATGAGGCGAGGGGTGCGGAGAGGCGAGGCTGGTGCTAGAGGTGAATAATGAAGTGTCGGCTGAAGCTGTTTCCTAGTCAGTCATGACGGTAACTGATTTCCATCTGGGGGGGATTTCATGAAAACATATAAAACGAGAGAAACAGAAATTGGCATGAGGGAAATCAAGAAGTTCTGCTGAGACTGCGTGTAAAGGAGCACACACACAAACTCATCTACACAAGGCTGCGCTCATTCGTAAGCATTCTTAAACACACGCGAGCTAACACACACAGAGGTAGTGTCGCTCAAGGGGAATCAGAAATAGGCTGACAGAGAAGTCGGCGAACAGAGTGCCGGGCGATGCTAAACGATTTCGTCACATTTCCATAATGAAAGGACAAGATAAGGTCTTCCCATAAACATATCAGCCCTTCTCATCTCCCTGTGCACCTCGCAGAGCCCGTGTGAGTTCCCGTGCCTGTGTGAATGTCAGAACATGGCCATCATTCACCTTATATCTTCGGTAAATCAGTAGGTGTCCGACTGTGACATTCAGCCACGTGCAGGAAGACGGGTGTGTGTGTGCATCAGTGCATGTGTGTCATCTTCCCTATTGGTGTGGTTGGTGGGAAATCATACAGAATGAGAAACCGGGTGCACATCTGTGTGTGGGCTCTGTTGGCATGCGGGAGTGTATTGGTGAGAAGGGGGTTACTGTGTGTGGACATGATTCGTCCCATATGGTGAATCTGGGGTCGCCTCGAACACCCCTCCTCCCGCACACACATACACACACATACGTCACCACGACGAGCGCCATCACCACCCTATCCAGCTGTCTGTGTTGCAACATGGTGAGGGTTCTTGGCAGCATAATAGAGCCCCTTTCACTTAATCCGTTTCCCTAGCGCACGTTTCTTTTTCGATCACTTATCTGAGAGGTTAAGATCGGCCCTCCTTTAACTGGATTCATATTCAATCTAATAGAATCTGTCTCGCTTAAATTGACAATACGGCAAGGTTACAACTCACAAATGATTCATTCTCCTCTCCTCACTCCTGGTCCACACATTACGAGGAGAAGGAGTGGATGACGATCGAAAGACAGAAGTCCACTAAACGATGGTAGATCAATACAGTGGCATCCTCCAGGTTGTGAGGACTTTGCCTTGTACAAACAGTAGCTACAAAGACAGCAGCCAGATCACAGATGAACAGAATGTGTTGACATTGAACAGAAACCTCGGACAAAGAGTATTAATGAGCCTCCCCACTGGGGCGGTGGTGGCGAAGTCCATAGGGACTTGGCTTGGCAACTGGAAGGTCACCAGTTCAAGTCCCGGCAAGACCAAGTGCTACCAAGGTGTCCCTGAGCAAGGCACCGTTCCCTACACTGCTCCCCGGGCGCTGTTCAAAATGGCTGCCCACTGCTCCTAACACTAGGATGGGTCAAATGCAGAGAAACAATTTCCCCACGGGGATTAATAAAGTATATCAAATCAAATCAAATCAAAAGTGCTGCCCCAATGGTGCGGCTTTGGAATGACAGTGCCTATTTTACCATTTGACTCCCTTAGTATCATTTGCAAGTGATTATGTGTCACGAGTCTTGCATAAATATTAGCCTAGTTTGGAAAGTTGAGGATGTTCACCTTTAACACAGTCAAACCTGGCGAGGCACTCAGAAATAGACTTGTGTAAGTCTGTTAGACAGTGAGAGGAATGAAAACGTGTTAACATAAGCAGGCAAATGCTAGAGGGAAACAGCTGCAGTTGTGCTGTTGGTGAATAATAAAGGTGTCATATACTTTGGTAAATGATTGAAGTTGTGAAGGCAAACGATCAGCACCTAAAAGGCGTGAACCTGTCTTTGGTAGGGCTCCATTTGAAATAAATAGAAGAGTGTTACCAGTGCAAATGAAAGCAAGCATTTGGATGAAACTAAAGCAATTACCCGTCTCGTCAGAAAACTCTTTGACCCAAGAAACAACTGTGATGGTCACCATCCATTTTGAACCACCACTTAAGCCCCCAAGTGTGCTCTTTATGAGCCGCTTTGCTGTCCATCCATATACAGTGAAGCATATAGGCTTTTATCCTCCAAAGGCATTTAGTCGCCATTCAATACTGCATCCCACACTTCAAAGTAAATGTCAAATCTTTCGAGATGATAAAAAGAAGACATTTTGCAAGCCTGCAGACACAATCGTGGAAAGGGGTTTGTGACTTTACGTATACTAATGCCAATAATGTAAGTGCAGCTAAAACTGTCATGGCAAGTGAGCTCTATTGTATGAAGCAAAAACAGTATGGAATGAACAACGCATTACACTTCCGGATCAATTCTGTCTAAAAAAGCAGCACCAGTACTTAGGAGTGTAGTGAAAGTAAGTGTGTTTCTGTTGAACCAACGTACAGTTGTTGAGGAACAGGAGCACCGCGAAGCCCAGTGTGGAAGTGGCCAGCAGGATCAGACAGATGTTGCATGGGATCATGAAGTAGCGCACCACCAGGGATACTTTGTGTTGGTACCTGCGCTCCTGCTCCTGTGGCGGCGGCGAGGGATAGTGGCACCCACTCATGCTCCACTCCATTGACCCCCTGCCCTCCAGGGTGGAGGAGAGGACGGGCCGAGGGGGGCGACGAGGGGCGCCCAAAGATCCGTTGGAAAAAATGATGGCGGTGGGGTGAGGGCAGATGGTGAAGATGAAGATAAGATAAAAGGCAAAAGAAGACGAGTAATGGCGGGTGTTTCAGCTGTGGTTCCAGCTGTGCACCGTGGCGAGGACCCGGTGGCCGTTTCTGTCAGAGAATCGTAGCAAAAAGCTTTCAGCGGTTTCCAAGCAACACATTTTTAGAGATAATAACATCCATTTGGTTGAAGCGGACGGACAGAGGGACACAGATGTTGGACTCCTACAGCCCCCCACCTGTCCACCCGACCTCCATTCTGGTGGTATCCGCGAGTGAAAAAAAGCACCTAATAGGCTTTAAACCTGTGACTGTGTCTGTGCTGTAAAGTGGTTTATACTTTCACTGCAAACATGTGTGTGGGTTTAAGTGGGTGGTGATAATGTGTTTGTAAATGTGCGTCAGTGGGCTTTTGGCGTGTACCAGTGAGATATGCCAGAAATTGGAGCGTTAAGGATGTGGGTGTTCTGAATTGTCCAATATCCACACGGAAAACTTCCAAGCGAGCCGATAGTAAATCCACAAATGGAATCCTTCCCTTCCCTTCGAGTGACCCTGGCTGGCAATTAGATGGACGTGAAAGGGCTCTGGGGCTGCACACCCCCTCCTCTCCTTGTCAAAAGCCTTTAGACACCAAGACAAGGTCTGGTGCTCTCCAACAACGTGTGTCACAAGTATATCCCTTAAAGGTGACAGGCGAATATCTGTCTTAGCCTTCCTGTGGCTGTTGCAGATAGGGGCGACGATGTGTCCGGCTCCAACACAACCGCTTCGATGTATCCACGGGACAGACTTCTTTGGTTTATGGTCTGGTCTGCCTGTCACAGCGAAGAGATGTACGGCCGCGGCACGTAAGATCCGTCCAAACCTGACACCGCCACTGGAGCAACTTGTATCTGCTGTGGCGTGATCAGCAGGACGGCTGGAAAGCAGCTGGCGGCCGCTCGCTAAACCATATGCTCCTGGGGTTCACAGGGATGGTTTGTTTTGCCTGCCTCTCTCTCCTGCGCGCCTCTGCCAATCCTCGGTTCAATAACCTTCATTCCCGGAGAGTCTCATGTAGTGGCTGAGCAGCTGCCCCCCACCCCGCTGGTGCGCAGGGGCTGAAAGCAGGTCAGAAGAAGTGGCAAACAGGGGGGAAAAAGTTGGAGAAGAGAATAATGGTAATTCCCTGTCAATGTCTTCTCCCCCGAGCAGATACGGAAGAGCAGCAAAGCACAGAGACGCTCTAAATGAATGGACTCATGGAGAGAAAAGGAGAATAAACTCTGTGTGTGATCAGAAATCACTCTGGAAGCTTGAGGCGGAGATTTGTTGGGCTTGTTTCCCTCGTGTCAGCACCCTGACAGCACCCTGACAGAGAATCCCACCAGATAATGAGAGGAAGAGGGTCTCATCGCGCCCGTATCCTCATAAGACTCTGATGTAGCGTCTTCTATTCCTTTCAGGGAATAACTTGTGCTCTGGTTCGTCTCCTGTGTCTGATATGCTTCCTCAAGCATCCAGTCCCCTTGTTTCACTGTGTTGTCTTAGTCCAGAGGCTGCAAGCATGTATGCACCCTGCTTCTCCTCTGTGGGTATCCAACATTCACTGGCAGCCAAAACAACAAATTAGGCTCCGGGTATTCATAGCGCGCTTAATCCCCAGGCAGCAGGTAGTGGTCCCGGTGTCAGCGCGCTCCGTCAGCCAGCTGAAGCAGAGCGGAGTGAGTCAATGAGTGAAGTCAGCAGACAGACGCAGCAATACAGAGAGAGAGAGAGAGGGGTGAGGCAAACCGGGAGTGAGGAGAGAAAGCAGCTCCTGCCACTTTGGTCCACCTTTTCTTTCTTTTTCCCTCTCTTTCGGAGAGAACAGAAGCGGCGTATTGCTGGTTTCCCTAACACTCTCCTCCCGAGCGCTCCTCTCTCAGCCCTCAGCCAGCGGAACGGATGAGCGCATAATGAGAGCGAGTGAGACAGTGCCGGGGAGAGAGAGAGCGATGGGGGGAGTGGTTGAGGGGCCGTCTTTAACAAAGGCAGAGGGGAGGAGGGGTTGGAGTTTTGTGAGAAATACAAGCCAGGATAAAGGCTTTGGGGAATAGTGCTGGAGTCCTGTCGGAGTGGGGGGGTGGGGGGCAGCAACAGTGCGACAGCAAAACAAAAGGGGGCTACGGTCTTGGGAGATGTCAACCAATTCCTCCATTTGTTTCAAATCAAAAGAAAGTCTCTTCCACGAGAGCTGCAGAATGTCTACAAAGCGTTCAATGAGGCACACATAGAGGAACTAGGCGTGCAGAGGGAGGGAGCGAGCAGAACTTAAATACATTAAAGTCAATCACTTATTGAGTCTCCGCAAACAGCCGAACCTACTTGTTTGTGACTAATAACTGCCACCAGTGCAGAAATAAGCCTGGGAAAGCCTTCTTAACAAGCGTGCACATAATTAATTGACAATCCCATATGGACCTTTTATTTTTCAACTCACTTCCGTGACAAGTAGGTTTCCTTCCCCCCCCCTATATGGCAGCAACATAAATATTCAGCAGATCTGGCACATGATCTAAGGCGCGGACATTTGCATCCAGTCGATCACATGTAATATGTCCCCCTTAAAAAGCAGTGCATTGTTGCTCTCCTGCTGTGGTAATGAGGTCAGCAAAGAGGGGTGGTTCCACTGCTTTGGCGAGATCCTGCATCAATATCTACTTTGAACATTTAACAGCAGCTGGCGCCAGATGCAAGGCGGAATCCATCATCAATTATTGATGGGCTTTTTCACTCTTTCTATCTGCGTCTCCATCTCCATCTCGGCTGCACCCGCCCACCCCCAACACTCTACACAAGTGTGCGAACACACACACACGAGCACACACACACCGACGCCGATGCACACAATGTCTGAGTCCACGGAGGAATTGCATGAATGCGCGCACAATTGGCTTTTCCTGTCTAATAGAAGCGCCTAAACACAGCAACATGGCTCCATCTGTCTTGTTGACTCCTTTTGTGTCGAGCCTACAAGCTCACACAACTTGGAAACACTCTTCCACGCACACACACGCACACACACACACACACACACACACACACACACACACACACACACACACACACACACACACACACACACACACACACACACACACACACACATGCAGGTTTGCTTCACCCTTAAGTCATTTATGTCTTGAGACAGGGTCTTCATTCACACAGGCCTAAGCGGAGACTCTAATACGAGGGGAGCCAGATTGTAAGACTGCCTGCTGAGGAGGGTCAAGAGTTCGTCCCCCCTGACCATCAGCAACAGAGGTGCCTCCCCCCTTCCATACGTTCCCCCAGACAGTCCACATCCTCTCTCAAGATGGATAACAAAACCTGATTGATGGGCTGGCTGAAAAGAAAAAATGGAAGCAGCTGGTGTCTCATTTGCTGCCTTTCTTTTGTCTCCCTTTTCTTCGTCTTTCATTTCAATGATTGTTACGACGAGTGCGAAGTGTGGGTGCAGCAAGGGGTTCAAACAATTACAGAAGTACATAACACGACAACCTGAATGACTGTTTCCTCCCAGCAGAGGGCGCTAGGGAGGCAGTCGTGTGCTCTGCGCAGACATCAAGGCTCAGCTGCTTTGATCCATTTTTAATGCCACAAGTAGAGCACAGGGTTAACATCTCTCTCCGAAGGCTTTGAAATGTCCATTAAGGAGCTGCTCTCTTCTTTAACGGTCTGGCAGGAGTCAAAACTCGACATGAGTGTGTGTGCGCTATTCTTTATGCAGAGAGGGTAAGATATTTGTCCAGTGCTATGACTAATTGACACTGATGCTTCAATCAATGTGAGTGTGTGTGAGGGTGTGTGTGCATGTGCAGCCGTGCAGACATCCCGGTCTTCTGCGTGGCTGACATTGATCTGATTGGTCCAAGAGAGAAAGACATGGGTTACCTTTGCTGAATGGCAATGTATCCTCCAGAATAGACACACAGAACATGTTGTAAACGGACCACTCAGATTGACTTTCTTTAAAATACAAATCAGCCATCAGGGAAAGACTGTGGATGTCTCCCTCTTTCTGCATCATATTTACGACTCTAATTCTCTCTCCTCCTGCTGCTTCTAATCAGCAGTCTGTTCACTCTTTTAATTAACCAAATAGATTTGTTCCATGATCTCCATTAGCCAATCACGTTGCTGCTGTTAAACGTTCAATCTCATCTCCTCTCAACTGCCGTCAGCTGTTGTTCTAAGTGATATGGTAGCATCCTCTTTGACCCCGGCTTGACCCCAAGTCATCATATCCAGTGCCCAGGTTGAGCTCGTCACAAGTCCACTTTTCATCACATCCACATCCCTGGGGAGGAGGGGGGGGGGGGTGTCCTATTCCACTGACGGCTTCCCCACCCACTTCAAATATATGATACCATGATGGGGTCATCCTTTTCTGTCAATACATTTCTGTTTACTTCTAAGTGACTCTCTGCTGATTGAAATATATTTACATTCCGGCTGCACTGCCACAGGGTCAGATCACGTATATGTTTGCACTCGGTGCAATAATAAATGGTATTCAGTGCGGAAGTATTTTAAAAATAAAAGCTAAAAGCTTGTTTAGCAGTGTGGGCCCAGTATTCCATCAGAAAGAGCAGGACAGGTGATTGTGTGTGCATTTCTGAATGTAAGTAACAATCCTCTGAACATTAATATTACACAGATTTAAACAGTTGTAAAGGATTTAAAATAATTGTACAGGCAATAAAGGATCATTATTCGTTTCCTCTGGCAAAGCAACACATGTAGTGGTTTCTCCAACTGGAAGCGAGCAAATAACTAACTCTAAAATGTGCGTTGACAGCATTTTAACTTTGGTAATGAGAGAAAAGGTGACAAAGCAACCAGGGGAAGGTTTCCTCGGAAACAGCTTAGTCATTCTACCTGTGTCCGTGACACTCCAGGCTTTCCGCTGTGGCCCTTTCTGGCTTCAAGTATAATAGTTGTGTTCAAGCTCACTGACAGAACTATCCTGCGTCAGGAAATAAGCTCCAGTGCTCCAGCTGAATATTTCATCAAATAATCTGTTTGGAAATATCTATCTGTGTGTAAAGATCAATCGCTAAATCCGACAACAGCAGCTTTGTACATTAGAGTATGGGGAAAAATCCCTTGTGATGAATACACTAACACACCATTAGAGTGCGATTCTGTCCATTTTTCAAAGCAGGAGCTTTCAAAAGCGAAGCTGTAGCCTTCACTAATGGCTTTAGAGATCATCCGTTCCTGCTGTCCATTTAAATGAGTGTTTTAATGATTGTGATGAACAAAAAGCGTAGCCCAGAAGGGAAGTTAAAATGTAAAACTGATTTGGTAATTGCTTGCACTAAAGCCCGTCTACCGACCCTCTCAACGATTTGTGTGAGCTTCATTTCCAGGACAATTCGTTGTTTAATTTGTATATTTGTGTATTGATAACTAGAACAATTCTACAACGAGCGTCATTTCAGCCAATTGTATAACGTATGTCGAGTGAGACGTATGACTTTATCTAATACTAACTGTGTATTCAAGGCCATACATTCCACGTTCAGGGACATTAAAGCTGACATCGGAAGACCATGTTGAATTCTTCATGTGCATCGAGGCGTGCAGCTGTGCTGGTGCAGGGAGGCCCAGACTCCTCACCCAGTGGGCTACAGCATTGGGATGCTGCTAGCAGGTGGGCCAAGTGTCTTGCTACGATATTAACTCCAATCTTCATAAGTCAGACTTCACTGAACCATCCAACAGATTCCCAGACTGAGCAGCACTCATCTAGCAATGACGAGACCGGAGGCCTCTCGCAGCTGTGCCCCGCTTACGCCATTCACCTCCGCTGAACTGGGTCTCAAGAGAGTATGAGTGGGAGGTACAAGGACACATGATGATGAGGGACCAAACCAAGATGCTTCTCTGGCTATTGTTTTCTTGACAACCGAGCATCAATACGTCAACAAACGGATGGAAAAGTATTTGATTTGATTTGAGTCCAATAATGTGTAAAATAATATTACATGTTAAACTCAAGGTAGAATATCGACTGAGGGGAAATGAAGAGAAAGGTAACCATTACATGTCATAGTAAGACCCTAAGAGGAGATGTACAAGGCTCGTAGAAAGCCTCACAGTCAACGTGAAATGCTTCTTGTCAAAGGGTGGTTGTGGTTTAGGGGGGAAATGGTGGTCCACAGATCAGAGGGTCAATGGTTCAACCCCTAGACTTTGCAGTGCACATGTGAACGTGTCCTTATGCTAAATGCTGAACCCCATATTGCTCACATACTAGGCATGGCCAACAATGTAAAGGGGATTTGCGGCATAGAGTCGGATAAAAGCGGCAGTAAAGAAAGGAAAAAAGAAATGTAATATTCCAAGTCTGGACCGATTTGATGATGGAGGTGAAGAGCACTGTAACTTAGCTTTCAGACTAAAACCAAGATATGCATCACAACGAATGCCGGACAAAAAGTAGAATGTCAAATAACAAAGTACTTTTCTAGGAATATGGACTTGTATGTACATTTCCAAAAGGGCTGAGTTCAGTTGATTTGTGGTCACTATGAAGGCATATGATTTAAATCATTTCAGACCCATTAAAACCATCCAAAGAGCCTTTGTTTCTGTATGGAGGCGTTTGTTATGTTTCTCCACTCATTGAATCAAGCTTTTCCTTGGACATCCCTTTGTACGTGCAGATCGTAAAGGTACATCCATGATATATGGCTATCACCGACCCTTGTTATGACATTCAGTGCCAGCAGTGGAACATTGCGAACATTAATCAATGATTCCTGCTATCACTTTTCAGTAGCGCTGAATATTCTTCAGAATAAAGTCAAAATGATTGTTTATAACAACACTATTTGTGATTTATTGGATGATGAAAGCATTGCGCAGCGTTGATGCGAGTATGAATGAGATAGTTCCCACACGAGGTGGGCTCAACACTCTGACTCACAATGTGACACATTGGCCAGCATCTAGTCTCAACTGTGACGCTAAAAGCTGTGGAATTCAGCCCACATTTGAATGTTCAAATACTCATGGGTCAAAACATTTGGGTCATCTCGACATCTGCCATGGAGGTACAGAATATTCACTTTGTTCAGACTGCTGGCCGGTCCTCCAGCTGATGCTGTTTAGTTATCCACACTGGAGTCTCCAGTTAATATGATCCACTCAACACTCCACATTAACCTCTTCCCACTCCATCCCACGCTGCCATGATCAGCGATCTCTGAGCCAGCCCTTAGCCCGGGGCTTCGCCCAGGACCGGTCCACTGCTGGACATTGAGATATTCCTCGCCGCAGGGCTCATCTGAAGCCAGAGGACGGCAATCCTAGCCTGAGGGCTAACGGTCTTGGCCCTGCTGCCCACTGATCCTCCTCCTTCCTGTTCAACTGGTCTTCTAAATGAAGAAGAACACATTCAGGAAGGAATAAGTCATTATTGTCCTGGTCTGATTGTGTAGCCAGCAACTCCTACGATTCAACACCCACATAATAATGATTACAGGATGTAATATTCTCCCTGCGCTGCTGCTTTGCCCGGTTTATTCTAGTCATCAGCCCCAACGTTTTCCCTTTATAGTCATGTAGGTAATTATTCTAATGCATGGGCAAATAGAGGTAAATAATGACAAATAATGAAAGGAAAAAATGGAAAACAGTGACAGAAAAGAGGAGAAAGCAACCGGCCAGAACATGCAGAGCTCGGGAGATTGACACTTCTTCATGTGGCTGGCATATGGAGCCAATTGTGGTGTGGGAGCAGGGATTCAGAGGAGGAGCGGCTGGCTCTTAAAGCCTGTACACGGCAAAGGCAAGCCTGATGGAGCTGAAGGATGATACAGATGTCAGTCTCTGGCCAAGACAGCCATCTGTCATGGGGAACTGGCCAAGTCACAGCAGCCATGCTGTCATGCTGAGAAAGCGTGGGGAAACTTGCAATGACCAGGCATTACGAGCTTGGAGCTGTCCTTTGAACATGGCAGATTCCCAACAGCAGCTTACCTTGAGTTGGTGCGGCCAAAGGACAGAGAGACGCACAAGTCAAGCTAGGTAGATACGACCATCACAAGGATTGGCTGAATAGTGTCAAATATGGGAAGTTGGCATTGCTTGATCAGATTTAAAAGCATTTTAACTTCATCTTTATCTGAATCTAAATGTAGACTATATTTAAATCAGTTTTATACATTTATAAATAACCTCAAAGAAAGGAATTCCATGTATTGTCTTACTTTGCATTGCATCTCTATATATAATAGAGAGAGTCATGAAGCCTCAGGATAAGTGCACATTTCAGTTTAAAGATGAACTATGCGTCTTCTTTACAACTGTATATGCCTTGAGCTGTGTTCGGTTGGTGGTACACACCTCAAGGCGTTTAAATGACTTTTTTTGTCATCTCTGGTATTGTATTGGCAATGATCAACGTTCAAGAGATACTCAGCCCGAGGCAGATGTGAAGGGAGATAGGGCGCAGGAGATCTGCGTGGGAGCCCGTATTATCACCATTCAGTAGGTTAACAATAATGTAAAAAAAATTCAGAGATGCAGAAAAGTGTCATTTCAAAAGCACAAAATGCTTAGGCCATGGGGATATGCTGCTGCTACAGATAGGTAAAGATGCCAAGAAAGAAAGTGTTCTTTTTTTCTTAACATTCCTTGTGAATAAAAGGTTTCAGTTGTTTAATGAGCATCACGTCTGAAGCAGAACATTGCTGGTTAACTAGAAATAGACTACTTTAGGTTCCAGCTCCATCAAAGGCCTTATGTGCTAGCGTACATTAAATCCCCTGTGTTCTATATTAATAATCCTGCCTTTTCTGAACATATAAATACCATTACCGCCTATAGTTTGTTTGTCTGTAGCGCGGCAGATCAACATATATATATATATATATATACTGTATATATATATATAGTGCAACATAAGCAGATTTGCCTGATGGGCTTTCTGACATCAAAGCTGACAGTGACAAGCCATTATACACTGCAACCCTTTTATTTGCATTTTCAGTAATGAACTGGCTTCCTTTGCTTCCTTTTTTATTTTCTCTCTGCCCATCACTGGCGGCTGGCTGCACATCGAGCTCAGATAGAGGGCAGAGAGGGAATATTAATTGGCGAGCAATACCCTCTTGTTGAGACGCAGCCCATAAATGAAACGACTATAAATTATTTATATGCCTAATCAGACAGCATGTGCTGAAGTTATTCTCTCAAACAAGACAGTTTCTGTGCTATTCCTCTTTTTCCACCTCGAAGTAAATAATTCTAGTTCTTGTGGTGTGACTGCAGTCAGACGCTGCTGTGAGCTGGAAGTAAAAGAATAATGGAAATGTGGAGCCACAGTGACGAAACAGCTCTTTACTGGTTGCAATCAGTCAGGTTAATGAATGGTCCGCTTGGCACCAGATATTAAAATGCATCCCACATTCAGAGGGATGGATTCTGTCGACAGATTTTAATGTGTTCTGAAGACTAAATTAAACAAACAATTATGTTGTTAGTCCATTACTCCAGTATCAGAAGAGCATCATTTATCCAAGCCTTGTCAAACTAATACAAATCACTTTTTCATGATGTGGAAACCCAATTTGTTTGTTTAGTAAAGACCATGGTTTGGGTTCAAATAAAAGTGTGTTGGTGTTAGGGGACGTTTGTTGTCATGGCAACACGGTTAAGTTTAAGTTTTATTGTACGCCATGCTTTAAAGCAGGGGTGTCAAACTCAAGGCCCGGGGGCCAAATCCGGCCCGCGACTTCATTTTATGTGGCCCCACAAGAGCTTGCAAAAAATAGGATGTGTTTATTATACGGTTACATGCTACTTTATGGAGGCACGGTGCCCATAAACTCCATGTCCCACAATGCATCTCAAATTTGACTTTTTTCTCATTTTGTGACATTCTCACTGAAGAGACTTACAATTATTTGCCCTAGACTTCTGTTTTCAGACGTAGTTAATTATGAAGGTATTACCCTATCCGATAATAATCCAATGCAGAGCCAATAATGTAATATAATACATTATTTTATATATGTTAAATATTTATATATGTATTTTTATATAGTCTTAAAGTTACAACCGGCCCTTTGAGTGCAACCAAAATGCGAATGTGGCCCGCAATGAAATTGAGTTTGACACCCCTGCTTTAAAGGAAACATTTTAAATACATGCTAGAAATTAGATCAAACAGCAGACTCTAATATTTAAGTATAACATGTTGCCGACATATTAAATAACCTCCTCCAAAGGCCGATTTTGTTCTTTAACAAAACTGCCTTCCTCCTTTGCTCCCATCATAATTACTACTCTGTCCCTTGACTGTATAAATGTAACTTCAGAAAATGTTTCTATTATTATTATTTCTTGATTAAACCCTGAAGTTGAAACAATTTTGGAATGTTAAATTGTGTATTGTGTTTGTGTTTTTTACTGAATAATAGACAATGAATCGACCTGGACCACTTTTAAACAGTGTCTCGATCAAATGAACGAATCATTTGTCTCATTTTAGAAACTCAGTCCCTATTACCAAAAACTGTGAAAGAATACGCATCACCGAAGATGAAGTGAACCTGAACCTTTAGTCCTAATTCCAACATCAAAGCAAGCCAAGATCTGGACACAAGATGTACACCAGCTGGTAAGACCATCGTCTTAGTTGTCAACATTGAGCAGGAGCAGGAAATGTAAACTGGACTTTGCTCTTGGCTTGCCCGGCCGTGTCCTGACCTCACGTGTCAGCAGGGTCAGTGCTGCCATACTGTAGGTGGATTGCACTTAGAAGGAGACCGAAGCCAGGAAAGAGGGCAATTAATGGCCGTAGAGAGCCGTTCAAGAGCCGTGGTCAGAATCCTGAGCTGACAGACAATACACCATCTTGTAACTCTGAGAACAGCTGTCTGTCAACCACAAGGATTGAGCTGCTTTGTTTACTGCCACACACACACACACACACACACACACACACACACACACACACACACACACACACACACACACACACACACACACACACACACACACACACACACACACACGATAAGTACAATGACTTGGCATTCACTCACCAGACAAAAATAAATATAGAGACTGAAATACGAATGTTCCCTCTTCAAAGGCCACAAGGCTCTGCAGGGTTAAAATAAACGGTCCACTCAAATGTGCAGATAAAAGAATACGAGGGTAGACAGCGAATGGTTCAATGGATGTTTTAGAATGCCATCTTGAAAAGTAGTCTTAAAAAGCCCCAGCAGGCAGCTGCACATAGACACAACAGCCCGTTTAAAAGGACTTGCTGATGTTTCACGACCTCCCTTTAAACTGGTCACAGCTAATAA